>NC_086453.1:92239762-92597262 GCF_028390025.1 Pseudophryne corroboree | reverse complement strand
ATTTGCATCAGTCCGGAGTGCCGGGGTCCAGTTGTTGACTGTATATATGTATATGTATTTATATATATATATATATATATATATATGTAGTGTTCATTCTAGCACCCTGCACCTTTCAAAACATGTGCAGTTCCTTTTTCCTACCTGGGGTGTTGCTCTCTCCTTTGGTGCTTCTCAGCACACACTGGTCTGTATTTCAGTGCTGAGATACAGACCACAGTGTTCTGAGAAGCACCAGAGCAGAGAGCGACACCCCAGGTAGGAAAGGAGAACTGCATGGATTTTGAAAGGTGCAGGGTGCTAGAATGAACACTATATATATATATATATATATATATAAACAAATATAGAAAACCACAGCACTCGCCACCCCAGAAGCGTAGTGCAGTGTCTGCACTCACCACTCATAGGGTAGAGTGCATGCAGCCCATGGCCACCTACCCAAATACATACAAATAGAAAATTCAGCACTCACCATAGCAAGCTCACTTGTCCTCACAACATCAATAAATAAATGATGGGGGTTTAGTTAGTGAATTGGCCAATGCACGGAAGCCTGCATACCGCTCGCCAAGGTACCCCACCTTCATGCAGGTCCTACACTACCACAAAGCCTTAAAAATTAAAAATTAAAACCTGGCAACTGTATCACACATAATATAACTGCAAATATGCCCACTAGGTTTAATGTATGCCTGCCACATATCTTATGGCTTTTAAAGGCATACTAGTCACCTGACACTGGCCGATAAATTACTAAGGAGCAGCTGACACAGGTTTAGAACAATTGAGATTACACAGGGGTGCATGAAAAGGCCTGTGACCACAGTTAATAAGAGTTAACCAAAGATAAACCCCATAATATACAAACAAATATAGAAAACCACAGCACTCGCCACCCCAGAAGCGGGGTGCAGTGTCTGCACTCACCACTCATAGGGTAGGGTGCATGCAGCCCATGGCCACCTACCCAAATACATACAAATAGAAAATTCAGCACTCACCATAGCAAGCTCACTTGTCCTCACAACATCAATAAATAAATGATGGGGGTTTAGTTAGTGAATTGGCCAATGCACGGAAGTCTGCATACCGCTCGCCAAGGTACCCCACCTTCATGCAGGTCCTACACTACCACAAAGCCGTAAAAATTTAAACCTGGCAACTGTATCACACATAATATAACTGCAAATATGCCCACTAGGTTTAATGTAGTGATGAGCGGGTTCGGTTTCTCGGAAACCGAACCCCCCCCGAACTTCCCCTTGTTTACACGGGTCCGAGGCAGGTTCGAACCTTTCCGCCTTGCTCGGCTAACCCGAGCGCGCCCGAACGTCATCATCCCGCTGTCGGATTCTCGCGAGATTCGGATTCTATATAAGCAGCCGCGCGTCGCCGCCATTTTCACTCGTGCATTGGAGATGATAGGGAGAGGACGTGGCTAGCGTCCTCTCCGTTTATTGTAGAAGACAAGTTGATTCATTGGTTGTTTATTGCTTAATTGTGGGAAGGATTGGGGAGCAGCTGTTAGGAGTACAGAGCAGAGTTTTGCTGATAAGTGACCACCAGTTTTTATCCGTTCTCTGCCTGAAAAAAACGCTCCATACCATATCTGTGCTCAGTGTGCTGCATAATATATCTGTGCTGAGTGCTCACACTGCTTAATTGTGGGGACTGGGGAGCAGCTATAGCAGGAGTACAGTGCAGAGTTTTGCTGACAGTGACCACCAGTAAACGTTGTCTGCCTGAAAAACACTCCATATCTGTGCTCAGTGTGCTGCTTTATTGTGGGGACTGGGGACCACCAGTATAATTAATATTATATAGGAGGAGTACAGTGCAGAGTGCACTGCTGTACCTACCTCTGTGTCGTCATCCATTAAGTATACTATCCATCTACATTCTATACCTGTGGTGCATTTTAGTTTTGCAGTTTGCTGACAGTGTCCACCAGTATACTATATATAGCAGTACGGTAGGCCACTGCTGTACCTACCTCTGTGTCGTCACTCGTCATCCATTAAGTATACTATCCATCTACATTCTATACCTGTGGTGCATTTTAGTTTTGCAGTTTGCTGACAGTGTCCACCAGTATACTATATATAGCAGTACGGTAGGCCACTGCTGTACCTACCTCTGTGTCGTCACTTGTCATCCATTAAGTATACTATCCATCTACATTCTATACCTGTGGTGCATTTTAGTTTTGCAGTTTGCTGACAGTGTCCACCAGTATACTATATATATCAGTACGGTAGGCCACTGCTGTGTACCTACCTCTGTGTCGTCACTCGTCATCCATTAAGTATACTATCCATATACATTCTATACCTGTGGTGCATTTTAGTTTTGCAGTTTGCTGACAGTGTCCACCAGTATACTATATATAGCAGTACGGTAGGCCACTGCTGTGTACCTACCTCTGTGTCGTCACTCGTCATCCATTAAGTATACTATCCATCTACATTCTATACATGTGGTGCATTTTAGTTTTGCAGTTTGCTGACAGTGTCCACCAGTATACTATATATAGCAGTACGGTAGGCCACTGCTGTGTACCTACCTCTGTGTCGTCACTCGTCATCCATTAAGTATACTATCCATCTACATTCTATACCTGTGGTGCATTTTAGTTTTGCAGTTTGCTGACAGTGTCCACCAGTATACTATATATAGCAGTACGGTAGGCCACTGCTGTGTACCTACCTCTGTGTCGTCACTCGTCATCCATTAAGTATACTATCCATCTACATTCTATACCTGTGGTGCATTTTAGTTTTGCAGTTTGCTGATAGTGTGCACCAGTATACTATATATAGCAGTACGGTAGGCCACTGCTGTGTACCTACCTCTGTGTCGTCACTCGTCATCCATTAAGTATACTATCCATCTACATTCTATACCTGTGGTGCATTTTAGTTTTGCAGTTTGCTGACAGTGTCCACCAGTATACTATATATAGCAGTACGGTAGGCCACTGCTGTGTACCTACCTCTGTGTCGGCACTCGTCATCCATTAAGTATACTATCCATCTACATTCTATACCTGTGGTGCATTTTAGTTTTGCAGTTTGCTGACAGTGTGCACCAGTATACTATATATAGCAGTACGGTAGGCCACTGCTGTGTACCTACCTCTGTGTCGTCACTCGTCATCCATTAAGTATACTATCCATCTACATTCTATACCTGTGGTGCATTTTAGTTTTGCAGTTTGCTGACAGTGTCCACCAGTATACTATATATAGCAGTACGGTAGGCCACTGCTGTGTACCTACCTCTGTGTCATCACTCGTCATCCATTAAGTATACTATCCATCTACATTCTATACCTGTGGTGCATTTTAGTTTTGCAGTTTGCTGACAGTGTCCACCAGTATACTATATATATCAGTACGGTAGGCCACTGCTGTGTACCTACCTCTGTGTCGTCACTCGTCATCCATTAAGTATACTATCCATCTACATTCTATACCTGTGGTGCATTTTAGTTTTGCAGTTTGCTGACAGTGTCCACCAGTATACTATATATAGCAGTACGGTAGGCCACTGCTGTGTACCTACCTCTGTGTCGTCACTCGTCATCCATTAAGTATACTATCCATCTACATTCTATACCTGTGGTGCATTTTAGTTTTGCAGTTTGCTGACAGTGTCCACCAGTATACTATATATAGCAGTACGGTAGGCCACTGCTGTACCTACCTCTTTGTCGTCACTCGTCATCCATTAAGTATACTATCCATCTACATTCTATACCTGTGGTGCATTTTACTTTTGCAGTTTGCTGACAGTGTCCACCAGTATACTATATATAGCAGTACGGTAGGCCACTGCTGTGTACCTACCTCTGTGTCGTCACTCGTCATCCATTAAGTATACTATCCATCTACATTCTATACCTGTGGTGCATTTTAGTTTTGCAGTTTGCTGACAGTGTCCACCAGTATACTATATATAGCAGTACGGTAGGCCACTGCTGTGTACCTACCTCTGTGTCGTCACTCGTCATCCATTGAGTATACTATCCATCTACATTCTATACCTGTGGTGCATTTTAGTTTTGCAGTTTGCTGACAGTGTCCACCAGTATACTATATATAGCAGTACGGTAGGCCACTGCTGTGTACCTACCTCTGTGTCGTCACTCGTCATCCATTAAGTATACTATCCATCTACATTCTATACCTGTGGTGCATTTTAGTTTTGCAGTTTGCTGACAGTGTCCACCAGTATACTATATATAGCAGTACGGTAGGCCACTGCTGTGTACCTACCTCTGTGTCGTCACTCGTCATCCATTGAGTATACTATCCATCTACATTCTATACCTGTGGTGCATTTTAGTTTTGCAGTTTGCTGACAGTGTCCACCAGTATACTATATATAGCAGTACGGTAGGCCACTGCTGTGTACCTACCTCTGTGTCGTCACTCGTCATCCATTAAGTATACTATCCATCTACATTCTATACCTGTGGTGCATTTTAGTTTTGCAGTTTGCTGACAGTGTCCACCAGTATACTATATATAGCAGTACGGTAGGCCACTGCTGTGTACCTACCTCTGTGTCGTCACTCGTCATCCATTGAGTATACTATCCATCTACATTCTATACCTGTGGTGCATTTTAGTTTTGCAGTTTGCTGACAGTGTCCACCAGTATACTATATATAGCAGTACGGTAGGCAACTGCTGTGTACCTACCTCTGTGTCGTCACTCGTCATCCATTAAGTATACTATCCATCTACATTCTATACCTGTGGTGCATTTTAGTTTTGCAGTTTGCTGACAGTGTTCACCAGTATACTATATATAGCAGTACGGTAGGCCACTGCTGTGTACCTACCTCTGTGTCGTCACTCGTCATCCATTAAGTATACTATCCATCTACATTCTATACCTGTGGTGCATTTTAGTTTTGCAGTTTGCTGATAGTGTCCACCAGTATACTATATATAGCAGTACGGTAGGCCACTGCTGTACCTACCTCTGTGTCGGCACTCGTCATCCATTAAGTATACTATCCATCTACATTCTATACCTGTGGTGCATTTTAGTTTTGCAGTTTGCTGACAGTGTGCACCAGTATACTATATATAGCAGTACGGTAGGCCACTGCTGTGTACCTACCTCTGTGTCGTCACTCGTCATCCATTAAGTATACTATCCATCTACATTCTATACCTGTGGTGCATTTTAGTTTTGCAGTTTGCTGACAGTGTCCACCAGTATACTATATATAGCAGTACGGTAGGCCACTGCTGTGTACCTACCTCTGTGTCGTCACTCGTCATCCATTAAGTATACTATCCATCTACATTCTATACCTGTGGTGCATTTTAGTTTTGCAGTTTGCTGACAGTGTCCACCAGTATACTATATATATCAGTACGGTAGGCCACTGCTGTGTACCTACATCTGTGTCGTCACTCGTCATTCATTAAGTATACTATCCATCTACATTCTATACCTGTGGTGCATTTTAGTTTTGCAGTTTGCTGACAGTGTCCACCAGTAAACTATATATAGCAGTACGGTAGGCCACTGCTGTGTACCTACCTCTGTGTCGTCACTCGTCATCCATTAAGTATACTATCCATCTACATTCTATACCTGTGGTGCATTTTAGTTTTGCAGTTTGCTGACAGTGTCCACCAGTATACTATATATAGCAGTACGGTAGGCCACTGCTGTACCTACCTCTTTGTCGTCACTCGTCATCCATTAAGTATACTATCCATCTACATTCTATACCTGTGGTGCATTTTACTTTTGCAGTTTGCTGACAGTGTCCACCAGTATACTATATATAGCAGTACGGTAGGCCACTGCTGTGTACCTACCTCTGTGTCGTCACTCGTCATCCATTAAGTATACTATCCATCTACATTCTATACCTGTGGTGCATTTTAGTTTTGCAGTTTGCTGACAGTGTCCACTAGTATACTATATATAGCAGTACGGTAGGCCACTGCTGTGTACCTACCTCTGTGTCGTCACTCGTCATCCATTAAGTATACTATCCATCTACATTCTATACCTGTGGTGCATTTTAGTTTTGCAGTTTGCTGACAGTGTCCACCAGTATACTATATATAGCAGTACGGTAGGCCACTGCTGTGTACCTACCTCTGTGTCGTCACTCGTCATCCATTAAGTATACTATCCATCTACATTCTATACCTGTGGTGCATTTTAGTTTTGCAGTTTGCTGACAGTGTCCACCAGTATACTATATATAGCAGTACGGTAGGCCACTGCTGTACCTACCTCTGTGTCGTCACTCGTCATCCATTAAGTATACTATACATCTACATTCTATACCTGTGGTGCATTTTACTTTTGCAGTTTGCTGACAGTGTCCACCAGTATACTATATATAGCAGTACGGTAGGCCACTGCTGTGTACCTACCTCTGTGTCGTCACTCGTCATCCATTAAGTATACTATCCATCTACATTCTATACCTGTGGTGCATTTTAGTTTTGCAGTTTGCTGACAGTGTCCACCAGTATACTATATATAGCAGTACGGTAGGCCACTGCTGTGTACCTACCTCTGTGTCGTCACTCGTCATCCATTAAGTATACTATCCATCTACATTCTATACATGTGGTGCATTTTAGTTTTGCAGTTTGCTGACAGTGTCCACCAGTATACTATATATAGCAGTACGGTAGGCCACTGCTGTGTACCTACCTCTGTGTCGTCACTCGTCATCCATTAAGTATACTATCCATCTACATTCTATACCTGTGGTGCATTTTAGTTTTGCAGTTTGCTGACAGTGTCCACCAGTATACTATATATAGCAGTATGGTAGGCCACTGCTGTACCTACCTCTGTGTCATCACTCGTCATCCATTAAGTATACTATCCATCTACATTCTATACCTGTGGTGCATTTTAGTTTTGCAGTTTGCTGACAGTGTCCACCAGTATACTATATATAGCAGTACGGTAGGCCACTGCTGTGTACCTACCTCTGTGTCGTCACTCGTCATCCATTAAGTATACTATCTATCTACATTCTATACCTGTGGTGCATTTTAGTTTTGCAGTTTGCTGACAGTGTCCACCAGTATACTATATATAGCAGTACGGTAGGCCACTGCTGTGTACCTACCTCTGTGTCGTCACTCGTCATCCATTAAGTATACTATCCATCTACATTCTATACCTGTGGTGCATTTTAGTTTTGCAGTTTGCTGACAGTGTCCACCAGTATACTATATATAGCAGTACGGTAGGCCACTGCTGTGTACCTACCTCTGTGTCGTCACTCGTCATCCATTAAGTATACTATCCATCTACATTCTATACCTGTGGTGCATTTTAGTTTTGCAGTTTGCTGACAGTGTCCACCAGTATACTATATATAGCAGTATGGTAGGCCACTGCTGTACCTACCTCTGTGTCGTCACTCGTCATCCATTAAGTATACTATCCATCTACATTCTATACCTGTGGTGCATTTTAGTTTTGCAGTTTGCTGACAGTGTCCACCAGTATACTATATATAGCAGTACGGTAGGGCACTGCTGTACCTACCTCTGTGTCGTCACTCGTCATCCATTAAGTATACTATCCATCTACATTCTATACCTGTGGTGCATTTTAGTTTTGCGCAGTAAATATAGTAGTAGGCCATTGCTATTGATACTGGCATATAATTCCACACATTAAAAAATGGAGAACAAAAATGTGGAGGTTAAAGGGAAAGATCAAGATCCACTTCCACCTCGTGCTGAAGCTGCTGCCACTAGTCATGGCCGAGACGATGAAATGCCATCAACGTCGTCTGCCAAGGCCGATGCCCAATGTCATAGTAGAGAGCATGTAAAATCCAAAACACAAAAGTTCAGTAAAATGACCCAAAAATCAAAATTAAAAGCGTCTGAGGAGAAGCGTAAACTTGCCAATATGCCATTTACGACACGGAGTGGCAAGGAACGGCTGAGGCCCTGGCCTATGTTCATGGCTAGTGGTTCAGCTTCACATGAGGATGAAAGCACTCATCCTCTCGCTAGAAAAAAGAAAAGGCTTAAGCTGGCAAAAGCACAGCAAAGAACTGTGCGTTCTTCAAAATCACAAATCCCCAAGGAGAGTCCAATTGTGTCGGTTGCGATGCCTGACCTTCCCAACACTGGACGGGAAGAGCTTGCGCCTTCCACCATTTGCACGTCCCCTGCAAGTGCTAGAAGGAGCACCCGCAGTCCAGTTCCTGATAGTCAAATTGAAGATGTCACTGTTGAAGTACACCAGGATGAGGATATGGGTGTTGCTGGCGCTGGGGAGGAAATTAACAAGGAGGATTCTGATGGTGAGGTGGTTTGTTTAAGTCAGGCACCCAGGGAGACACCTGTTGTCCGTGGGACGAATATGGCCATTGACATGCCTGGTCAAAATACAAAAAAAATCAGCTCTTCGGTGTGGAATTATTTCAACACAAATGCGGACAACAGGTGTCAAGCCGTGTGTTGCCTTTGTCAAGCTGTAATAAGTAGGGGTAAGGACGTTAACCACCTCGGAACATCCTCCCTTATACGTCACCTGCAGCGCATTCATCATATGTCAGTGACAAGTTCAAAAACTTTGGGTGACAGCGGAGGCAGTCCACTGACCACTAAATCCCTTCCTCTTGTAACCAAGCTCCTGCAAACCACACCACCAACTCCCTCAGTGTCAATTTCCTCCTTACCCAGGAAAGCCAATAGTCCTGCAGGCCATGTCACTGGCAAGTCTGACGAGTCCTCTCCTGCCTGGGATTCCTCCGATGCATCCTTGAGTGTAACGCCTACTGCTGCTGGCGCTGCTGTTGTTGCTGCTGGTAGTCGATCGTCATCCAAGAGGGGAAGTCGGAAGACCACTTGTACTGCTTCCAGTAAGCAATTGACTGTCCAACAGTCCTTTGCGAGGAAGATGAAATATCACAGCAGTCATCCTGCTGCAAAGCAGATTACTCAGGCCTTGGCAGCCTGGGCGGTGAGAAACGTGGTTCCGGTTTCCATCGTTAATTCAGAGGCAACTATAGACTTGATTGAGGTACTGTGTCCCCGGTACCAAATACCATCTAGGTTCCATTTCTCTAGGCAGGCGATACCGAAAATGTACACAGACCTCAGAAAAAGAGTCACCAGTGTCCTAAAAAATGCAGTTGTACCCAATGTCCACTTAACCACAGACATGTGGACAAGTGGAGCAGGGCAGACTCAGGACTATATGACTGTGACAGCCCACTGGGTAGATGTATTGCCTCCCGCAGCAAGAACAGCAGCGGCGGCACCAGTAGCAGCATCTCGCAAACGCCAACTCTTTCCTAGGCAGGCTACGCTTTGTATCGCCGCTTTCCAGAATAGGCACACAGCTGACAACCTCTTACGGCAACTGAGGAAGATCATCGCAGAATGGCTTACCCCAATTGGACTCTCCTGGGGATTTGTGACATCGGACAACGCCAGCAATATTGTGCGTGCATTACATCTGGGCAAATTCCAGCACGTCCCATGTTTTGCACATACATTGAATTTGGTGGTGCAGAATTATTTAAAAAACGACAGGGGCGTGCAAGAGATGCTGTCGGTGGCCCGAAGAATTGCGGGCCACTTTCGGCATTCAGGCACCGCGTACAGAAGACTGGAGCACCACCAAACATTCCTGAACCTGCCCTGCCATCATCTGAAGCAAGAGGTGGTAACGAGGTGGAATTCAACCCTCTATATGCTTCAGAGGATGGAGGAGCAGCAAAAGGCCATTCAAGCCTATACATCTGCCCACGATATAGGCAAAGGAGGGGGAATGCACCTGACTCAAGTGCAGTGGAGTATGATTTCAACGTTGTGCAAGGTTCTGCAACCTTTTGAACTTGCCACACATGAAGTCAGTTCAGACACTGCCAGCCTGAGTCAGGTCATTCCCCTCATCAGGCTTTTGCAGAAGAAGCTGGAGACATTGAAGGAGGAGCTAAAACAGAGCGATTCCACTAGGCATGTGGGACTTGTGGATGGAGCCCTTAATTCGCTTAACCAGGATTCACGGGTGGTCAATCTGTTGAAATCAGAGCACTACATTTTGGCCACCGTGCTCGATCCTAGATTTAAAACCTACATTGTATCTCTCTTTCCGGCAGACACAAGTCTGCAGAGGTTCAAAGACCTGCTGGTGAGAAAATTGTCAAGTCAAGCGGAACGTGACCCGTCAACATCTCCTCCTTCACATTCTCCCGCAACTGGGGGTGCGAGGAAAAGGCTAAGAATTCCTAGCCCACCCGCTGGCGGTGATGCAGGGCAGTCTGGAGCGAGTGCTGACATCTGGTCCGGACTGAAGGACCTGACAATGATTACTGACATGTCGTCTACTGTCACTGCATATGATTCTCTCACCATGGAAAGAATGGTGGAGGATTATATGAGTGACCGCATCCAAGTAGGCACGTCAGACAGTCCGTACGTATACTGGCAGGAAAAAGAGGCAATTTGGAGGCCCTTGCACAAACTGGCTTTATTCTACCTAAGTTGCCCTCCCTCCAGTGTGTACTCCGAAAGAGTGTTTAGTGCAGCCGCTCACCTTGTCAGCTATCGGCGTACGAGGTTACTTCCAGAAAATGTGGAGAAGATGATGTTCATCAAAATTAATTATAATCAATTCCTCCGTGGAGACATTCACCAGCAGCAATTGCCTCCAGAAAGTACATGGGGACCTGAGATGGTGGATTCCAGTGGGGACGAATTAATAATCTGTGAGGAGGGGGATGTATACAGTGAAAGGGGTGAGGAATCGGAGGATGATGATGAAGTGGACATCTTGCCTCTGTAGAGCCAGTTTGTGCAAGGAGAGATTGATTGCTTCTTTTTTGGTGGGGGCACAAACCAACCAGTCATTTCAGTCACAGTCATGTGGCAGACCCTGTCGCTGAAATGATGGGTTCGTTAAAGTGTGCATGTCCTATTTATACAACATAAGGGTGGGTGGGAGGGCCCAAGGACAATTCCATCTTGCACCTCTTTTTTCTTTCATTTTTCTTTGCATCATGTGCTGTTTGGGGACAATTTTTTGGAAGTGCCATCCTGTCTTGATTGACACTGCAGTGCCACTCCTAGATGGGCCAGGTGTTTGTGTCGGCCACTTGTGTCGCTTAGCTTAGTCACACAGCCACCTTGGTGCGCCTCTTTTTTTCTTTGCATCATGTGCTGTTTGGGGACAATTTTTTGGAAGTGCCATCCTGTCTTGATTGACACTGCAGTGCCACTCCTAGATGGGCCAGGTGTTTGTGTCGGCCACTTGTGTCGCTTAGCTTAGTCACACAGCCACCTTGGTGCGCCTCTTTTTTTATTTGCATCATGTGCTGTTTGGGGACAATTTTTTGGAAGGGCCATCCTGCCTAACACTGCAGTGCCACTCCTAGATGGGCAAGGTGTTTGTGTCGGCCACTTGTGTCGCTTAGCTTAGTCACACAGCGACCTTGGTGCGCCTCTTTTTTTCTTTGCATCATGTGCTGTTTGGGGACAATTTTTTGGAAGGGCCATCCTGCCTGACACTGCAGTGCCACTCCTAGATGGGCCAGGTGTTTGTGTCGGCCACTTGTGTCGCTTAGCTTAGTCACACAGCCACCTTGGTGCGCCTCTTTTTTTCTTTGCATCATGTGCTGTTTGGGGACAATTTTTTGGAAGGGCCATCCTGCCTGACACTGCAGTGCCACTCCTAGATGGGCCAGGTGTTTGTGTCGGCCACTTGTGTCGCTTAGCTTAGTCACACAGCGACCTTGGTGCGCCTCTTTTTTTCTTTGCATCATGTGCTGTTTGGGGACAATTTTTTGGAAAGGCCATCCTGCCTGACACTGCAGTGCCACTTCTAGATGGGCCAGGTGTTTGTGTCGGCCACTTGTGTCGCTTAGCTTAGTCACACAGCGACCTTGGTGCGCCTCTTTTTTTCTTTGCATCATGTGCTGTTTGGGGACAATTTTTTTGAAGGGCCATCCTTCCTGACACTGCAGTGCCACTCCTAGATGGGCCAGGTGTTTGTGTCGGCCACTTGTGTCGCTTAGCTTAGCCATCCAGCGACCTCGGTGCAAATTTTAGGACTAAAAATAATATTGTGAGGTGTGAGGTGTTCAGAATAGACTGGAAATGAGTGGAAATTATGGTTATTGCGGTTAATAAAACTATGGGATCAAAATGACCCCCAAATTCTATGATTTAAGCTGTTTTTTTAGGGTTTTTTGAAAAAAACACCCGAATCCAAAACACACCCGAATCCGACAAAAAATTTTCGGTGAGTTTTTGCCAAAACGCGTCCGAATCCAAAACACGGCCGCGGAACCGAACCCAAAACCAAAACACAAAACCCGAAAAATTTCCGGTGCACATCACTAGTTTAATGTATGCCTGCCACATATCTTATGGCTTTTAAAGGCACACTAGTCACCTGACACTGGCCGATAAATTACTAAGGAGCAGCTGACACAGGTTTAGAACAATTGAGATTACACAGGGGTGCATGAAAAGGCCTGTGACCACAGTTAATAAGAGTTAACCAAAGATAAACCCCATAATATACAAACAAATATAGAAAACCACAGCATTCGCCACCCCAGAAGCGGGGTGCAGTGTCTGCACTCATCACTCATAGGGTAGGGTGCATGCAGCCCATGGCCACCTACCCAAATACATACAAATAGAAAATTCAGCACTCACCATAGCAAGCACCCCGCTTCTGGGGTGGAGAGTGCTGTGGTTTTCTATATTTGTTTGTATATTATGGGGTTTATCTTTGGTTAACTCTTATTAACTGTGGTCACAGGCCTTTTCATGCACCCCTGTGTAATCTCAATTGTTCTAAACCTGTGTCAGCTGCTCCTTAGTAATTTATCGGCCAGTGTCAGGTGACTAGTATGCCTTTAAAAGCCATAAGATATGTGGCAGGCATACATTAAACTTAGTGGGCATATTTGCAGTTATATTATGTGTGATACTGTTGCCAGGTTTTAATTCTTAAGGCTTTGTGGTAGTGTAGGACCTGCATGAAGGTGGGGTACCTTGGCGAGCGGTATGCAGGCTTCCGTGCATTGGCCAATTCACTAACTAAACCCCCATCATTTATTTATTGATGTTGTGAGGACAAGTGAGCTTGCTATGGTGAGTGCTGAATTTTCTATTTGTATGTATTTGGGTAGGTGGCCATGGGCTGCATGCACCCTACCCTATGAGTGGTGAGTGCAGACACTGCACCCCGCTTCTGGGGTGGCGAGTGTTGTGGTTTTCTATATTTGTTTGTATATTATGGGGTTTATCTTTGGTTAACTCTTATTAACTGTGGTCACAGGCCTTTTCATGCACCCCTGTGTAATCTCAATTGTTCTAAACCTGTGTCAGCTGCTCCTTAGTAATTTATCGGCCAGTGTCAGGTGACTAGTATGCCTTTAAAAGCCACTAGATATGTGGCAGGCATACATTAAACCTAGTGGGCATATTTGCAGTTATATTATGTGTGATACAGTTGCCAGGTTTAAATTTTTAAGGCTTTGTGGTAGTGTAGGACCTGCATGAAGGTGGGGTACCTTGGCGAGCGGTATGCAGGCTTCCGTGCATTGGCCAATTCACTAACTAAACCCCCATCATTTATTTATTGATGTTGTGAGGACAAGTGAGCTTGCTATGGTGAGTGCTGAATTTTCTATTTGTATGTATTTGGGTAGGTGGCCATGGGCTGCATGCACCCTACCCTATGAGTGGTGAGTGCAGACACTGCACCCCGCTTCTGGGGTGGCGAGTGTTGTGGTTTTCTATATTTGTTTGTATATTATGGGGTTTATCTTTGGTTAACTCTTATTAACTGTAATCTCAATTGTTCTAAACCTGTGTCAGCTGCTCCTTAGTAATTTATCGGCCAGTGTCAGGTGACTAGTATGCCTTTAAAAGCCATAAGATATGTGGCAGGCATACATTAAACCTAGTGGGTATATTTGCAGTTATATTATGTGTGATAAAGTTGCCAGGTTTTAATTTTTAAGGCTTTGTGGTAGTGTAGGACCTGCATGATGGTGGGGTACCTTGGCGAGCGGTATGCAGGCTTCCGTGCATTGGCCAATTCACTAACTAAACCCCCATCATTTATTTATTGATGTTGTGAGGACAAGTGAGCTTGCTATGGTGAGTGCTGAATTTTCTATTTATATATATATATATATATATATATATATAAAATATATTATATATATATATATATATATATATATTCACATTACAAATTGGTGAATCATAAGTTTTACATAACTTTAGTATGTATATACAGTACTCATTAACATTCAATTCATAAACATACATGTACATACATACTGTACGTATACAATCCTATACTATGTGTTAAGTAGAACACTTTCACTGTATGTTTTATTGGCTACTTTTAGCGTATCATCTAACTTGAAGTTTTTCTTATCTAATACATATGATAGGCAGGAAAGAAACAACTGTATAAAACACACATATGAGTATTTCATTATGTGCAGCCTGGTAAATCATGCTTGAAACATCCATTGCTCTGCTATGTGCCGCCGATGTGTCTGTTTTTATTTGTTTTTTTGTTTTTTTTGTAATACAACAATTACAAATTACAGTAGATATATCAATTCATGTTTACCGCCAGGAGTCGCACAGTTGTAAACTAATCACCTTGAGAATTCATCTGGCATTGATCAAACTGTTCTATTTCATTGTTGCCATTCTGTTACTATTAAACTGAAGAATTGGCATCAGGACAAAGACATAAATACTTTTTTTTTTTTTTTTTTTTAAACAAAGGAAAATACTGAGAGCCTGACATATTGTTAGTGCTGGGAGGCGCACGTCCCGGCCATTGATTAGGAGCAAGGACGCCGCGCCTCCCACTGACCTCCACCCGGTGCCTAGCAACACATGGATGCCAGAGGCAGATGGCGTTCCCCGTTGCTTACTGTGTAGGGTATGTGCAGCAGGGCAGCTGCATAGAATTTTAGTAATTGGACTACTGGGTTCTGATTGGTGCAAGCACCATTTATATTCCCTTCCTGGCCTCTCCTAAATTGCTGGTGATAGTTCCTACTCTTGTGAGAACCTGTCAGTTTGTGTGAGAACCTGTTAGCTTGTGAAATACCCGTGATTCTGAGACCCAGCCTGACTGATTTCCTGATCTGATCCAGCTAGCCTTGAATTCAGGTTTTGGTGAGGAGTTTCCACACAGGCACATTCTTGCCTACATTCCTTTATTGTATCCATCGTGTGCATTGTTGCATTTTCAAATCATTTGTATTTACAGTCTCATTGTTCATAACACCCTGTGCATTGTTGCATGTACATAGTGATTGTGTTAATATTATATTCCAACCTGTGCATTGCTGCACTCACGTGCACTCCTTATTAATTCCTCAGTCTGTGCCTTAGCATAGTAGTTAGGTTGTGTTTGGTGAACGTCTCGCCGTACTGCATTTATCCCTGCCCAGCCTTGTCCATACGTAAGACCTGGGGGAATCTGAGAACGCGGTAGACCTAATTCACCCTGGAAAGGCGGCTGCTATAGGAGAAGCAGAGCATTGCAGGAGGCTAGAAGACTGCTGGGCAGTGGGTAATTGCGTGAGCGTCACAAGGCACCGCCTATAAACCTACGGAACTGAGTGTAATCATAACACATATCGGATCCTGGGTACACATTGAGCAATGTAATGAAGCTTGGAGTTCATTCCTTCATTATACATACCAAGGTGAATAGAGTTATCGCTCAGTTGGCCGTGCAGAGGGTCCAACCAGGCGACATCGCTAGCAACCGCAGGCACCCGCAAATCAGGCATACACACTGAGAGTTATGCCCAATTTGTCGTTCCAATTCAGCCGTAAATGACAAATCAGGTCAATGTAATCTCAGGGGGTTATACAGAGTTTTTAGCAAACCAAAAAGTTACCAATTGGGCAAAACCATGTGCACTGCAGTTGGGGCAGATGTAACATGTGCAGAGAGAGTTAGATTTGGGTGAGTTATATTGTTTCTTTGCATGATAAATACTGGCAGCTTTATTTTTACATTATAATACATTGATGTCTGTATTTATTGATGCTTACTAAAATAACATAAGATTTGAAAAACACAGTCTAAGTGATTAATTTTCATATAAAAGATGGCTATTTAAAGCCATGCCAGAATGATAAAAATACATCCCTGGGGAAGCCCGACAAGGGTAAAATGCGTTGGTAGAATACAGTTGCATGCACAACTACTTTGCCATTGAGACTCAGAGCCGGCCTTAGGCATAGGCAAACTAGGCAAATGCCTAGGGCATTTGGAATGCTTAGGGGCACCAGCAGCTCCTGCTGATTAAAATGATATGCAGCATGCCTATATTCTGTGTGTGACTGCGACTGTATCTGCATACGAAATGCTACGTTGCGTGTATTCCTGGAAATCACTGTAATGTAGTATTTCGTATGCAGATACAGCTGCAGTCGCACAGGCATGCTGGATATCATTTTAATCAGCAGAAGCTGCTTGTGCATCCTAGCCATATAGTAATGCAAGTAAGATGCATTTTCATAAACAAAAGGCACCCAACGTTAGTAGAGCTACCAGCTGACTCATGCCAGGCATCTCCTGCAGAACTAGCGGCGGTGCTAGGGTGCACCAGCCAAAATCTTGCCTAGGGCATCATATTGGTTAGGGCCGGCTCTGTTGAGACTCATCAGCACAGACTGCGAACTAGCTACCTTCTGTGGTGCTCCAGCTAGTGATGTCCTCAAGCAAAGCAGTGGCCCCGGTGCAGTTAGGATGGGAGCACCACTTTATAGAACCGGACCATATAAGTGGGGTTATTGACAAAGGTCTTTGCACCAGCTTACAGAAGAGCGGATTAAAGACAACCTTGTTCACAAGAGTGATCTTATTTCTATGCGCTCACCATGATGATGTTCTACTATATGCGCACAGGGTCGGACTGGCCCACAGGGGTGGTCCCACCCCTACCTCTAGAGATCAGGTTCTAGATTGTGCACTTGAATTTTATATTACACATGTGTTACATTTTACTGCACAGGATTATGGTGTATGGCCTACAGTGCATTGCTTTTATTAATCTGGTACATTATCATGATGATACTTATTAGGGATCCAGCAACCTTACTATGTGCAGCATCTGTAGACTGTGCCTTGGGTGTCTCGGCCTTGCACAGTCGGATGCACGGATGTACAACAGGAAAGGGCTCTGTAATGGCATTAGCATAAATACACAGATGGAACTGCACCAAAAGATGCAGACTCATCTGCCTCCGACTCTGAATCAGGTTCATAAACTTTTTTCTACATACCAATGTGCAAAGGAATTATATGTTTTGATATTCACTGGTAATGTAAAGGTGGGTTAACCTTTCCCACTCCTAGAGCTGTAAATATACATATGGAGCTGATTCTGTAACTGTGTTTGTGTGATGCATGCAAAGCCTGTATTACCACCTTATGCTAATGTGAGTATCCGTAGGGCTAATTTCTTTCTTTCTTTATTTTTTTGTTAACAGCTTCTTATATAGCGCAGCAAATTCCATTGCCCTTTACAGTTGGATATGCAAGTTTCCATAGGACTAAAGCGAGGATACACATGACTTGAAGCAGGACAGCTGCAACTCTCATTGTATCTGTACTTGCATCAGCTAAGCGCAAGAGATTCTTCAAGATTCCTTTCCCCATACGCACACCTCAGATCCCGTACCCAAGATGCTCAGTTCACGCAAAGTGAAATTCGCAAAGATCCATACGACTCATAAATAGAGATGAGCGCCTGAAATTTTTCGGGTTTTGTGTTTTGGTTTTGGGTTCGGTTCCGCGGCCGTGTTTTGGGTTCGACCGCGTTTTGGCAAAACCTCACCGAATTTTTTTTGTCGGATTCGGGTGTGTTTTGGATTCGGGTGTTTTTTTCAAAAAACACTAAAAAACAGCTTAAATCATTGAATTTGCGGTCATTTTGATCCCATAGTATTATTAACCTCAATAACCATAATTTATACTCATTTTCAGTCTATTCTGAACACCTCACACCTCACAATATTATTTTTAGTCCTAAAATTTGCACCGAGGTCGCTGTGTGACTAAGATAAGCGACCCAAGTGGCCGACACAAACACCTGGCCCATCTAGGAGTGGCACTGCAGTGTCACGCAGGATGGCCCTTCAAAAAAAATACTCCCCAAACAGCACATGACGCAAAGAAAAAAAGAGGCGCAATGAGGTAGCTGACTGTGTGAGTAAGACTAGCGACCCTAGTGGCCGACACAAACACCGGGCCCATCTAGGAGTGGCACTGCAGTGTCACGCAGGATGTCCCTTCCAAAAAACCCTCCCCAAACAGCACATGACGCAAAGAAAAAAAGAGGCGCAATGAGGTAGCTGACTGTGTGAGTAAGACTAGCGACCCTAGTGGCCGACACAAACACCGGGCCCATCTAGGAGTGTCACTGCAGTGTCACGCAGGATGGCACTTCCAAAAAACCCTCCCCAAACAGCACATGACGCAAAGAAAAAGAAAAGAAAAAAGAGGTGCAAGATGGAATTGTCCTTGGGCCCTCCCACCCTTATGTTGTATAAACAAAACAGGACATGCACACTTTAACCAACCCATCATTTCAGTGACAGGGTCTGCCACACGACTGTGACTGATATGACGGGTTGGTTTGGACCCCCCCAAAAAAGAATCAATTAATCTCTCCTTGCACAAACTGGCTCTACAGAGGCAAGATGTCCACTAGAGATGAGCGCCTGAAATTTTTCGGGTTTTGTGTTTTGGTTTTGGGTTCGGTTCCGCGGCCGTGTTTTGGGTTCGAACGCGTTTTGGCAAAACCTCACCGAATTTTTTTTGTCGGATTCGGGTGTGTTTTGGATTCGGGTGTTTTTTTCAAAAAACACTAAAAAACAGCTTAAATCATAGAATTTGGGGGTCATTTTGATCCCAAAGTATTATTAACCTCAAAAACCATAATTTCCACTGATTTTCAGTCTATTCTGAATACCTCACACCTCACAATATTATTTTTAGTCCTAAAATTTGCACCGAGGTCGCTGTGTGAGTAAGATAAGCGACCCTAGTGGCCGACACAAACACCGGGCCCATCTAGGAGTGGCACTGCAGTGTCACGCAGGATGTCCCTTCCAAAAAACCCTCCCCAAACAGCACATGACGCAAAGAAAAAAAGAGGCGCAATGAGGTAGCTGTGTGAGTAAGATTAGCGACCCTAGTGGCCGACACAAACACCGGGCCCATCTAGGAGTGGCACTGCAGTGTCACGCAGGATGTCCCTTCCAAAAAACCCTCCCCAAACAGCACATGACGCAAAGAAAAAAAGAGGCGCAATGAGGTAGCTGACTGTGTGAGTAAGATTAGCGACCCTAGTGGCCGACACAAACACCGGGCCCATCTAGGAGTGGCACTGCAGTGTCACGCAGGATGTCCCTTCCAAAAAACCCTCCCCAATCAGCACATGATGCAAAGAAAAAGAAAAGAAAAAAGAGGTGCAAGATGGAATTGTCCTTGGGCCCTCCCACCCACCCTTATGTTGTATAAACAAAACAGGACATGCACACTTTAACCAACCCATCATTTCAGTGACAGGGTCTGCCACACGACTGTGACTGATATGACGGGTTGGTTTGGACCCCCCCCAAAAAAGAAGCAATTAATCTCTCCTTGCACAAACTGGCTCTACAGAGGCAAGATGTCCACCTCATCTTCACCCTCCGATATATCACCGTGTACATCCCCCTCCTCACAGATTATCAATTCGTCCCCACTGGAATCCACCATCTCAGCTCCCTGTGTACTTTGTGGAGGCAATTGCTGCTGGTCAATGTCTCCGCGGAGGAATTGATTATAATTCATTTTAATGAACATCATCTTCTCCACATTTTCTGGATGTAACCTCGTACGCCGATTGCTGACAAGGTGAGCGGCGGCACTAAACACTCTTTCGGAGTACACACTTGTGGGAGGGCAACTTAGGTAGAATAAAGCCAGTTTGTGCAAGGGCCTCCAAATTGCCTCTTTTTCCTGCCAGTATAAGTACGGACTGTGTGACGTGCCTACTTGGATGCGGTCACTCATATAATCCTCCACCATTCTATCAATGTTGAGAGAATCATATGCAGTGACAGTAGACGACATGTCCGTAATCGTTGTCAGGTCCTTCAGTCCGGACCAGATGTCAGCATCAGCAGTCGCTCCAGACTGCCCTGCATCACCGCCAGCGGGTGGGCTCGGAATTCTGAGCCTTTTCCTCGCACCCCCAGTTGCGGGAGAATGTGAAGGAGGAGATGTTGACAGGTCGCGTTCCGCTTGACTTGACAATTTTGTCACCAGCAGGTCTTTCAACCCCAGCAGACCTGTGTCTGCCGGAAAGAGAGATCCAAGGTAGGCTTTAAATCTAGGATCGAGCACGGTGGCCAAAATGTAGTGCTCTGATTTCAACAGATTGACCACCCGTGAATCCTTGTTAAGCGAATTAAGGGCTGCATCCACAAGTCCCACATGCCTAGCGGAATCGCTCCCTTTTAGCTCCTTCTTCAATGCCTCCAGTTTCTTCTGCAAAAGCCTGATGAGGGGAATGACCTGACTCAGGCTGGCAGTGTCTGAACTGACTTCACGTGTGGCAAGTTCAAAGGGCATCAGAACCTTGCACAACGTTGAAATCATTCTCCACTGCACTTGAGACAGGTGCATTCCACCTACTATATCGTGCTCAATTGTATAGGCTTGAATGGCCTTTTGCTGCTCCTCCAACCTCTGAAGCATATAGAGGGTTGAATTCCACCTCGTTACCACTTCTTGCTTCAGATGATGGCAGGGCAGGTTCAGTAGTTTTTGGTGGTGCTCCAGTCTTCTGTACGTGGTGTCTGTACGCCGAAAGTGTCCCGCAATTTTTCTGGCCACCGACAGCATCTCTTGCACGCCCCTGTCGTTTTTTAAAAAATTCTGCACCACCAAATTCAAGGTATGTGCAAAACATGGGACGTGCTGGAATTTGCCCATATTTAATGCACACACAATATTGCTGGCGTTGTCCGATGCCACAAATCCACAGGAGAGTCCAATTGGGGTAAGCCATTCCGCGATGATCTTCCTCAGTTGCCGTAAGAGGTTTTCAGCTGTGTGCGTATTCTGGAAAGCGGTGATACAAAGCGTAGCCTGCCTAGGAAAGAGTTGGCGTTTGCGAGATGCTGCTACTGGTGCCACCGCTGCTGTTCTTGCGGCGGGAGTCCATACATCTACCCAGTGGGCTGTCACAGTCATATAGTCCTGACCCTGCCCTGCTCCACTTGTCCACATGTCCGTGGTTAAGTGGACATTGGGTACAGCTGCATTTTTTAGGACACTGGTGACTCTTTTTCTGAGGTCTGTGTACATTTTCGGTATCGCCTGCCTAGAGAAATGGAATCTAGATGGTATTTGGTACCGGGGACACAGTACCTCCAACAAGTCTCTAGTTGGCTCTGCAGTAATGATGGATACCGGAACCACGTTTCTCACCACCCAGGATGCCAAGGCCTCAGTTATCCGCTTTGCAGTAGGATGACTGCTGTGATATTTCATCTTCCTCGCAAAGGACTGTTGAACAGTCAATTGCTTACTGGAAGTAGTACAAGTGGGCTTACGACTTCCCCTCTGGGATGACCATCGACTCCCAGCGGCAACAACAGCAGCGCCAGCAGCAGTAGGCGTTACACGCAAGGATGCATCGGAGGAATCCCAGGCAGGAGAGGACTCGTCAGAATTGCCAGTGACATGGCCTGCAGGACTATTGGCATTCCTGGGGAAGGAGGAAATTGACACTGAGGGAGTTGGTGGGGTGGTTTGCGTGAGCTTGGTTACAAGAGGAAGGGATTTACTGGTCAGTGGACTGCTTCCGCTGTCACCCAAAGTTTTTGAACTTGTCACTGACTTATTATGAATGCGCTGCAGGTGACGTATAAGGGAGGATGTTCCGAGGTGGTTAACGTCCTTACCCCTACTTATTACAGCTTGACAAAGGGAACACACGGCTTGACACCTGTTGTCCGCATTTCTGGTGAAATACCTCCACACCGAAGAGCTGATTTTTTTGGTATTTTCACCTGGCATGTCAACGGCCATATTCCTCCCACGGACAACAGGTGTCTCCCCGGGTGCCTGACTTAAACAAACCACCTCACCATCAGAATCCTCCTGGTCAATTTCCTCCCCAGCGCCAGCAACACCCATATCCTCCTCATCCTGGTGTACTTCAACACTGACATCTTCAATCTGACTATCAGGAACTGGACTGCGGGTGCTCCTTCCAGCACTTGCAGGGGGCGTGCAAATGGTGGAAGGCGCATGCTCTTCACGTCCAGTGTTGGGAAGGTCAGGCATCGCAACCGACACAATTGGACTCTCCTTGTGGATTTGGGATTTCGAAGAATGCACAGTTCTTTGCTGTGCTGCTTTTGCCAGCTTGAGTCTTTTCATTTTTCTAGCGAGAGGCTGAGTGCTTCCATCCTCATGTGAAGCTGAACCACTAGCCATGAACATAGGCCAGGGCCTCAGCCGTTCCTTGCCACTCCGTGTGGTAAATGGCATATTGGCAAGTTTACGCTTCTCCTCCGACAATTTTATTTTAGGTTTTGGAGTCCTTTTTTTACTGATATTTGGTGTTTTGGATTTGACATGCTCTGTACTATGACATTGGGCATCGGCCTTGGCAGACGACGTTGCTGGCATTTCATCGTCTCGGCCATGACTAGTGGCAGCAGCTTCAGCACGAGGTGGAAGTGGATCTTGATCTTTCCCTAATTTTGGAACCTCAACATTTTTGTTCTCCATATTTTAATAGGCACAACTAAAAGGCACCTCAGGTAAACAATGGAGATGGATGGATTGGATACTAGTATACAATTATGGACGGGCTGCCGAGTGCCGACACAGAGGTAGCCACAGCCGTGAACTACCGCACTGTACTGTGTCTGCTGCTAATATATAGACTGGTTGATAAAGAGATAGTATACTCGTAACTAGTATGTATGTATAAAGAAAGAAAAAAAAACCACGGTTAGGTGGTATATACAATTATGGATGGGCTGCCGAGTGCCGACACAGAGGTAGCCACAGCCGTGAACTACCGCACTGTACTGTGTCTGCTGCTAATATATAGACTGGTTGATAAAGAGATAGTATACTCGTAACTAGTATGTATGTATAAAGAAAGAAAAAAAAACCACGGTTAGGTGGTATATACAATTATGGACGGGCTGCCGAGTGCCGACACAGAGGTAGCCACAGCCGTGAACTACCGCACTGTACTGTGTCTGCTGCTAATATAGACTGGTTGATAAAGAGATAGTATACTCGTAACTAGTATGTATGTATAAAGAAAGAAAAAAAAAACCACGGTTAGGTGGTATATACAATTATGGACGGGCTGCCGAGTGCCGACACAGAGGTAGCCACAGCCGTGAACTACCGCACTGTACTGTGTCTGCTGCTAATATATAGACTGGTTGATAAAGAGATAGTATACTCGTAACTAGTATGTATGTATGTATAAAGAAAGAAAAAAAACCACGGTTAGGTGGTATATACAATTATGGACGGGCTGCCGAGTGCCGACACAGAGGTAGCCACAGCCGTGAACTACCGCACTGTACTGTGTCTGCTGCTAATATATAGACTGGTTGATAAAGAGATAGTATACTCGTAACTAGTATGTATGTATAAAGAAAGAAAAAAAAACCACGGTTAGGTGGTATATACAATTATGGACGGGCTGCCGAGTGCCGACACAGAGGTAGCCACAGCCGTGAACTACCGCACTGTACTGTGTCTGCTGCTAATATATAGACTGGTTGATAAAGAGATAGTATACTCGTAACTAGTATGTATGTATAAAGAAAGAAAAAAAAAACACGGTTAGGTGGTATATACAATTATGGACGGGCTGCCGAGTGCCGACACAGAGGTAGCCACAGCCGTGAACTACCGCACTGTACTGTGTCTGCTGCTAATATAGACTGGTTGATAAAGAGATAGTATACTCGTAACTAGTATGTATGTATAAAGAAAGAAAAAAAAACCACGGTTAGGTGGTATATACAATTATGGACGGGCTGCCGAGTGCCGACACAGAGGTAGCCACAGCCGTGAACTACCGCACTGTACTGTGTCTGCTGCTAATATATAGACTGGTTGATAAAGAGATAGTATACTCGTAACTAGTATGTATGTATAAAGAAAGAAAAAAAAAACACGGTTAGGTGGTATATACAATTATGGACGGGCTGCCGAGTGCCGACACAGAGGTAGCCACAGCCGTGAACTACCGCACTGTACTGTGTCTGCTGCTAATATATAGACTGGTTGATAAAGAGATAGTATACTCGTAACTAGTATGTATGTATAAAGAAAGAAAAAAAAACCACGGTTAGGTGGTATATACAATTATGGACGGGCTGCCGAGTGCCGACACAGAGGTAGCCACAGCCGTGAACTACCGCACTGTACTGTGTCTGCTGCTAATATAGACTGGTTGATAAAGAGATAGTATACTCGTAACTAGTATGTATGTATAAAGAAAGAAAAAAAAACCACGGTTAGGTGGTATATACAATTATGGACGGGCTGCCGAGTGCCGACACAGAGGTAGCCACAGCCGTGAACTACCGCACTGTACTGTGTCTGCTGCTAATATAGACTGGTTGATAAAGAGATAGTATACTACTAATATTATATATACTGGTGGTCAGGTCACTGGTCACTAGTCACACTGGCAGTGGCACTCCTGCAGCAAAAGTGTGCACTGTTTAATTTTAATATAATATTATGTACTCCTGGCTCCTGCTATAACCTATAACTGGCACTGCAGTAGTGCTCCCCAGTCTCCCCCACAATTATAAGCTGTGTGAGCTGAGCAGTCAGACAGATATATAATATATATAGATGATGCAGCACACTGGCCTGAGCCTGAGCAGTGCACACAGATATGGTATGTGACTGACTGAGTCACTGTGTGTATCGCTTTTTTCAGGCAGAGAACGGATATATTAAATAAACTGCACTGTGTGTCTGGTGGTCACTCACTATATAATATATTATGTACTCCTGGCTCCTGCTATAACCTATAACTGGCACTGCAGTAGTGCTCCCCAGTCTCCCCCACAATTATAAGCTGTGTGAGCTGAGCAGTCAGACAGATATATATAATATTATATATAGATAATAGATGATGCAGCACACTGGCCTGAGCCTGAGCAGTGCACACAGATATGGTATGTGACTGAGTCACTGTGTGCTGTGTATCGCTTTTTTCAGGCAGAGAACGGATTATAAATAAAACTGGTGGTCACTATCAGCAAAACTCTGCACTGTACTGAGTACTCCTAATGCTCCCCAAAATTAGTAAATCAAGTGTCTCTCTAATCTATTCTAAACGGAGAGGACGCCAGCCACGTCCTCTCCCTATCAATCTCAATGCACGTGTGAAAATGGCGGCGACGCGCGGCTCCTTATATAGAATCCGAGTCTCGCGATAGAATCCGAGCCTCGCGAGAATCCGACAGCGTCATGATGACGTTCGGGCGCGCTCGGGTTAACCGAGCAAGGCGGGAAGATCCGAGTCGCTCGGACCCGTGAAAAAAAACATGAAGTTCTGGCGGGTTCGGATTCAGAGAAACCGAACCCGCTCATCTCTAATGTCCACCTCATCATCACCCTCCGATATATCACCGTGTACATCCCCCTCCTCACAGATTATCAATTCGTCCCCACTGGAATCCACCATCTCAGCTCCCTGTGTACTTTGTGGAGGCAATTGCTGCTGGTCAATGTCTCTGCGGAGGAATTGATTATAATTCATTTTAATGAACATCATCTTCTCCACATTTTCTGGATGTAACCTCGTACGCCGATTGCTGACAAGGTGAGCGGCGGCACTAAACACTCTTTCGGAGTACACACTTGTGGGAGGGCAACTTAGGTAGAATAAAGCCAGTTTGTGCAAGGGCCTCCAAATTGCCTCTTTTTCCTGCCAGTATAAGTACGGACTGTGTGACGTGCCTACTTGGATGCGGTCACTCATATAATCCTCCACCATTCTATCAATGTTGAGAGAATCATATGCAGTGACAGTAGACGACATGTCCGTAATCGTTGTCAGGTCCTTCAGTCCGGACCAGATGTCAGCATCAGCAGTCGCTCCAGACTGCCCTGCATCACCGCCAGCGGGTGGGCTCGGAATTCTGAGCCTTTTCCTCGCACCCCCAGTTGCGGGAGAATGTGAAGGAGGAGATGTTGACAGGTCGCGTTCCGCTTGACTTGACAATTTTGTCACCAGCAGGTCTTTCAACCCCAGCAGACTTGTGTCTGCCGGAAAGAGAGATCCAAGGTAGGCTTTAAATCTAGGATCGAGCACGGTGGCCAAAATGTAGTGCTCTGATTTCAACAGATTGACCACCCGTGAATCCTTGTTAAGCGAATTAAGGGCTCCATCCACAAGTCCCACATGCCTAGCGGAATCGCTCCGTGTTAGCTCCTCCTTCAATGTCTCCAGCTTCTTCTGCAAAAGCCTGATGAGGGGAATGACCTGACTCAGGCTGGCAGTGTCTGAACTGACTTCACGTGTGGCAAGTTCAAAGGGCATCAGAACCTTGCACAACGTTGAAATCATTCTCCACTGCGCTTGAGACAGGTGCATTCCACCTACTATATCGTGCTCAATTGTATAGGCTTGAATGGCCTTTTGCTGCTCCTCCAACCTCTGAAGCATATAGAGGGTTGAATTCCACCTCGTTACCACTTCTTGCTTCAGATGATGGCAGGGCAGGTTCAGTAGTTTTTGGTGGTGCTCCAGTCTTCTGTACGTGGTGCCTGTACGCCGAAAGTGTCCCGCAATTCTTCTGGCCACCGACAGCATCTCTTGCACGCCCCTGTCGTTTTTTAAAAAATTCTGCACCACCAAATTCAAGGTATGTGCAAAACATGGGACGTGCTGGAATTTGCCCATATTTAATGCACACACAATATTGCTGGCGTTGTCCGATGCCACAAATCCACAGGAGAGTCCAATTGGGGTAAGCCATTCCGCGATGATCTTCCTCAGTTGCCGTAAGAGGTTTTCAGCTGTGTGCGTATTCTGGAAAGCGGTGATACAAAGCGTAGCCTGCCTAGGAAAGAGTTGGCGTTTGCGAGATGCTGCTACTGGTGCCGCCGCTGCTGTTCTTGCGGCGGGAGTCCATACATCTACCCAGTGGGCTGTCACAGTCATATAGTCCTGACCCTGCCCTGCTCCACTTGTCCACATGTCCGTGGTTAAGTGGACATTGGGTACAACTGCATTTTTTAGGACACTGGTGAGTCTTTTTCTGACGTCCGTGTACATTCTCGGTATCGCCTGCCTAGAGAAGTGGAACCTAGATGGCATTTGGTAACAGGGGCACACTGCCTCAATAAATTGTCTAGTTCCCTGTGAACTAACGGCGGATACCGGACGCACGTCTAACACCAACATAGTTGTCAAGGCCTCAGTTATCCGCTTTGCAGCAGGATGACTGCTGTGATATTTCATCTTCCTCGCAAAGGACTGTTGAACAGTCAATTGCTTACTGGAAGTAGTACAAGTGGGCTTACGACTTCCCCTCTGGGATGACCATCGACTCCCAGCAGCAACAACAGCAGCGCCAGCAGCAGTAGGCGTTACACGCAAGGATGCATCGGAGGAATCCCAGGCAGGAGAGGACTCGTCAGAATTGCCAGTGACATTGCCTGCAGGACTATTGGCATTCCTGGGGAAGGAGGAAATTGACACTGAGGGAGTTGGTGGGGTGGTTTGCGTGAGCTTGGTTACAAGAGGAAGGGATTTACTGGTCAGTGGACTGCTTCCGCTGTCACCCAAAGTTTTTGAACTTGTCACTGACTTATTATGAATGCGCTGCAGGTGACGTATAAGGGAGGATGTTCCGAGGTGGTTAACGTCCTTACCCCTACTTATTACAGCTTGACAAAGGGAACACACGGCTTGACACCTGTTGTCCGCATTTCTGGTGAAATACTTCCACACCGAAGAGCTGATTTTTTTGGTATTTTCACCAGGCATGTCAACGGCCATATTCCTACCACGGACAACAGGTGTCTCCCCGGGTGCCTGACTTAAACAAACCACCTCACCATCAGAATCCTCCTGGTCAATTTCCTCCCCAGCGCCAGCAACACCCATATCCTCCTCATCCTGGTGTACTTCAACACTGACATCTTCAATCTGACTATCAGGAACTGGACTGCGGGTGCTCCTTCCATCACTTGCAGGGGGCGTGCAAATGGTGGAAGGCGCATGCTCTTCACGTCCAGTGTTGGGAAGGTCAGGCATCGCAACCGACACAATTGGAGTCGGACTCTCCTTGTGGATTTGGGATTTCGAAGAACGCACAGTTCTTTGCGGTGCTACTGCTTTTGCCAGCTTTAGTCTTTTCATTTTTCTAGCGAGAGGCTGAGTGCTTCCATCCTCATGTGAAGCTGAACCACTAGCCATGAACATAGGCCAGGGCCTCAGCCGTTCCTTGCCACTCCGTGTGGTAAATGGCATATTGGCAAGTTTACGCTTCTCCTCCGACAATTTTATTTTAGGTTTTGGAGTCCTTTTTTTACTGATATTTGGTGTTTTGGATTTGACATGCTCTGTACTATGACATTGGGCATCGGCCTTGGCAGACGACGTTGCTGGCATTTCATCGTCTCGGCCATGACTAGTGGCAGCAGCTTCAGCACGAGGTGGAAGTGGATCTTGATCTTTCCCTAATTTTGGAACCTCAACATTTTTGTTCTCCATATTTTAATAGGCACAACTAAAAGGCACCTCAGGTAAACAATGGAGATGGATGGATTGGATACTAGTATACAATTATGGACGGGCTGCCGAGTGCCGACACAGAGGTAGCCACAGCCGTGAACTACCGCACTGTACTGTGTCTGCTGCTAATATATAGACTGGTTGATAAAGAGATAGTATACTCGTAACTAGTATGTATGTATAAAGAAAGAAAAAAAAACCACGGTTAGGTGGTATATACAATTATGGACGGGCTGCCGAGTGCCGACACAGAGGTAGCCACAGCCGTGAACTACCGCACTGTACTGTGTCTGCTGCTAATATATAGACTGGTTGATAAAGAGATAGTATACTCGTAACTAGTATGTATGTATAAAGAAAGAAAAAAAAACCACGGTTAGGTGGTATATACAATTATGGACGGGCTGCCGAGTGCCGACACAGAGGTAGCCACAGCCGTGAACTACCGCACTGTACTGTGTCTGCTGCTAATATATAGACTGGTTGATAAAGAGATAGTATACTCGTAACTAGTATGTATGTATAAAGAAAGAAAAAAAAACCACGGTTAGGTGGTATATACAATTATGGACGGGCTGCCGAGTGCCGACACAGAGGTAGCCACAGCCGTGAACTACCGCACTGTACTGTGTCTGCTGCTAATATAGACTGGTTGATAAAGAGATAGTATACTCGTAACTAGTATGACTATAAAGAAAGAAAAAAAAACCACGGTTAGGTGGTATATACAATTATGGACGGGCTGCCGAGTGCCGACACAGAGGTAGCCACAGCCGTGAACTACCGCACTGTACTGTGTCTGCTGCTAATATAGACTGGTTGATAAAGAGATAGTATACTACTAATATTATATATACTGGTGGTCAGGTCACTGGTCACTAGTCACACTGGCAGTGGCACTCCTGCAGCAAAAGTGTGCACTGTTTAATTTTAATATAATATTATGTACTCCTGGCTCCTGCTATAACCTATAACTGGCACTGCAGTGCTCCCCAGTCTCCCCCACAATTATAAGCTGTGTGAGCTGAGCACAGTCAGATATATATATACATTGATGCAGCACACTGGGCTGAGCAGTGCACACAGATATGGTATGTGACTGAGTCACTGTGTGTATCGTTTTTTTCAGGCAGAGAACGGATATATTAAATAAAACAAACAACTGCACTGTCTGGTGGTCACTGTGGTCGTCAGTCACTAAACTCTGCACTCTCTTCTACAGTATCACAGCCTCAGGTCAATCTCTCTCTCTCTCAACCCTAATCTAAATGGAGAGGACGCCAGCCACGTCCTCTCCCTATCAATCTCAATGCACGTGTGAAAATGGCGGCGACGCGCGGCTCCTTATATAGAATCCGAGTCTCGCGAGAATCCGACAGCGTCATGATGACGTTCGGGCGCGCTCGGGTTAACCGAGCAAGGCGGGAGGATCCGAGTCTGCTCGGATCCGTGAAAAAAACCATGAAGTTCTGGCGGGTTCGGATTCAGAGAAACCGAACCCGCTCATCTCTAAATAGAATTTATTATGCGCATAACACATTGAATTATGTAAAGTTTTCTGCATATATTTAGGACCCCCCCCCCCCAAAATTATAAACATTTTATGAACATGGGCAGCACAGACGGTGTAATGGTTAGCATTACTGCCTCACAGCACTGAGGTCATGGGTTCGATTCCCACTATGGCCCCAACTGTGTGGAGTTTGTACATTCTCCCCGTGCTTGCGTGGGTTTCCTCCGGGTACTCCGGTTTCCTCACACAATCCAAAAATATACTGGTAGGTTAATTTGCTCCATACAAATTAACCTTAGTGTGAATGTGTATGTACATGTGGTAGGGAATATAGATTGTAAGCTCCACTGGGGCAGGGACTGATGTGAATGGCCAAGTACTCTCTGTAAAGCGCTGTGGAATATGTGTGCGCTGTATAAATAATTGGAAATAAATAAATAATGAACATCCAGTATGTGAATCGTATAAAATTTCCTATACCATTTTGAGATTTTCTTTTTCTTTTTACATTTTGATAGGAATATATAAGCTGGCTAAATTGCGCTTTTTAATACTCCTAAGTATATAAAATGATCCAGGTTAAATCAAAGCTTTCTGGCTTCAAGCTGATTTCTATAAATAACAGCACATTCAGGACTTAGAACAAGAATGAATCTGCCATATACAGTACGTGGGGTATTCAGCATGTTAGTCATAAACACTATTGAAAATTGCAAAGAACCAACAGTAGGGGCAATCAGAGGAAAGCCTGCATTCATGGCCTGTGACTTACAGGCTGCTTGCCAAGCTCTCACAGCAATTTAAACATTTTCTCATGTGAATGATGCCTTCACTCCAAATACTGTGACTCCTCTTACCGTTATATATACTGTAAGTATTACCTGGTGTACTGAGGGCCTGATTTAGAGGCGGACACTGATTGCACCACCGCTGCACTTTTGTACACAGCAGCGGTGCAAAAATATGCAAAAGCCGCAGGAGGCGGATGTCCACTGCCGGCTGCTATGATCCGCTCTGCATGACCATTGGAGAGCTAAGTGACCATCAGGTTATTAAAGATGCCTGGTTGAATCACGCTGCCGGAGTCAGTAAAGCATCCGCTGGCTTTAGCAGGCCCCCATTTTCTGGAACGCTGCACGTTGCCACCCCCAAATTCCAGCAGCTTTGAGTCTTGCTGTAGGTTTTGGGGAAGCCCCAGATTTGCAAACTTTGGCCAACTGTGAAAAAATTGCCACAGCATCCACCCTTGAATTAGCCCCTGTGTTCTGTCACTTGGATAAAGTAGAATTTGGAACTAGGAAAAGCTCTTAAAATAGTGAGGGTATTTGTCAATTCTGAAACGATGCTGGCATTTGCTGATTTTGCCCTTGATATGACATTCGGTATTAAATTTTGTACAATATTTGAGTCTTGTATTTGCTTTGGCCACAAGAGCCAAATAATTTAAATGCATCTGGTGGTGCACAAAGATGCAGCACGAATTTGGAAATAGAGAGTGTTGATTTCAGTGGGTGTTCCTGGGCGGTAACAGGGGGGTGGCTAGGCAGACATGGCCATAATATAGGCAGCGGCTGCATCCAAAGACGCACAGCCGCTCACACAATACGACATACTGTAATCAGATGCAGAAACTCCACCTGCCATGGTGCGTCTGATGCAGTGCTGCAAGTAGGGTGGCACAGGGTGGTACGGCGTACCATTAACAAATATGGTGGTGGTACTCAGTACCAGGGGCACCAGAATGATTTCACGCTGGGGGGAGGGCAAGTTTGAATTTCATTTTGGCGCCCCTGCTGTGGTTTCCGGTCTCCTCTCCTTCAAACCCCCACCGCACCCCCACCCCCCGCTGTGGTGCTGGTCTCCTCTCCTTCAATTTCCCCACCCCCTACCTCATCAGTGTGGGGGAGCGCTTACCTCTGCATCCCCGTGGGCGGCTTCCAAAGTAGTGTGCTGCCGCAGGAAGGGTGCGGTGTCCTGTCTTCTGTACTACCCGGCTGTCTCTCCACTGGTGATGCAATACTGGAGACAGCCGGGTAGTACAGAAGGGGCACCGCACCCTGCCTGCGGCAGCACACTACTTTTGAAGTTGAAGACGCTTACGGGGATGCAGAAGTAAACGCTCCCCTGCACCAGCGCCTGCGCCTCCATCATGTTTGGGGGGGGTCAAGCAGCCCTCTTGCCCCCACCCCCAATTCCAACGCCTATGCTCAGTACCAGCAGCCCACCACTGGGGCATAATTTACAAGAGGCATTTTTATGTGTGGGACATAAAATGGAGTCAGTGGCATAACTGTGTGTGGCATAATATGTAAGAGGCATTACGGTGTGTGGCATAATGTGTAAGACCCATTACGGTGTGTGGCATGATGTGGCCATGCCCCTATTGTCATGTAGCCTCTCCCCTAGTTTTGTGTGACCAAGCCCCCTCATGACACGTGGCCACGCCCATTTTTACTATCAGTACCACTAAGAAAAAAATTCTACTTGCACCACTGGTCCGATGTATAAAGATGGACCAAGACAGATTTGCGCCACCACAAGACCAGCAAGTGGGGATCTCCATTTTGTAGAAATCTCCTGCTGCATTGGCATAAAGATACATCTGTGACACAAGCTGCAGCTGTGGCTCCGTCCAACTCAGAATCAGGCCCTTATGAGGGAATTCAATGAGATGCAGGTAATTTACCAGGGTGAAAAGGGTGGTAGCGGGTGGTGGCTCCAGAGGTGGTGCTGCAGTGCAATCCAAAATTCAAATAAGGGAACCACACCTACTGCCAGTGCATCCTGGCCAGTGATGTGTGGCAGTGTTTGGGGTGGCAGTTGGTGTGGCTCCCCTATTTAAATTTTGGACTGCACTGCACTGCACTGCAATCCGGCTTTAACGTCCAGAGCTATTCAATTAGAGCCCCCTTTCTTGACTGGTAAATTACTAATATGTTAATGGGCGTTGACCCATAGAATCCAGGATAAGTATGGGTTAACATGGTTGCGGCACCTGCATATAGGCTATTTATAGGGGCTGTCTTTTCGAGCCTGCTTAGTCTTGGAAAAAAATCCTCACTAACTGCAGCTTGGAGGCTGCCTTCGGGACTAATTGAATAGCTCTCCTGCTTCAATTACTGCGGCTAATTAAATTCCTCCCTTTATTTCAGTAGCACTGTAAGCTAAATGAATACATTTTATCAATGAAATAGACTCCTGTCTGTAATAACATACCAGCAGGCTTGTTAAATAAGTGCTACCAGCTATAATAAGCTATTTTATAACAAACAAATCTGATAACAAAGCAGGAAGTAGCTGAGAGCTACAAGTAAAGGCCGCATGTGGCCATCACTGCTATAGAAGATTCGGGTGTGGATCATAGGATCGACAGTAACTAGGTCAACAGTCATTAGGTCGACCACCATTGGTCAATAGTGACTAGGTCGACACCTGAAATTGGTCGACATGGGCATTAGGTAGACGTGAACAAAATTGACTTGGAAAAAGGTCAGCATGAGTTTTTTTACTTTTTTTTGTGTCGTTTTCTTTGTAAAGTGACCAGGAAGCCCAATTAGTGCACCCTATCCCCTCGCATGGCTCGCTTCACTCGCCATGCTTCGGACAGGGTGCCTCGCTCCGCTACCGATGCGCTCGGCACGGGTTGCTATTCCCAATCATAGTCCAAGTGGATCGTAAAGTATGAAAAAGTTAAAAAAATTAAAATAATTTTTAAAAACGCATGTCGACCATGTCAACCTATAGACCATGTTGATCTAATGCATGTGGACCAACAGTGGTCGACCTAAAGACCAGATATAGAAGATTCATAGCTTTTGGGCCACTGGGCCTAGACTACTATCTTAGCAAACTCACTACATACACACCATATGAAACATACAACTCACAAGTTAATAGGTTAGAAACAGCTTTAATACTACTGTATCTATTTATTTATTAACAGTTTCTTATATAGCGCAGCAAATTCCGTTGCGCTTTACAATTTGAAATAACAATAACAAACTGGGTGATAACAGTCATAGAGGTAGGAAGGCCCTGCTCGCAAGCTTACAATCTATAGGGAAATAGCACCTTTCCTTGTGTACATATGCCTATCTATTGCATAGAATGAGAAGACATGTGAGAATATGTGTGGACTGTACAGAGTGGATGCAATTTGATAGGAAGGTTTAGGAAAGTTATGTGGGCGGTTCTGGAATTTGATACGCTTGCCTAAAGAGGTGAGTTTTCAGGGAACGCTTGAAGGTTTGGAGACTAGAGGAGAGTCTTGTTGTGCGTGGTAGGGCATTCCACAGAGTGGGTGCAGCCCGATGAAAGTCCTGTAGTCGTGAGTGGGAGCGAGTAATGAGTGTGGATGAGAGACGCAGGTCTTGTGAAGAGCAAAGAGGTCGGGTTGGGAGATATTTTGTGATAAGCGAAGTGATGTACGTTGGTGTAGTTTGGTTAATGGCCTTGTGTGTGAGTAAAAGTATTTTATATTGAATGCGGTAGAGTACAGGTAACCAATGGAGGGACTGACAGAGTGGATCTGCAGACGATGAACGTCTAGCGAAGAAGATAAGCCTCGCCGCTGCATTCAGAATGGATTGTAGTGGTGAGAGTCTCGTTTTGGGAAGACCAGTTAGGAGACTATTGCAATAATCAATGCGGGAGATAATGAGAGCGTGGATTAGAGTTTTAGCAGTGTCTTGTGTAAGGTATGGTCGTATTTTGGATATGTTTTTTAGATGCATGTAACATGATCTTGAGACAGATTGAATGTGGGGAACAAAGGACAGATCAAAGTCAAGGATGACACCTAGGCAGCGAGCTTGTGGGGTAGGGTAGATAGTCAAGTTTTCAACAGTGATAGAGATATCAGGTTGGTACCTACTATTGGCCGGTGGAAATATAATTAACTCTGTCTCTGAAATATTCAGTTTGAGGTGGCGAGATGTCATCCAGGATGAAATGGCAGAAAGGCATTCAGTGACACGGTCCAGTACAGATAGGGACAAGTCAGGGGAGGATAGGTAGATTTGAGTATCATCTGCGTACAGATGATACTGAAAACCAAAAGAGCTGATTAGTTTACCAAGAGATGAGGTATAGATAGAGAAAAGCAGAGGACCCAAGACTGAGCCTTGAGGTACTCCAACTGAAAGAGGTAGCGAAGAGGAGGTAGATTCAGAGAAGCGAACACTGAAGGAGCGATTAGATAGGTACGATAGGAACCAAGAAAGGGCTGTGTCTTTAAGACCTAAACATAGAAACATAGAAACATATAGAATTTGTCGGCAGATAAGAACCACTTGGCCCATCTAGTCTGCCCCTTTTTTTTTTTTTTTATATTATTTTTATCTCTAACCTTATTTGATCCTTATTTCTTTGTAAGGATATCCTTATGTCTATCCCATGCATGTTTAAATTGCTCTACTGTCTTAGCCTCTACCACCTCTGATGGGAGGCTATTCCACTTGCCCACTACCCTTTCTGTGAAATAATTTTTCCGCAAATTTCCCCTGAACCTCCCCCCCTCCAGTCTCAGTGCATGTCCTCGTGTCCTATTGCTTCTCTTCATTTGGAGAATGTTTCCCTCCTGGACTTTGTTAAAACCCTTGATATATTTGAAAGTTTCTATCATGTCTCCCCTTTCCCTTCTCTGCTTGTAGTGTCTGTGGGCGGGATGTACTAATATTCGTGGCCAAAGTAGTGAATTATCGTGATTTTTTCGGGTTTGTTCCGCTGCACAAATCCCGATAATTCCGTCCCATGTATCATTTTTTTCATTCGCAATCAGTCATTGCGAAAACTCACCCTCCCCGCGATACAGGTGCGGTGTCCCGGTAATGCGTACTGCGCATGTGCAAGGCTGCACGAGCTTTCTGACATGCGCAGTTGTGTTTCCGGGACGCAGTGCTTTCCAGACATGCGCAGTCGTGTTTCCTGGACGCCGAGAGTCTACCATAAATATAATTCACCTGCTGTCCCTCCTGCCTCCCTCCAGGATGTGTGCCCCTTGCTGTGCCTCCTGCCTCCCTCCAGGATGTGTTCCCCCTTGCTGTGCCTCCTGCCTCCCTCCAGGATGTGTGCCCCCTGCTGTGCCTCCTGCCTCCCTCCAGGATGTGCTCTCCCCCTTGCTGTGCCTCCTGCCTCCCTCCAGGATGTGTTCCCCCTTGCTGTGCCTCCTGCCTCCCTCCAGGATGTGTTCTCCACCTTGCTGTGCCTCCTGCCTCCCTCCAGGATGTGTGCCCCCTGCTGTGCCTCCTGCCTCCCTCCAGGATGTGATCTCCCCCTTGCTGTGCCTCCTGCCTCCCTGCAGGATGTGTGCCCCTTGCTGTGCCTCATGCCTCCCTCCAGGATGTGTTCCCCCTTGCTGTGCCTCCTGCCTCCCCCCAGCATGTCTGTCCACTGCTGTGCCTCCAGCCTCCATCCACCTTTCCTATCCTCCTGCTGTGCCTCCTACCCTCCCAGAAGAAACACATTGGTGTACCTTTAATAAAAATGTATTACACTCCGCCACTCCAATGAGGCGAATCTAAATATATCGGTAAGCACCGAGCCAACTGTTGATACATTGGCCAGTGCGAAAGCTCTGTTGCTGCCAATGGGGAGGAGTTACGGCGCGGCCCGCCCGCGATAAGGGCGCAATGCGGAAGTGACGCGAAAATTGAAAAATAAAACTTTATTGATACATCCGCGAAAGCGGAACAAATGCGAAAACGGGATGAAAGCGCGATGGTAAGCCTTGATACATCCCACCCTGTATGAGAAGAGAGTGGTCTACAGTGTCAAATGCAGCAGATAGATCTATACTTCTTTCCACATGAAGGATGCCAAAAGAGTGCTATCACTTGTGTTCCCTACATGTTTCCTGCACGAAACCTTAATAAATCTGATATTAGAATGTTGGGGATCAGTGTATAACCGATGTTAAATCTTTTTATTTACGGCTGTATTCATTTATTATTATACAATTTTTTTTGCTAACTTTTAAAATACAGAGTAATCTGGAAATAGGTAGATGGTATTTACTGTACATGCTGCAAACCTGAACAAAAACTACCTGAGCGTATGGCAATGTGTGCCTGACTGAGCATCATGGGATATGGAGATCAGCAACAGCTGGACTGCTGAAAATTGCCTTAGAGAAAAACATGGGAACCTGAGGCTCTCTATCTGTTGTGGAACTACAAGTCCCAGTATACCATTCTACAGTCAGCTGCAATAATTAATGTTGCTCATACATGTTTCGAGAAACGTTTCTCAAACTTTGGTTAGTGTACCCTAAGGGGTACTTTAGTCTGCAACATGTATCGCTAAATCACAGTTCAAGGCCGGCTGAGGGCTCATTTAACAATACGCTAAGATGTAAAGGGTTGCTTGTTGGAACTGTACGCACTTGGCAAACATTTACTGTTATAAGGAGGTACACAATACAAAATGTATAGGTGTAGAGTTGAGGTAAAGAATGCTGGGATTTGTAGTTTCACAATGCCTGAGAGCCACAAGTATCCTACGTCTGCACTAAATGCTGTATAGGAAACATTCAGTACTCCAGTGAAGACTGCCAGCTTATGGGTGCTTACCTCTACTACTAGTCATGCATGAGCAACTAGCTTCTGCATCCAGCTGTTGTTACATTTAATATCTCTTGATACTGCATCAGGCACAAAGTCTAGAAGGGCATGCTGCCTCTTCTAGTTCCACAACATCTGGCAAGCCACAGGCATAAAGTGATATTTTGCCCAGCTCCATCTGCTGTTCACTGTATTAGTTCTGAAGTCTTCGGAACGTTCTACTTTCGAAAAATGCAACATTATTCTTTAGCTCCTGTTTGTAAACTGACACTGCTCAATATCTAAAATATTAAATAATAAGGTGCATATGTATTATAAATCACCATTGCACTGAGTTGTGCCTGGGATAATACCGCTACAAAATTGCACTGCAAAAAAGGAAATGTACCCCAGAATATATTAATAAAGGATTGCCAGGACAGCAGTCCTGTAAAAAAAGCTGTCTCAGCACGCTTGTATTAATGGCCTAATTCAGAACTGATCGCAGCAGCAAATTTGTTAGTAAAAGGCATACTTACCTACTCTCCCGGAAGCTGCGGGAGGCTCCCGTTTTTTGGGGTAGCCCCCCGCACCCCCGGAAGAGTGGGCAGGTCTCCCGTATCCTGCTCGCATCTTAGTGATGCGAGCAGGATGGAGATAACTTCCCGGGTCCGTCGGGTGGAGAAGGGGTTAAAATGACGCAAATCGCGTCATTTTAGCCCCGCCCGCGGACCCGCGAATCGCGGCATTTCCCGATGCGGGGCGGGGCTTAGTGATGTCACAGTCCGCCCCCACCCCCCGAAGACACCTGCTGCGTCTCCTCTCCGGGCTTCTCCCGGAGAGGATACTTACAATGTAGGTAAGTATGGTAAAAGGGCAAAACTATGTGCATTGCAGGGGAGGCAGATATAACATGTGCAGAGAGAGTTAGATTTGGGTGGGGGGTGATCAAAGTAAAATCTAAAATGTTCAAAATCATCTGTTAGTAAATGTGTGATTTAGACCATGAAACACAAAATCGATCAAAAATTGACCAAACATCGATCAAAATCATCCCAAATAGACGTTTAGTAAATATACCCCAATGGCTCTCTACACCATTATAGTATAAATCTTGTTACAGGTCAATAATTGTATACAATTGTTGTGAATCCTTGTCACACCATAAAAGAATAACCTAGGGTGCTATCTTGGATAAGAAAAAGAATTATCCTCTAGTGATGTACTCCTATTATAATATTGGAAAACTACATCTAAGGTAAATTGCATCCTAAATAAATCATGCAAAAAATAAAAAGGATAGACACATTAAAATTACAAATCTGTATTGTTATTTAAGAAAAATCCTTAAAATTCTAAATATCAAAATATCTATGGTACTGTACTATGATATTTAAATCAAGATGCAGGATGTTGTGTCAGCTCCTTGCCCTATCTTCCATGTAGTCCTCTTCTCACAACTATAACACAGCAGAAGACTGGAGTGAAGGCAATGGGGTGTTATAGCGTAATATAGTGTAGTGTTATAATAGTATGGGGGTGGATCATTTAGAACCTGTGCATGGGCGATGCTGATGATATAGCTGGGCTGGTTTCCTGGACTACAGACAACACTTAGTGATCATACTAGGAATCGATATTTTACTGTACAGTTTGAAGGAATAGACCAGAAAGGCAGTAAAAGAGAAGCCACAATATATTAAATTGGATATTGTGAGAACTCCTGGGCTCACAGACTAGGTATGTTCAGATAGTGTCCCCGTGTGCCCAGGAGAGCAGCTGGAAGTTAGAGGTTCTCAGCCTCCAGTGTTACAATTGTTGAGGCAGTCACAATGACACATAACCCCGATGAAGGTCATTTTCTAAATGAAACGCTTTATTTACATAATACATTATAATAATAGTAATAATAATATTATTTATTTGGCATTAACAAAACACCGCCGTGATGTCGATGAAATTCAATATGAACATTCTGCGCAAAAGAATAAACAGTTAAAAAAACATACTTCATTTATAAAAGATTAGCACTAAGCCTGGTGGTCGTTTAACATCCGGACAGCTATTGGAAAAAAACTGTTCGACATGCACTTAGTGTGAGCACGTACACTCCTAAAATGTTTTAGGGATGGCAATCAGAGCCGGTCTTAGGCATAGGCAAACTAGGCAAATGCCTAGGGCATTTGGTATGCTTAGGGGCACCAGCAACTTCTGCTGATTAAAATGATATGCAGCATGCCTATATTCTGTGTGTGACTGCGGCTGTATCTGCATACGAAATGCTACATTACAGTGATTTCCTGGAAATCACTGTAATGTATGCAGATACAGCCGCAGTAGCACACAGAATATAGGCATGCTGCATATCATTTTAATCAGCAGAAGCTGCTTGTGCATCTTAGACACATAGTAATGCAAATAATATGATGCATTTTCATAAACAAAAGGCGCCCGACGTTAGCAGAGCTGCCAGCTGACTCATGCCAGGCATCTCCTGCAGAACTAGCGGCGGCGCTAGGGGGCACCAGCCAAAATCTTGCCTAGGGCATCATATTGGTTAGGGACGGCTCTGATGGCAATCTTTCAAAGACCAAACAATTTGGATGACTTACATCAGCTAATATAAACCTAGCTTTTCTTAACACTCTTTTTTCATAAAAATCCTTCATACAGGGCAGGGACACCCCAATAATCTTGCTAGCAGTTTTGACCACACGTTCAAGGGCAATTCGTTCCGCTACAGTATAGTTCCCAAACCACACTATGATCCCATATGTCAAAACACTCTCTATAATACTTCAATAAAACCTAACTAAGGTACTCGTACTCAAACAGACAGCCCTAAGTCTCCTTAAAAAGAAAAGGCGCTACTGCGCCTTCTTAAGAAAAAAAATACAATTCAAGGACCAAGTTAGATCATTTGCAATGTGCATGCCCAGGAATTTAAATAAAGCCACCTCCTCAATTGGCTTTCCATCCAAAAATACAGGAAGTAACGGTCTATTGCTACCCTTCTAAAATCAACAACCATTTCCTTTGTTTTGGATGTATTTAAAATCAAACAATTTTCTTTGCTCCATTCCTGTAAACGAAAAATGTCATCTCTATAGGATATCTCATCATTTCCACTTATCAGACCAACAACCGCTGTGTCGTCTGCAAATTTCACCACTTTAGCAGAGTCAGAAACTGAGAGACAATCAGACGTAAATAATGAATATAATAACGGGCTCAAGACACACCCTTGCGGAACCCCCGTACCTATACGGACCTCACCAGACACAGATTTACCTAACCTAACTACTTGAGGCCTATCAGTCAAAATATTTAAGATCCAATTGCACGTAAACCCGTTTAAGCCCAAGTATAACTGTATGAACTAGCACTTATGCATATTCTACTTACAAACAGATACTTTATGTGAATCGCTATTTGTTTGTTCATCAACTGCTACATTCAAACTGTTTAAAAACATTGTATATAGGCAGAGGTGTATATAGAGGTCTGAGTGCCCCTGGCAAAGTAAGGAACTGGCGCCTCCCACACCTAGGGACACAGAGGGGGGAGTTACAGATAGGCTGAGGTCAGGGACACTGAGGGAAATTTACAGGGAGGGTGCGGATAGGGACAATGAGTTGGAAGGCTTACAGGGAGGCTGAGCTCTGGGACACTGAGGGGCAATTACAGGGAGGGTGTGGGTAGGGGCACTGAGGGGTAATTACAGGAGTGTGCGGGAAGGGACACTTAGGAGGAATTACGAGGAGGGTGCGGGCAGGGACACTGAGATGGAATTACGGGGAGGGTGCAGGTAGGGAGACTGAGATGGAATTACTAGGAGTGTGCAGGCAGGTACACTGAGTGGGAACTATGGTTAAGGTACGAGTAGGGACACTGAGAGGGAATTACGGGGAGGGTGCGGGCAGGGATACTGAGGGGGAATTATGGGAAGGGTGCGGGCAGGGACACTGAGGGGGAATTACAGGAGTGTATGGGCAGGGTCACTGAGGGGGCAGTTACAGGGATGGTGCGGGCAGGAACACTGAGGGGGAATTACAAGGAGGATGCAGACAGGGACACCGAGGGGATATATGCACACATACATACAGTTAAAAAACCCTCTCTAGGTGTGATTGCGCTACATGTCCCAGCAAATCCAGTTGACAAGGTGTGCTGGGAGTTGTAGTCTCAACACAGCTGGACAGGAAGTCACTACATACAGAGTATACCTCTCCATACAGAGCTCTTTGTAACCTGTGATCCAGATTGCCAGTATAGACCATGCAGTGCAGCTACGGTACCGCAGAAAATGTACAGGTATGGTCATGCTGCACTGCTGACTGGTGCTGATTGTAGTGGCTGGTGTTTGGTGACAGACCGCGTGGAACCAATGAGAAGGGGAACGGATGAGGTAGAGGAAGTGCCTCGCCCCTCCCCATACCTGGAAGTGCCTGCTCCCCGGCTATATTCACTATCATTGTGACTGTAGTCACAGAGAGTGTCAGAGCGCAATATGCTTCTGAGAGTCTGGCAGTGGATGAGCACTGCTAAGGGATGTACTCAATGAGAACTATGACATTCTACCCCCTGGTGCGGGTGGCACTGCCAGGCGGGCGCCCCCTCCTTGGCCGGCGCCCCTGGCAAGTGCCATCCTGGCCAATAGGAAGATACACCCCTGTATATAGGAATACAATTTGGTTTTGTTGAGCTCTCATGCCTTCATTCATTGCACAATAGGCCACCAGTAAGAATATAGCATTCCTCTTCTCTGTCAAACTGTCTTTGAAGGTTGAGCAATCAGTGGGGGGAGAACCCTCATAATATCAAGTTGGATAACTGCATAACTCTCAACTGTCCAGACTTTGGCACGTCAGTCCCATTTTTGGGGGACAGTCCTGCTGTCTCACCAGTGGGCCACATTGTTCCTCGATGGTGGGGGACAGTTGGGAGGCCACCTGTCACTTTCCGCTCTGCAGTTAATAGATGCTGCGTGCATGCGCACAGCATTTGTTCATTGGAGACAGAAGGACTGGGGGCATGCCAACAAATCATAGAGTGCTGGGCATACCCCCATGAAGAAGGAAAATTGGTGCGAGGCAGTTCTGCAAAGCCACAACCCCTTTTCATGAGGCCATGCTTCTGCACTTATAGATGTTGGGAGGTGTGTGACTGTACCTCATTCATGCAGTTGGTTTGAAAGCTTAGTTTTCCTAACCAAGGTTGATCGGAGCCTCACATCTTTACTCTGAGGTGTTGGGATCTCCCAATATCTAATTCTGAATGTGAGGTTTCCTATTAGTCTCTGTTCCCTCCTCACATCAGGTCACCTACAGCCTTGTCACGTATACAATCACAGGTGGGCATTTCACTGTGTCCCACATGTTCAGTACACTCCTCTCCTTCTACCCTGCGTACTCCGATGATCTGACTGATTAGAGGTTGTTTTACCCCTGTTCACTGCAAATGTTAGGTCTTCCTGGTGCGGTTTCAATAAAAGAAAGATTGAATAATGTAGAATTTTTAGCAGAATTTTATCCACATAACATCGTTATTAAATATGCAAATCCCAAGCTTCTGTTTAAACATATATTTAAATGGTACTATTTTGATCATAGTATCTCTTTAAATTTATTGTAATTTTTTTTGTTCTAGCCAGGCAAAGTCTCCAGTCACGAAAGTGCAGGTTAAGTGCTGTCTGATTGAATCCCTTGTTCAACGAAGTCAATGGTGGTTTGGAAGCTCCATATAATCAATAGGTGAAAGCGTGCACAACATTCTCACAATACCCTATTGTTTCCTAGGCAGAGCAAAGTCACCTTCATCAGAAAAGTAATGGAAGAATAAAGCTCATTTATCTTACACAAATTAATTCCATGTATAAATCAAAAGCTTTAAATAAATTGGATTTTTTACATGAAATACACATTTTAAATGACCTATTTAATGGGGAAAAAAGTATTAAACACTGCAATATACTCTTGTAATTAGTTATAAAAATGTCTAAAGATTAAATATTTTATTCATGTTCATGTGTAATAGGTATTTGGGAATATGGGTTGTTTCCCTTCACATTAGGTAAGAGCACAAAACTTTCCAGCATCTCAAACTTCTGTATGTAATGGTCACTCTACCGACGCCGGAATCCCGCCGAGTGGAAAGCCCAACAGTCTGACAGGGACTATTCCCACTTGTGGGTGTCCACGACACACATGGAGTGGGAATAGAACCTATGGCAAGTGCAGCAAATCCGCAAGGGGCTTCGTTGCTCTCCGCCCCCCCCCCCCGGTGTCTGTATGGCGACCAGCAGCATCCCAACCGCCGGTCACCCATAACCAACCCTGCTGAACTGCATGCCCATGCACAACTCCTACATCAACATTCTATAGGTATCCGGAACTGGTAGTTCCTAGTACGTCAATGTTCTACAGAAGTCTTTTTCAAACTATATTGCCGATGTGTCATGCCGGGCAGGGGGCACTGTTAGCAGCACTTAATTATGAATTATCTAATTACTTTCACTTGCAGCTTCCCTCCTTTTTGAAGCCCAGCATCTCCTGACCACCCCTGTCTCCTATCCCCACCCCTATTGCCCCTATTGCCACTAATACCTATACAGCATTTATGGACTTGACATTAAGGCTCTTTGTTGTTCAATCGCACTGTCCTTTATTACATTTTGGTATGCTGATGTGCCCAGGATTCGAAACCCGTTGCCTATGACAGTCGAAAACTGTATTCATTGACACGCTGCATGGATCTGCTTGATTATGGTGCCGTTTTTTTTACGGTTTACAGGTAGCTCCATGGAGTTAGAAATCTCATAGTTTTTATTAGTGATGTGCACCGGACATTTTTCGGGTTTTGTGTTTTGGTTTTGGATTCGGTTCCGCGGCCGTGTTTTGGATTCGGACGCGTTTTGGCAAAACCTCACCGAAAATTTTTTGTCGGATTCGGGTGTGTTTTGGATTCGGGTGTTTTTTTTCAAAAAACCCTAAAAAACAGCTTAAATCATAGAATTTGGGGGTAATTTTGATCCCATAGTATTATTAACCTCAATTACCATAATTTCCACTCATTTCCAGTCTATTCTGAACACCTCACACCTCACAATATTATTTTTAGTCCAACAATTTGCACCGAGGTCGCTGGATGGCTAAGCTAAGCGACACAAGTGGCCGACACAAACACCTGGCCCATCTAGGAGTGGCACTGCAGTCTCAGGCAGGATGGCACTTCAAAAAAATTGTCCCCAAACAGCACATGATGCAAAGAAAAAAAGAGGCGCACCAAGGTCGCTGTGTGACTAAGCTAAGCGACACAAGTGGCCGACACAAACACCTGGCCCATCTAGGAGTGGCACTGCAGTGTCAAGACAGGATGGCACTTCAAAAAAATTGTCCCCAAACAGCACATGATGCAAAGAAAAAAAGAGGCGCACCAAGGTCGCTGTGTGACTAAGCTAAGCGACACAAGTGGCCGACACAAATACCTGGCCCATCTAGGAGTGGCACTGCAGTGTCAAGACAGGATGGCACTTCAAAAAAATTGTCCCCAAACAGCACATGATGCAAAGAAAAAAAGAGGCGCACCACAGGTATAGAATGTAGATGGATAGTATACTTAATGACGACATAGAGGTAGGCACAGCAGTGGCCTTCCGTATCGTACTGCTATATATAGTATATTGGTGGTCACTGTGTCAGCAAACTGCAAAACTAAAATGCACCACAGGTATAGAATGTAGATGGATAGTATACTTAATGACGACACAGAGGTAGGCACAGCAGTGGCCTTCCGTATCGTACTGCTATATATAGTATACTGGTGGTCACTGTGTCAGCAAACTGCAAAACTAAAATGCACCACAGGTATAGAATGTAGATGGATAGTATACTTAATGACGACACAGAGGTAGGCACAGCAGTGGCCTTCCGTATCGTACTGCTATATATAGTATACTGGTGGTCACTGTGTCAGCAAACTGCAAAATTAAAATGCACCACAGGTATAGAATGTAGATGGATAGTATACTTAATGACGACACAGAGGTAGGCACAGCAGTGGCCTTCCGTATCGTACTGCTATATATAGTATACTGGTGGTCACTGTGTCAGCAAACTGCAAAACTAAAATGCACCACAGGTATAGAATGTAGATGGATAGTATACTTAATGAATGACGACACAGAGGTAGGTACAGCAGTGGCCTTCCGTACTGCTATATATAGTATACTGGTGGTCACTGTGTCAGCAAACTGCAAAACTAAAATGCACCATTGGTATAGAATAGAATGTAGATGGATAGTATACTTAATGAATGATGACACAGAGGTAGGTACAGCAGTGGCCTTCCGTACCGTACTGCTATATATAGTATACTGGTGGTCACTGTGTCAGCAAACTGCAAAACTAAAATGCACCACAGGTATAGAATGTAGATGGATAGTATACTTAATGAATGACGACACAGAGGTAGGTACAGCAGTGGCCTTCCGTACTACTATATATAGTATACTGGTGGTCAATGTGTCAGCAAACTGCAAAACTAAAATGCACCACAGGTATAGAATGTAGATGGATAGTATACTTAATGAATGACGACACAGAGGTAGGTACAGCAGTGGCCTTCCGTACCGTACTGCTATATATAGTATACTGGTGGTCACTGTGTCAGCAAACTGCAAAACTAAAATGCACCACAGGTATAGAATGTAGATGGATAGTATACTTAATGAATGACGACACAGAGGTAGGTACAGCAGTGGCCTAGCGTACTGCTATATATAGTATACTGGTGGTCACTGTGTCAGCAAACTGCAAAACTAAAATGCACCACAGGTATAGAATGTAGATGGATAGTATACTTAATGAATGACGACACAGAGGTGGGTACAGCAGTGGCCTACCGTACTGCTATATATAGTATACTGGTGGTCACTGTGTCAGCAAACTGCAAAACTAAAATGCACCACAGGTATAGAATGTAGATGGATAGTATACTTAATGAATGACGACACAGAGGTAGGTACAGCAGTGGCCTACCGTACTGCTATATATAGTATACTGGTGGTCACTGTGTCAGCAAAACTCTGCACTGTACTCCTCCTATATAATATTAATTATACTGGTGGTCCCCAGTCCCCACAATAAAGCAGCACACTGAGCACAGATATGGAGTGTTTTTCAGGCAGACAACGTATACTGGTGGTCACTGTCAGCAAAACTCTGCACTGTACTCCTGCTATATAATACAGCTGCTCCCCAGTCCCCACAATTAAGCAGTGTGAGCACAGATATATTATGCAGCACACTGAGCACAGATATGGTATGGAGCGTTTTTTTCAGGCAGAGAACGGATAAAACTGGTGGTCACTTATCAGCAAAACTCTGCACTGTACTCCTCCTAACAGCTGCTCCCCAGTCCTCCCCACAATTAAGCAATAAAGCAATCAAGTTCAACAATAAACGGAGAGGACGCCAGCCACGTCCTCTCCCTATCATCTCCAATGCACGAGTGAAAATGGCGGCGACGCGCGGCTGCTTATATAGAATCCGAATCTCGCGAGAATCCGACAGCGGGATGATGACGTTCGGGCGCGCTCGGGTTAGCCGAGCAAGGCGGGAAGGTTCGAACCTGCCTTGGACCCGTGTAAAATGGGTGAAGTTCGGGGGGGTTCGGTTTCCGAGAAACCGAACCCGCTCATCACTAGTTTTTATGCGGGATCAATTGGCTTGGTGGATGGGGTGTTTGGCTGGGATGCAGCAGGTTGTGGGTTTGAGTCCTGGGTGAGGCAGTATATTGAAATGTGTTATTTGATGAGGGGTATTGTGGCTGAATGGCGGCAAGCTCTTGGGCTGAGTGCATGAATGTGGTATTAAGAGGATTTGTGTCCAAATCCATTTTCTTGCACTGCTCTATAAATGTGTGTGTATTATACAGGGCCGTAACTACGGGTGCGCTGGCTGTGCCTGGCACACAGCGCAGTCACCCTGAGGACGCAACTCCCTGCATCCCCGTTATGCCGCCACCATCAAGGGGTCCAAAGTCTGCGGCATTGTAATGAATCAGACTGACTCATTACAAGCCGCCTATGCTGTGCGCTGCCCCCGGAAAGAGGAGAGGAGCAGAGACGCAGCTCTGGGGGCAGGGGAGGAGGAGATTGGGGGACTATGGAGCCGCAGCAGCAGAGCCAGCCCTGGGCAAAGGAAATTGCCTAGGGCATCTTGCTGTTCCTAGGGCACCAGGGCAGGCTGGAGAGGCGGGTACTATCTCAGCTCACACTGGCCAAGACATGGGGGGTCATTCCGAGTTGATCGTAGCTGTGCTAAATTTAGCCCAGCTACGATCTTCTTCCCTGACATGCGGGGGGATGCCAAGCACAGGGCTAGCCCGCCCCGCATGTCAGTCCCGTCCCCCCTCGCAGAAGTGCAAAGGCATTACACAGCGGCGATGCCTTTGCACTTCAAGAGTAGCTCCCGGCCAGCGCAGCTTTAGCGTGCCGGCTGGGAGCTACTCCTCGCACCCCGACGTCACGCAGCCAATGCAGCACCCCCCCCGTGTGGTCCGGCCTCGCCTGCGTTGGCCGGACCAAACCCACGAAACGGAGGCCATACGCTGCCGTTCTGCCCCCTCTCGCCCAGCGATCGCCTCTGTCTGTCAATCAGGCTGAGTCAATCGTATCCCTGCTATGGCCTTTGGCCATTTGGCATGCGCCGGCGCACTACGGCGCCAGCGCATGTGCAGTAGGGACCCGCTCGCTGTGCTGCGTTTAGACGCAACGAGCGAACGGGTCAGAATGACCCCCATGGTCTTACTGCAGGCAGCATCCAAACCAATTTCCCTAAGGCTGATGCCAGCGCCCCCTCCGTCTCGGCTTCTCACCTTCTCACACACCCTGCCTCACTAGGTATGGCCTTCGACCATTTATGGTCGATGACGAATGCTTTTGCCATCGATGGGAGAGAACCAGATGGTTTCCCTCCATCAATGGTAAAGCCTAAACGAATATTTTTATTTTTTTTGCAAGGTGACAGGACACAGAGCATAGCTCCGCCCCCCCCTGACACCCGCTAAGCCATGCCCCCATTTATTTTATTGGCCAGCGGCCCAGCCAGATCCTTTCAGCAGGGGGCATCAAGTGGTGCAAACCAGCGATGGTTTGCCATAGATAGTTTAAGAGCCATCGATGGTTATCACCGATAATGACCATCGATGGACAATCCACTGATGGCCATCCCTATGCCTCACTCCTATGTGCCACATGATCACCGCGCAACGCCCCCCTCTGGCACCGCACAAATGATTACCGCTTCCCCCCCTCCCGCCAGCACAGCTAGCAGCGTGCCACATGATCACTGCGCCACCGGCACCACACACATGATCTTCGCCAACCCCTGCCACACCAGACCTATTTTAAGTAAGGGAGGGGGGGCGCCAATGCTGTTTCTTGCACACATCGCTAAAATGTCTAGCTACTGCACTTGTATTGTGTGTGTGTGTGTGTGTGTGTGTGTGTGTGTGTGTTTGTGTGTGTGGGAAGGGGCATCAAAGCATGGGCTTTCTCTGAGACCAATTCTGTCATGCCCCTTCCCTGCAAGGCATTCTCCTTTTGTACCTATTGGAAAAATATGGGGAGGGAAGGGGCGCAAATCTCTCTCTGGCACAGGGCACCAAAAAGTCTAGTTACGACTTAAGTGTCATGTACAATAACTCCAGGATTCCCTCTGGCCAATCAGCAGAGAAAGAGGAGGAGAGTAAGGTTAGATCATTCTATCCCCTGCTCCAGGATGCGCTCTCATTAATCAGCAGAGTAAGGGGAGAAGAGTGTGATTTTTTGATCTCCCATCTTCTCCAGGATGTGCTCTAGTCAGTCAGCGGAGCAAGTGGGGGGAGGCTGTGCTTTTCCATTCTTCCCCCAGATGCACTCTTGCCAATCAGCAGAGCAAAGGGAGGAGAGAGTGTGTGTCCTCCGCTCCAGGACACACTCTGGGCTATCAGCAAAGTAAGGCAAGGGGAGTTTGCTCTCCCATTCCCTCCCCTGCTTCACTGGATACTACGCAAGCTTGTAAACATTTTACACATACAAAGATATGTATTGTAGTGTTGTCACTGTCTGAACTTCCAGTATACGAGTCAAGCTCGAGTTCCAAATAGAGGCAAAATGTCATCCTTCTGGCGTTGTATTCTCTTGGGTTTTGGTTTCTATATAAGGGCGGCCAGGACTCACGCTGTTCTCAGGCACGCTGCTTTATGCTGCGCTGTGCTCTGCTGGGTCATGTGCCTGTGTCCAGACTCCAGAAGTGGCTGTGTGGTATTCAGAGTAACAGTGACTCAATAAAAAGTGGCTGTGCTATATCCATACAAGTGGCTGTGCTGTGTGTCCAGACTCCATACAAGTGGCTGTGCTGTGTGTCCAAATTCCATAGAAGCTGCTGTGCTGTGTCAGTTAAGTGGCTGTGCTGTTTCCATCCAGAAGAGCTGTCCTGTGTCCTCCACAAGCTGTGTCCAGTCCCTAGTATAATTCTGTCACATAGTGGTCCTGTACTGACTCTGCAGGCCATACCATACCTATTGCATTCACATATAACCACTAGTGTGTATTGTCAGCTGCAAAAAAGTAAAAAAAAAATGAAAAAAGTTAAAAAGTTACAAAAAAAGTATAACATTTGTATAAATTGGTTGTACTGTTCTGCGCACTGCACCCCAGCATGCTGTGCGCTTTGCTATCTTCACATATATAAAAAAGTTGAAAGTAATAAATATATATATATATATATATATATATATATATAGTAGATTGTAACAGGCGGCACTCAAGCAGACTCTTAGTAGTTGAAGAAAAACGGTTCGTTTATTATACCGACATGTTTTGGGGAATACCCCATCCTCAGGGCCTAACCTAATCTGGTTAGGCCCTGAGGACGGGGTATTCCCCGAAACATGTTGGTATAATAAACTAACCGTTTTTCTTCAACTACTAAGAGTCTGCTTGAGTGCCGCCTGTTACAATCTACTACATAGAGGACTTGCTTTGTCTCTCATGGAGGGCACCGCAGCATATTGAATTTCGGAGAGGGAGTTCCGGGTTTCCTTACCCTGTATATATATAGCTGTATAATTTGTTGTACTGTTCTGCACCTCAGTATGCTGTACCCCAGTGCACTTTGTTCAATTCGCATACATATAAAAAAAGTTACAAAAAGAAAAAGAATAAAAAAAATATATTGTTGTATATATTGTTTGTACTGTTCTGCACTCTACCTACACCAGTACACTCTGTATCCCAGTGCGCTTTGTTCACTTCACATAAGCCCTCCACACAGTGTGTGCTGAGCTGCCAGTCAAAAAAAGAAGAAAGAAAAAAATACACTGTTGTATATGACTGTGCTGTGTCTAAAATTAGTGACAACTCTGCCGTAACTCCAGCTGATATGGTCATCATCTAAAAAATGGTAGAGGATTATTCTCCTGACACCATATAAATAGGCATGTCACAGAGTTCCTTTGACTACTGTTAAGAAAAAAAGGCCCGTTTACAAACTTTTTATTCCTTAAGCAGCCCGCCCTCCAGTGTGTACTCAGACAGAGTTTTCAGCACAGCCGGGAAATTTATCAGCATTCTGCAGTGGAGGCTACTTCCTCAAAATGTGTAAAAAATGATTTCCATCAAAATGAACTACAAATTCCGCAAGGTAGACCTTTACCGACAATTACATCAAAGTACAGAGACTTCTACAATGGTGGATTTCAGCGGGGATAAATTGATATTGTGAGAGGATGATGTACACACTGATGAGGGTTAGGCTGAGGATGGTAGTGATGATGACATCTTGCCACTGCAGAGCTGTTAGCTGCCTTAAGCAAACTGATAGCTTGTTTTGTGGGGGTCCAAACAAACCCAGCACTTCAGCCACAAAAGTGTCAGTCCCTGTTGCTGAAGTGCTTGGTTTGTTAAACTGTGCATGTCCTTTTTAATATCCAAATTAATGGTGGGTGGAAGGGTCCAAGGGCAATTCCATCTTGCACCCCTTTTCATTACTACCACTGCTGTGTGGCATTGTTCCATAGGGGTTGGATTCAATATGCCGGCGGTATGGACAACAGCGGTCAAAATACTGACTGCAGCATCCCGATGTTGAGAATCCTAACCGGGTCAAGGTAGGAATACTTACCTTGCCCTAATGCCCCCCATACCCTCCCTTCCCGCAGCTTAAACCTAACCCTCCCTTCCCGCAGTCTAAAACTCTCCTCCCCCCTCCCCCGCAGCCTAACCCTAAATTCTCTCTGGAAGTGCCTAACCCTAACCCCTCTTCACAACCAACACCAGTCACAGCGTTTAGGCAAAACCAAAACCAGATGATAAATTAAGACCACATTTCTAATTGTTACCTTTACTGTAGTAGAATGAGATGATTACTTACTTCGAAAACAAACAAAAAGAAACAGGAGATGAGACATGAAAAGACAGATTTGTGGAAAATCAATTTACTGTAAGACTGTGTTGAGACAATGGAGTCAAGAGTGGGGTGAGTATTTTTTTTACCTTGGGCATGTCTTGAACGGTTTCCGTGGCCAGTCATCAAGGGGGGAGTAATACCCCCTCTCCCCCATCCAAAGAGGCAGTGCACACAAACTACTTTTCCCAAGTGGGATAATTCATGCCTGTGTAGTAATTGGACCCACCACATGTCCCGGCGGATCTTGCCGAGACACCAGAACTGAAGAGGCAGCTAGCTGCTTGATAGCCAGTTTTTAAATTAGCATATCTTTTTTCACCTATAATTTAGCACTGAATTTTATACCAGGGTTCCTTCTCTATTCTTTAGACCAGAAGAAAAGTGAGCAGTGAAGAGTGTCATGCAGGGACACAGCAGTGCATCGATGGAGCCATGACGTGCCCACTGTTCATGCACAATCTCAGAAGATGATGGCAGGCTTCGGTGGAAGGGATGAGTGGGCATTGCCTTAACCCCCCCACAAACACCTTCTGGTCACATGATGGCAACACCCCATTCCTACTGTATGGGGATGGTTGTGAGTTTTGTGACTGAAGCTCAGGGTAAAAGGGGAAAGATAATGACATTATCAGAAAGGAAGTATTTAAATCAGAGCTCCTGACCTGTGGGCTGCCCCCTCTGGCCAAGTGGCCAGTGCTAGGGGCGTGGTGGCTCAATTGCATCATAGTGGCCCCACCTCCTGATTTACAAAGTCATGATTAATGGTGAGGCTGCAATGATGCAAATCAGCACAAAGTGCAATTCACGGCTGAGGCTGGCCGGACCACTTCACTTGGGAAGTAGGCGGGCAGCTGCCAGGTGGCATTGAGTACACCTGTCCACTCCCTAGATTTAGGAGCCAGAACACCGACCCTCCCGGCCATCAGAATGCCGGCAGTGGGGTGATCGTTAGAAAGCCCCTTACGGGCTTGCTACGCCGTGCTTGCTATGCCACGCTCGCTATGCCTCGCTCGTTACACAGCTCTTGCTATGCCGCGCTCGCCACAGGTTCTATTCCCACTCTATGGGTGTCGTGGACAGCCACGAGTGTGAATAGCCCAAGCGCTGCTGTCGGCATCCTCAGTGGTTGGGATCCTGGCGTCGGTATTCTGACTGCCGGGATCCCGGCCGCAGGGGTAGTAACATCATCCTGCTGTGTCATATAGCTTATTTTCATAACAAACTACAAGATCGTGTTCACTATGCTGAATACATTATAAGTGGTAGTTTTATGCTGTATATGCTATTATTCTGTTACTAATGTGTATGGTGAGTTACAATAACAGCCGATATGTGCAGATGACAGGTCTGCGTTTCCATGGAGAAAGCTGCCCTATTGTTACTAACAAGCCCAAGTGGGGTAAATGTGTGATAATTGCGAAGTCAGTCACTGCCCAGTTTCAATTTAAAGAACTCAATGTTGTCATTATTCTTCTGATAACACATTTTTTTCTGATCCTATAATTGAATAAAATTCAACTCAATGCTTCAAACACATAAAAAATCCAAAGTGCACTGGTGTGATCGAACCCTTAGTGTGAAGATCTAAGATGTTTGTCCTCTGAAAAAGCTCTTTGGCCCCTCACAAATAAAAGGCATGCTTTACAGACTGCCTTAGCCTCTCCCGCTGTGCTTTATAAAATATCAGGAACACTGTAACATGCCGTTCATGGATGGTCACCATCCGTGTGCACCAGCACTGTGTGATCTGACATCTAAGTTGAAACCAAGATGAAACATCTGGATGTTTCGGATTTGGCTGCCCGCGTGTGTCACCAAGTCTGAGCTGTTCTTGTCACTCAGCTGTGCTGACAGTATAGCACAAGCCACAGATACAGTATATAAGCAATGTTGTGTATATGTGTATATGCATGAACAAAAAATACAACATTTATTTCCAATAAAGGGTATTCTTGATAATCATTAGGAATGTTGGCCTGATTCCGATTTGTATGTAGATGCTATTTTTCAGCTCATGGACATGCAAAATAACGCAGGCCAGATGCCGCCCAGAAAAGAATAGAGACGTTCGCTGGAGCCATCGCAAGGTCCTCAGCAACTGCGTACACATATACAGCATCGACGCAAAAATGAGGACCATCGACTCCTCGAGTGAGCCTATGGTAATGCAGACTGGGCGCGGAAGCAATGACTTTGGCGCCATGTTTTCTGAGTACACAATCTCAGCTGATGACAGCAAATTGCCCTGAAAATGGCCTTAATATGCCTGTGTTTTTACCGCTGCACCCCGTTACCTCCCCCAAAATGGTTCCTTCCTGTCAATCACTTTATAAATAAATCCTCACTGTGAGCGACATCGCAAAGGTACCTTGGCACGTGCGTAGTGCGATTGTGACAAATGTGCAGTCAGCAAATAATCGCTCAGTCGCGCAAACATCTGCATTGCATACAAATCGTAATCAGGCCGTATGTGCATATGTACCTAAAAAGACTTAACAAATGCAATAATACAGATTGTTACTATGTGGTTGTTCTGTGTGTGTTTAAATTGTGTTCATTTCCATTAGTCCAGTAATCAGATGATTTACTCTGCAAGGACTACACTGACAAGATTGCAGACTTTTACTTAAGGTCTCTTTCTGGTTACTAGCCGGTTTTATTGTTTGTGGACATGGTCAGTGCTACAACTTGACAAACCTAGGCAGTCGCATAGGGTTCTAGTGTTAGGCTGTGCCTAAAGCACTAAATTAGTTACATAATTTCACTAAGTCATTTCTTTGTCACTGTGGGGCCCTGTCCTATGCACTAGGATGGGGCCACAGTCAGAAAGCTGCCGGCTGCTGTTCCTGTTGTTGATGATGGGCTGGGAGTGCGGTGCTGGGCTCTGATTAAACAGCCCTGCTCAGCACAAGATAAGAAGTGAGAGTGACCTCAGGTCTACTTGTTTCATTCCTGTGATTGGGAGCTGCCACAGCATAGTGGTATTTTTTTGGAAGCTGTAAGTTGCATGCGGAGGCATTTGTAGACTTACCATACCATCCCTTTAAACTAGGACATACATGGATTACACAGGTTCTGTGGCTGATTGAAACCAGGGGAAATGCAGGCTTGAATAAAGCCAGCCACAGAATCTGTGTAATTCATTAGGGTCCAGGTTTAAAGGGATAGTATGATTAGCCTAAGCTTGTTAGTGTCCTCCAATAACTCTCCAAACTGGTAAAGGCCCTACACACTGGCAGATAACACAGAACGATATGAACGTTCTCGTTCATTAATGAACGAGAACTCGTTCATATTGTTCAGTGTGTAGGCACCAACGATGAACGATGCGTAGCCCCGCGCTCGTTCATCATTGGTGCCCCGTCGCTTATGCATGCAGGCCAATATGGACAATCTCGTCCATATTAGCATGCCGTGCTATAAAGCTGGGTCACCTAATGTGTAGGGGGCATAAGTCCAAGGCCTGGTTACCAATTTTATCACTTCATAAATGCAGTGCCGCTAACGTTTTCCTAATTGCAATGGGTAACCAGCCTAAATGCATCCTCTGAAATGGCTCATGTGTTGTTTGTTTAGAGATTGGCTCATTTGCATACATAAGCAATGGCAAAATTTTTTTTCACAGATTCTGTAATTTTTTCCCCATTTTAAAGATAACCCAATCCACCAATTTGCCCCCATACATTACAAGATATGTTTCACTGATTTGCAGATCAATTTAGAGCAAATGCAGATCTGTCAATCTTGAAAGGCTCATCAGTTTATTAGAAACGGTCTGCAAATCTGCTGAAAGTTACCATACACTAGCAATCTACAGCCTCAATTGTTCCGTGAAATTAAACATGTTGAAAAATTGATTTTACAATCCCAATCGATTTTTGGAATCTGCGATTTGTGAACCCCATACATACACTGGAGGATGTATTTACACATTCACCTGCAAAACACCAAATTGTCCCAATTGATTCCTGATGTATGGGGGGTCTTAATACACACTCATACACAGATCACACTCACTAGCAGAGCAGACGGTAATCCCAGGGACCCACGCACACAAAGGGGGCCTCCCGACAGGGTAATCTGACCTTGCGTTTAGGACAGCGGCTGCCGCTGCTCAGGCTGCATACAGCGCAGCGCAGAGTGGTTCCCGTGTCAGTGGCAAATGCAGGATTTCTAGAGGGGGGTTTCCAAATGCAATTCACAATCTCTCTCTCTGCAGAACATTGGAGCAAGTGTGGGAATCTGGGGGAGCAGTAGAGACACTAGTACCAGTTAGGTACAATGTGGCCATATTGAAGGGGGGGGGGGGCGGGGGTAGGGATAGGGGGTTCGTGGACAGGGAACACACTAAATCCCCACAATTTAGTTGTCCCGGGGCCCTCAAAAGCCTTAATCCGGCCCTGCTCACTAGTCTGACATTACCATCATATAATTGGCCTGTCTGATGGCGAGTATATCCGCTGTATATGAACACAAATGATTACATCTGTTGGGCATGCTAGAAGATTTCTCATGCCCGGCAGAGTGAATTGATGCTCATTCATGCCACACACTGTGCCTACATAATGGGCTGATCAGGACAATAATTGCACAGTGTTTGACTACCTGTAGGCCATGTTTGCATTGGTGAAAGAAGACTGCAACAATAGCAGAGTGCATATTGCAAAAGTACATCTGTATTTTTCTTTCTTTCTTTCTTTCTTTCTTTCTTTCTTTCTTTCTTTCTTTCTTTCTTTCTTTCTTTCTTTCTTTCTTTCTTTCTTTCTTTCTTTCTTTCTTTCTTTCTTTCTTTCTTTTCGTTATAGTAGAGAGGTTGTGTTGACATAACGCATTAGTGATCTCTATAGGGGCAGCAGTTGTAGCTGCATCCAGTTTGCAGTGGACACAGCTGAGTGCTGTTGTGTATGCAAAGCCTTGGGCTGTATGCCCTGGAATGTGAGCTCTCCATTACCGCGCTGAATGTGCTGTCTCCTTGCGGGTATACAGAAAGAACAGATGACTGTTGTGTTATACGTTATAGGCTAACAGCTTAGCACATCGCATCTCCAGCAACCCACCAGGGTGCAGAATGATGGACATACAAACAAAGGTGTAAAAATTGGAAGGGATATTTCCAGTACCTGTTGCTAACAGGTGATTGAGTAAGAAGCCAGTAGTCAATAGCTGTACAATCAGGTTTGTAATATGTCCTCCCTTTCCTGTTTCCCCAAAGAGCTAACACCTGGTTAGTCGATTTAAACGTGGTAATGAGCTGGCAAGCAGAGCTGTGCGTGCTGATATTAAACGCTGCTTCTGTTCCACTATTCTGTCAACAACGTGTTATTGGAAGAAAAATCACAGCTTGTCTGTTAAGACTTAGTGAATGACTGATGGGGGCCGTTTATCGGTGCCGGAGGTGGTAGCAGTGCAACAGAAAACCTCAAGGTCCTTTAAAGTCCCCGTTGGCTTGTCACTTTTCATGATAAGAAAGCCAGGTTCTGTCTCTGCTTAGATATGGCTTGGCAATTTGTCTGTATCCTGCTTGTTTTCCTGTGCTGGGAGAGGATAGAGTGCAGGAAATCTACTTGAAACAAGCCCAGCTGGATTAGCCTGACATTTATAAGTCATGCATGAGGCACTTTGCCTTTGAAAAACATTGTGACACGCTGCTCTACAGGCCCGTCCTTGCTAATTCAAGCCGATGGAGTTGTATGTGTCTTCAAGGTACAACTGTGCTGAGTCCGCACTTTCATTTGCATGAAAAGAAAATAAGGATTATTACTGACAAATATTTCTTTAACCGTTTAGGAACTTGTTCGAACTAATTAATTTTTAAAGAAAACTAGTATCACGGGGAATAATCATTTTTAATCAATTAGATATTTTGTTATAAGGCTGTTAAAGTAACAATCACCAAAAATCTGTTTGAACATATCTTTATTGGGGTGTGATACACCATACCGGCGCTTGCAATGCCAGCAGTCACATGACCAACACCGGCATCCCGACAATGAAAATGCTTTTAGGGAACTAAGGGGGACATTTACTAAGCAGTGATAAGAGCGGAGAAATGAGCCAGTGGAGAAGTTGCCTATGGCAACCAATCAGCACTGAAGTAACATCTATAATTTGCATAAAATAAAATTATACAGAGCTGCTGATTGGTTGATGGAGCAACTTCTCCACTGTCTCACTTCTCCTCTCTTATCACTGCTTAGTAAATGTCCCCCATAGTCTTTATTTTACCTCTCCCCTGTTCCCCTATCCCCTACCCTAATCCTAACCCATCTGGGGTGGCAGCTAGGGCTAAGACTCCTATGGCTTTCCCCACATCTAGGGCCTAACCCTAACCTCCCCAGGCTCTAACTCTAACAGTCACCGATACTTACTTACAGGATGTCGGCAGTCTGTGTTCCTGCACCGGATTTCCAAGTGGTGTCGGGATTACATTGTCGGTCACATGTCCGCCAGCATCCCAGCTGCCAGGTTGCTGACCGCATCCCCTTTATAGGAATATAGTAACACATACTTGCCCATGCTCCTGGAATGTTTGGGAGGCTCATGCTAAAGCAGTGTTATTCCTGGGTTGAATACCGGATCAATGGCAGCGTAAACGGGCTGTAGGGTCATGCGACCCGTTTACTACAACAGGGAGAGGTGGCGCGGAGATGATCTCATCTCCCAGCGCCGCCTCCACCCCCACTGCCGGCTACGCCCCCCGCCGCTATGGCAACCCGCCCGGCATAATGCCGGGTCAGGGAAGCCAGCGGCAGAGTCCAATGCCAGATCCCACCCGGGAAGGACCCGTTTCCAATTCCCGGGTGGGATCCGGCATTGGCAGTGTGAAAGGGGTATTACACTGTAGCCTTACCCAGATCTGACCCGGGTTACTGGACCTGGGTAACTTTTCTGGGGCCATTTTCCACTGAGCCACAACACGGGTTGACTCAGAGAAAATCTGGGTTATTGCAGCTGAGGAAAATGGGTATAGGAGGTCAAAAAATTTTTTTTAGTGCCATATGGTGGTTCTTGTCACAGGCCTATTTATAGCGGATGCAGTGTGTTTCATTAATACTTACCTCTCCGGAGTCCCCGTTGGAGGCAGCGCTGCAAAATTACCGGAAAAATGACGCAGCTGCTATTTCCAGCATTTTTTGCGTTCACAATAGGGAAATCGCAGGGAAAATGGCTGCCACACCATTTTCCCGGAGACTTGTAGTAGAATCTAGAGCTGTGCTAGAGTCTACTAGCGCTCCCTGCTCAAGAGCTCATAGTATCATTAGGCTGCCGGATAGAGAGGAGATGGCCCAGACGGAGGTTGCACACGGGCCCCCTCCTCTCTTAATGCGAGCCTGGTTCTTTTGGTATCTCCTGGTAAGTTATTTCAGTTTAAAAATAAATGTCATATGCAGCCATGTTGAGGTTTGACAGTGCTACCACCCACCAAGCACAGACACCACTGGCACATCTATAATGGGTGTAAGGTATATAGTGCACATGGCCCCTGGGTCCAAGGGGGCCACACACTGCAGTATGTCCCTGACTACATTTCTCGCCATTAATGGACTTTATACAGCTCCATTTCATTTATATTGTGTCATGTGACAGGGCTGCCCCTTCTCTTCTGTGCTCTTCATATTAGCTCTAGACCCACTTCTCCTACATTTCTATCTTTGTGAGGAATGCCAGGGGGTGAGGATCAGTATACATGAGTTGAAAGCTTTGGAATATGCAAATTACCTTTTATTATACTTTAATGATCCCCATGTGGCATTTTCTTCCTTTCTTAAGTTATTTGAAGATTTTCAGGGGATTTCAGTCTTCTCGGTGAGCCGGGACAAAAAGAGGTGCTAGCTTTACATGCGGAGGCTGCAGAAAATTGGGAAGACATCGTTCCCTTACAGTGGGCCTACTCCACGACCACGTTAAAATATTAGGGACTTACAGTAACACTCTTACTAGCCCTGCAGAATTATACCGCTAATACCCCAGACTTACTTCACTGAACTTTAGCTGATCTTGAAGCATGGAGACATTTACCATTATTCTATCTAGGTAGATGACACCTGGTCAAGACGATCACTTTCCCGAGAATATTGTACCCACTTCAGATGTTACCCTTGTCCGAATCGGACATGAAGGTACTGAATAGGGCCATTAGTAAATTTATATTTTCTGACAAGAAGCCTCGGATCTCCATGTTTAAACTTAGCCTCCTACATTAGGTGGTGTCATACACTTCCGTGTATGTGTACTTACACATTAGCGGCTGACTGTCTTAGAGAAATGGATGGGTTTGCTAGAATGGCATGCAAACAGACCTTCAGTCCCAAAATACCAGTCCCAAGCATTTTACAAATGCATCCCTCTTCATCTCCCTCTCATTTTTCACAATATTTGCTACTGACTACTAGTGATGAGCGGGTTCGGTTTCTCGGAAACCGAACCCCCCGAACTTCACGCTTTTTACACGGGTCCGAGGCAGACTCAGATCTTCCCGCCTTGCTCGGTTAACCCGAGCGCGCCCGAACGTCATCATCCCGCTGTCGGATTCTCGCGAGGCTCGTATTCTATCGCGAGACTCGGATTCTATATAAGGAGCCGCGCGTCGCCGCCATTTTCACACGTGCATTGAGATTGATAGGGAGAGGACGTGGCTGGCGTCCTCTCCGTTTAGAGTAGACTAGAGAGTAGTAGAGACACTTGATTTACTAATTTTGGGGAGCATATTAGGAGTACTACTTGCTGATAGTGTGACCAGTGACCACCAGTTTAATTAATCCGTTCTCTGCCTGAAAAAAAACGATACACAGTGTGACACAGTCACATACCATATCTGTGCTCAGCCTCAGTGTGCCCTCAGTGTGCTGCATCATCTATGTAATACTGTATATCTGACTGTGCTGAGTGCTCACTGCTCACACAGCTTAATTGTGGGGGAGACTGGGGAGCAGTTATAGCAGGAGTACATATTTTAACAGTGCACACTTTTGCTGCCAGAGTGCCACTGCCAGTGTGACTGACCAGTGACCACTGACCACCAGTATATTGTGATTGTCTGCCTGAAAAAGTTAAACACTCGTCGTGTGGTGTTTCTATTCTATAAACGCATTCTGCTGACAGTGTCCAGCAGGTCCGTCATTATATAATATATACCTGTCCGGCTGCAGTAGTGATATATATATATTTTTTATATCATTATCATCCAGTCTATATTAGCACTGCAGCAGACGCAGTACGGTAGTCCACGGCTGTAGCTACCTCTGTGTCGGCAGTCGCTCGTCCATCCATAATTGTATACCACCTACCCGTGGTGTTTTTTTTTTTTCTATCTTCTTGATACTAGTAGCTTACTTTAGGAGTCTGCAGTGCTGAGCTGACAGTGTCCAGCAGGTCCGTCATTATATAATATATACCTGTCCGGCTGCAGTAGTGATATATATATATTTTATATCTCATTAACATCCAGTCTATATTAGCAGCAGACGCAGTACGGTAGTCCACGGCTGTAGCTACCTCTGTGTCGGCAGTCGCTCGTCCATCCATAATTGTATACCACCTACCTGTGGTGTTTTTTTTTTCTATCTTCTTGATACTGCTAGTAGCTTACTTTAGGAGTCTGCAGTGCTGAGCTGACAGTGTCCAGCAGGTCCGTCATTATATAATATATACCTGTCCGGCTGCAGTAGTGATATATATATATTTTTTATATCATTATCATCCAGTCTATGGCCCTCATTCCGAGTTGATCGGTCGCAAGGCGAATTTAGCAGAGTTACACATGCTAAGCCGCCGCCTACTGGGAGTGTATCTTAGCATCTTAAAATTGCGACCGATGTATTCGCAATATTGCGAGCACAAACTACTTAGCAGTTTTAGAGTAGCTCCAGACTTACTCTGCCTGTGCGATCAGTTCAGTGCTTGTCGTTCCTGGTTTGACGTCACAAACACACCCAGCGTTCGCCCAACCACTCCCCCGTTTCTCCGGCCACTCCTGCGTTTTTTCCGGAAACGGTAGCGTTTTCAGCCACACGCCCATAAAACGCCGTGTTTCCGCCCAGTAACACCCATTTCCTGTCAATCACATTACGTTCGCCGGAGCGATGAGAAAGCCGTGAGTAAAAATACTTTCTTCATAGCAAAGATACTTGGCGCAGTCGCAGTGCGAATATTGCGCATGCGCACTAAGCGGAATTTCACTGCGATGCAATGAAAAATACCGAGCGAACGACTCGGAATGAGGGCCTATATTAGCAGCAGACGCAGTACGGTAGTCCACGGCTGTAGCTACCTCTGTGTCGGCAGTCGCTCGTCCATCCATAATTGTATACCACCTACCCGTGGTGGGTTTTTTTTTTCTATCTTCTTGATACTAGTAGCTTACTTTAGGAGTCTGCAGTGCTGAGCTGACAGTGTCCAGCAGGTCCGTCATTATATAATATATACCTGTCCGGCTGCAGTAGTGATATATATATATTTTATATCTCATTATCATCCAGTCTATATTAGCAGCAGACGCAGTACGGTAGTCCACGGCTGTAGCTACCTCTGTGTCGGCAGTCGCTCGTCCATCCATAATTGTATACCACCTACCTGTGGTGTTTTTTTTTTTTTCTATCTTCTTGATACTAGTAGCTTACTTTAGGAGTCTGCAGTGCTGAGCTGACAGTGTCCAGCAGGTCCGTCATTATATAATATATACCTGTCCGGCTGCAGTAGTGATATATATATATATTTTATATCTCATTATCATCCAGTCTATATTAGCAGCAGACGCAGTACAGTAGTCCACGGCTGTAGCTACCTCTGTGTCGGCAGTCGCTCGTCCATCCATAATTGTATACCACCTACCCGTGGTGTTTTTTTTTCTTTCTATCTTTTTGATACTAGTAGCTTACTTTAGGAGTCTGCAGTGCTGAGCTGACAGTGTCCAGTAGGTCCGTCATTATATAATATATACCTGTCCGGCTGCAGTAGTGATATATATATATTTTATATCTCATTATCATCCAGTCTATATTAGCAGCAGACGCAGTACGGTAGTCCACGGCTGTAGCTACCTCTGTGTCGGCAGTCGCTCGTCCATCCATAATTGTATACCACCTACCCGTGGTGTTTTTTTTTTTTTCTATCTTCTTGATACTAGTAGCTTACTTTAGGAGTCTGCAGTGCTGAGCTGACAGTGTCCAGCAGGTCCGTCATTATATAATATATACCTGTCCGGCTGCAGTAGTGATATATATATATTTATTTTATATCTCATTATCATCCAGTCTATATTAGCAGCAGACGCAGTACGGTAGTCCACGGCTGTAGCTACCTCTGTGTCGGCAGTCGCTCGTCCATCCATAAGTATACTAGTATCCATCCATCTCCATTGTTTACCTGAGGTGCCTTTTAGTTGTACCTATTAAAATATGGAGAACAAAAATGTTGAGGTTCCAAAAATAGGGAAAGATCAAGATCGACTTCCACCTCGTGCTGAAGCTGCTGCCACTAGTCATGGCCGAGACGATGAAATGCCAGCAACGTCGTCTGCCAAGGCCGATGCCCAATGTCATAGTACAGAGCATGTAAAATCCAAAACACCAAATATCAGTAAAAAAAGGACTCAAAAATCTAAAATAAAATTGTCGGAGGAGAAGCGTAAACTTGCCAATATGCCATTTACCACACGGAGTGGCAAGGAACGGCTGAGGCCCTGGCCTATGTTCATGGCTAGTGGTTCAGCTTCACATGAGGATGGAAGCACTCAGCCTCTCGCTAGAAAAATGAAAAGACTCAAGCTGGCAAAAGCACAGCAAAGAACTGTGCGTTCTTCGAAATCACAAATCCACAAGGAGAGTCCAATTGTGTCGTTTGCGATGCCTGACCTTCCCAACACTGGACGTGAAGAGCATGCGCCTTCCACCATTTGCACGCCCCCTGCAAGTGCTGGAAGGAGCACCCGCAGTCCAGTTCCTGATAGTCAGATTGAAGATGTCAGTGTTGAAGTACACCAGGATGAGGAGGATATGGGTGTTGCTGGCGCTGGGGAGGAAATTGACCAGGAGGATTCTGATGGTGAGGTGGTTTGTTTAAGTCAGGCACCCGGGGAGACACCTGTTGTCCGTGGGAGGAATAGGGCCATTGACATGCCTGGTGAAAATACCAAAAAAATCAGCTCTTCGGTGTGGAAGTATTTCAACAGAAATGCGGACAACATTTGTCAAGCCGTGTGTTGCCTTTGTCAAGCTGTAATAAGTAGGGGTAAGGACGTTAACCACCTCGGAACATCCTCCCTTATACGTCACCTGCAGCGCATTCATCATAAGTCAGTGACAAGTTCAAAAACTTTGGGCGACAGCGGAAGCAGTCCACTGACCAGTAAATCCCTTCCTCTTGTAACCAAGCTCACGCAAACCACCCCACCAACTCCCTCAGTGTCAATTTCCTCCTTCCCCAGGAATGCCAATAGTCCTGCAGGCCATGTCACTGGCATTTATGACGAGTCCTCTCCTGCCTGGGATTCCTCCGATGCATCCTTGCGTGTAACGCCTACTGCTGCTGGCGCTGCTGTTGTTGCTGCTGGGAGTCGATGGTCAACCCAGAGGGGAAGTCGTACTCGTAAGACCACTTTTACTACTTCCACCAAGCAATTGACTGTCCAACAGTCCTTTGCGAGGAAGATGAAATATCACAGCAGTCATCCTGCTGCAAAGCGGATAACTGAGGCCTTGGCATCCTGGGCGGTGAGAAACGTGGTTCCGGTATCCATCATTACTGCAGAGGCAACTAGAGACTTGTTGGAGGTACTGTGTCCCCGGTACCAAATACCATCTAGGTTCCATTTCTCTAGGCAGGCGATACCGAAAATGTACACAGACCTCAGAAAAAGACTCACCAGTGTCCTAAAAAATGCAGTTGTACCCAATGTCCACTTAACCACGGACATGTGGACAAGTGGAGCAGGGCAGGCTCAGGACTATATGACTGTGACAGCCCACTGGGTAGATGTATGGACTCCCACCGCAAGAACAGCAGCGGCGGCACCAGTAGCAGCATCTCGCAAACGCCAACTCTTTCCTAGGCAGGCTACGCTTTGTATCACCGCTTTCCAGAATACGCACACAGCTAAAACCCTCTTACGGCAACTGAGGAAGATCATCGCAGAATGGCTTACCCCAATTGGACTCTCCTGTGGATTTGTGGCATCGGACAACGCCAGCAATATTGTGTGTGCATTAAATCTGGGCAAATTCCAGCACGTCCCATGTTTTGCACATACCTTGAATTTGGTGGTGCAGAATTATTTAAAAAACGAGAGGGGCGTGCAAGAGATGCTGTCGGTGGCCAGAAGAATTGCGGGACACTTTCGGCGTACAGGCACCACGTACAGAAGACTGGAGCACCACCAAAAACGCCTGAACCTGCCCTGCCATCATCTGAAGCAAGAAGTGGTAACGAGGTGGAATTCAACCCTCTATATGCTTCAGAGGTTGGAGGAGCAGCAAAAGGCCATTCAAGCCTATACAACTGAGCACGATATAGGAGGTGGAATGCACCTGTCTCAAGCGCAGTGGAGAATGATTTCAACGTTGTGCAAGGTTCTGCAACCTTTTGAACTTGCCACACGTGAAGTCAGTTCAGACACTGCCAGCCTGAGTCAGGTCATTCCCCTCATCAGGCTTTTGCAGAAGAAGCTGGAGACATTGAAGGAGGAGCTAACACAGAGCGATTCCGCTAGGCATGTGGGACTTGTGGATGGAGCCCTTAATTCGCTTAACAAGGATTCACGGGTGGTCAATCTGTTGAAATCAGAGCACTACATTTTGGCCACCGTGCTCGATCCTAGATTTAAAACCTACCTTGGATCTCTCTTTCCGGCAGACACAAGTCTGCTGGGGGTCAAAGAACTGCTGGTGACAAAATTGTCAAGTCAAGCGGAATGCGACCTGTCAACATCTCCTCCTTCACATTCTCCCGCAACTGGGGGTGCGAGGAAAAGGCTCAGAATTCCGAGCCCACCCGCTGGCGGTGATGCAGGGCAGTCTGGAGCGACTGCTGATGCTGACATCTGGTCCGGACTGAAGGACCTGACAACGATTACGGACATGTCGTCTACTGTCACTGCATATGATTCTCTCCCCATTGAAAGAATGGTGGAGGATTATATGAGTGACCGCATCCAAGTAGGCACGTCAGACAGTCCGTACTTATACTGGCAGGAAAAAGAGGCAATTTGGAGGCCCTTGCACAAACTGGCTTTATTCTACCTAAGTTGCCCTCCCACAAGTGTGTACTCCGAAAGAGTGTTTAGTGCCGCCGCTCACCTTGTCAGCAATCGGCGTACGAGGTTACATCCAGAAAATGTGGAGAAGATGATGTTCATTAAAATGAATTATAATCAATTCCTCCGTGGAGACATTCACCAGCAGCAATTGCCTCCACAAAGTACACAGGGAGCTGAGATGGTGGATTCCAGTGGGGACGAATTGATAATCTGTGACGAGGGGGATGTACACGGTGATATATCGGAGGATGATGATGAGGTGGACATCTTGCCTCTGTAGAGCCAGTTTGTGCAAGGAGAGATTAATTGCTTCTTTTTTGGTGGGGGTCCAAACCAACCCGTCATTTCAGTCACAGTCGTGTGGCAGACCCTGTCACTGAAATGATGGGTTGGTTAAAGTGTGCATGTCCTGTTTATACAACATAAGGGTGGGTGGGAGGGCCCAAGGACAATTCCATCTTGCACCTCTTTTTTCTTTCATTTTTCTTTGCGTCATGTGCTGTTTGGGGGGTGTTTTTTGGAAGGGCCATCCTGCGTGACACTGCAGTGCCACTCCTAGATGGGCCAGGTGTTTGTGTCGGCCACTAGGGTCGCTTAGCTTACTCACACAGCTACCTCATTGCGCCTCTTTTTTTCTTTGCGTCATGTGCTGTTTGGGGAGTGTTTTTTGGAAGGGCCATCCTGCGTGACACTGCAGTGCCACTCCTAGATGGGCCAGGTGTTTGTGTCGGCCACTAGGGTCGCTTAGCTTACTCACACAGCTACCTCATTGCGCCTCTTTTTTTCTTTGCGTCATGTGCTGTTTGGGGAGTGTTTTTTGGAAGGGCCATCCTGCGTGACACTGCAGTGCCACTCCTAGATGGGCCAGGTGTTTGTGTCGGCCACTAGGGTCGCTTAGCTTACTCACACAGCTACCTCATTGCGCCTCTTTTTTTCTTTGCGTCATGTGCTGTTTGGGGAGTGTTTTTTGGAAGGGCCATCCTGCGTGACACTGCAGTGCCACTCCTAGATGGGCCAGGTGTTTGTGTCGGCCACTAGGGTCGCTTAGCTTACTCACACAGCTACCTCATTGCGCCTCTTTTTTTCTTTGCGTCATGTGCTGTTTGGGGAGTGTTTTTTGGAAGGGCCATCCTGCGTGACACTGCAGTGCCACTCCTAGATGGGCCAGGTGTTTGTGTCGGCCACTAGGGTCGCTTAGCTTACTCACACAGCTACCTCATTGCGCCTCTTTTTTTCTTTGCGTCATGTGCTGTTTGGGGAGTGTTTTTTGGAAGGGCCATCCTGCGTGACACTGCAGTGCCACTCATAGATGGGCCAGGTGTTTGTGTCGGCCACTTGGGTCGCTTAGCTTAGCCATCCAGCGACCTCGGTGCAAATTTTAGGACTAAAAATAATATTGTGAGGTGTGAGGTGTTCAGAATAGACTGAAAATGAGTGGAAATTATGGTTATTGAGGTTAATAATACTTTGGGATCAAAATGCCCCCCAAATTCTATGATTTAAGCTGTTTTTTTAGGGTTTTTTGAAAAAAACACCCGAATCCAAAACACACCCGAATCCGACAAAAAAAATTCGGTGAGGTTTTGCCAAAACGCGTTCGAACCCAAAACACGGCCGCGGAACCGAACCCAAAACACAAAACCCGAAAAATTTCCGGTGCTCATCACTACTGACTACTACATGTGCCACCTGGCAAGCAACAGTTTCCAGAGTGGGTGTTTCTGCCTTCCATTAATTGTTCCTTCCCTTCAACCATAATTTAGGATTCCATAGGAGTTTTGCTTCTACTATATTCAATTCTTGGTATCTTCAGGGTTTTCATTTGATTCATTCATTTTTAGATCAGATCACTACAAATACTTACGTAGGAACAATTACAAAACTTGATTCTACAATTACTTATCCCGTTGTTTGTCTATTACCAGATACCTACAGTAGTTATTTAGCTATGCTACTGTCAAGGTTTAATGATACAGACAGGAGCAGTGCTTCTGATGGCGAGCTGCACCACTCTCCTATGGTGTGTTGTTCATTCTCCATTAGTTACACTAATGTAAGGCATAATAATAGTTTTTAAGGGCAGTGACTACTGGTTTAACTAAGTGGACGGGTGTATTTCCCAGTGTATCTCTAGAAGATGTCCTTAAAGCTTTCATGCGCTTAAATAAGCAACTTATTTATACATGGCATGCAGAGGTGCACCATAAACTGTTACACGCTCTTATATAACGCCAAAGTTAAAATACTTTCTAGAGTCCTCTCAGGATGGTAATTGTTTTAAATGTTGCTAAATGTTGCCAACATGATGCAGATTTTGACACTAGTGTGCCGTGATTAAGAAAAGTTTGGGAACCACTGCCCTAGTGGATGAGTATTGAGCATGTTGAAGCTATCCGCAGGGGTATCACTTTGAAGCCATACTGCTAATTAAAATACATATTTTCTCTGAAGACTTGCTTTTTACATTAAAAAAATAGACTGATGGAAACTGGATAGAATACTAGATCTAACCTATCTGCAGGGTTTAGTAGAGTATAAACTACATTAGATACAAATTAGAGATTTAATTTCACTGTGGCATTAAGCAGTGGTGCACAGGATGAATCCATGACTCCTTCCAAAAATGTGAATATGCCTGGAGGTTTAAAAAGGTCACACTAAAAGCAAAATCAATCATACATAGTGAGGCTTCAGAGACCATCAATGAAAGCACATTTACATTATATCTCTACGTTTAAATAACGTATACACAGAATCCAAACATTTGTCTGTGTACTGTAGCTACTGGTCTAAAATAGAATAGAATTGAGCATTGCTCTCGAATTGGTATAATGCAGGTTCTCATACCGCCCAACTTTTGATTTTCACAAAGAGGGTCACACACGTGGCAAAGCCTGAAAAGGGGCGTGACCTAAGAAAAGGGGCGTGGCTTCATTGAGGACCCCCCCGTTTTCGTCACCGAGGGGGCATGTCCAGCGCTCTGTGAGCCGCTGGCATGCCCCCTCTCCCTCTGACTCCAGTGAATAGACACTGTATGCATGCGCACAGCGTCTATTAACTGCTGCTCTGCTAAGCAGGGCAGAGCGTGCAGGAGCCTCCCAACTGCCCCCCCACACTGCGGGACACTGCGGCCCGCGGGTGGGACAGCGGGACAGTCCCCCAAAAATGGGACTGTCCCGCTAAAATCGGGACAGTTGGGAGGTATGGGTTCTTGGAGAGAGCAACAGTAGGCATTTGTCCTGGATCCTAAGGGTCTATTTGCTAAGCCTTGAATGGAGATAAAGTAAACGGACATAAAGTATCAGGCAATCAGCTCCTAAATACCATGTCACAGGCTGGGTTTGAAAAATAACAGTTAAGAGCTGGTTGGCTGATACTTTATCTCTGTGCACTTTATCTCCATCTAAGGCTTAGTAAATAGAACCCTAAAGGCCCGTATTCACGGGCCGATGTGGGAGAGATGTGTGCTGAGCGTGCGGGGGGGAGACGTGTGTGTGGGGGGGGGGCACATTTCACCCAGCGGGTGAAATGAGCGACCTGCTAGATGGGCCTGCATGACAGGCCAATCTAGCACCAGCGATAGCGATGCGCGGGGCTGCGCATCGCTATCACTGTGGGGGTTACACACGGAGCATCATGCTTAAAATCTAAGCAATCTAGTCAGATTGCTTAGATTATCGCTCCATGAGTACCCCCCTTTAGTCTACGCTTGTCCCCAGGTGATAGTAGTTAATTCTATAATTCATATGTCCAAAGATTTTTTGATAATGATGATGATAATGATTATTACACTTGTACTGTGTATCCTAAAGATCAATACAAAAGAAAAATCAAGCTACGTATAACCAGAAACAATACATACTTTTATAATTTTAAATATTGCTATGAATGTTACCCCTTGGTGAACTCAGTGCTCAGTTGAACAATTATTGCAGCACTTGATGGATACAGCTACAATTTAGCAGTGTACCACTTAAAAACGAATACCCATTGCTCACTCAGCAATGCTGACACGGTATCTTTGTAGCAGTCAAAATAAGTATACCAATACATATGTGTCTATAAGGGGATGTGGTCAAGATGCTGGCAGTTGGGATCCTGGCAAACGGAATGCTGATGCCGGGATCCTGACTGCCGCCAGAATGCAGATGCTGAAATCCCGACAGGGTCAAGAGACCGACACCCGGAATCCCAACAGCTGTAAGTATATAAGTATAACAGGCATCTTAAGGCCTGGGGAAGTGAGTGTTAAGTTTAGGCACCACCACCTGGGGGGTTAGGGTTAGGCTGTGGAAGGGGGGGTTGGGATAGGCACCACCGGGGGGGAGGTTAGGGTCAAGCACTAGGGGGGGAGGTTTGGGTTAGGCTGTGGAAAGGGAGTGTTAGGGTTAGGTAGTAGGGGAGAGGGGGAAAACAGCCTGGATACATACTGAATTCTCTATAAGAACTAAATTAAAAAACAATTCTTGCATAGGTGCAGGGGCATCACTAGGGGGAAGCGGGCCACTCCAGGGTATCTGCCTTTGAAAGGTGACACCAAAATGTCATGTGACATTGCGTGCAGCACTTGGCTCCTATCACAGTGTAGGAGCCAGCAGTGCAGCCAGATGAGTGTCCGGGGGCAGCCCAGCATCTCCGGGAATGATGGGCCACCCCAAGAGTGATAATAATGGGGTGGAGCTGCAAGCCAATGCCCTTCCCACTAGGTCATGTCATCTTTCTCGGCACGTGCCCCAAAACTAAGGCGGTTTGTCGTGCATCAGGCGTCACTGTCTCCTTGACTGTATAAGTGCATGTAAAAAGAACAGATGAGGAGTATGTAGTTACTGATGGTTCTGTGCTGATATACACTATCCCACAGGTGGCCACCCATTGCCAGAAGACTGCAGATTCCATGAGTACTTTTCTCTGGATCCTGGAATGGTTCCTACAGATGGTCTTTATATAATAATTGTTCTGTTTCATAATAATAACAGTTTGGAGACTGAGGTCCCTGGTGATGAATGGTTTAGAATGCCACTTACAAGGCTGCTGCAGGTGTATCACAATATATCTATCATTCATTTGTTAGCATTTCATTGTGTGTTCCAGTTTTGTCAAAGAGTAATACAACCATACTGGTAATTTGTGTTTTAGAAATAGGTATATGATAATAGTATCCAGCTTCAGCAGTCAGTCATGGACGGGAAACAAAAAGACTTTTAAAACATCATCAATAAACCAATGCACTGATGAGGCAGAGACAGTGCTGTATAAAAGCTTAACAAAAAAAGTAAAAGTAAAAATTAGCAAGGCAATAATCTCATAATAATCATGTAATCAGTGCTGACATTTCACATAATAAAACTGCTAAAAGCATTTTTTTTCTACAATTAGAGCTGATAGAAAACTCTTATCACTGTCATTAATGGAACTCAATCCATTGCTGAATATTACTTATGTATTTAATTCTACTATTGAGTGTGATATTATGAGTTAGTCTATCTGCTTTACTTTTGCAAAGCTTTAATTCCTTAAATGTTATTATCAGTGATTACATGATGATTATGAGACTGTCTCCTTGATAATTTTTCCCTACTTGCTAAGTTTTTATTTAAGATTTTTACACAGCTGTGTGTCTGTGTTTTGCTTATCAGTGTATTAGTCTATTTAACATATGTATATATATTTACATTTCTACAGTATATCGCTAAGTAATAAAAAAACAGCTTTGGACCTCAACTCGTGCAAGTGCACCTAGATGTTCGCTGAGGTGCATGCTATTGTGGCACCCCAGAAAGTGGTGTGGGTACCCCTTTAAAAGCTAACTTACAGTGTCTGCAGAAATGGAGGTGAGGTGCTGGTACAGGAGGGGTTTAGGACGGACACTAGTCCGATCACATGGTCCAAATGCTGAGTGAGGATTGGACAAGGCAGTCTGGGAGCAGATGATCCTTGTGGGAAGAAGGAGGAGTCGGAGGTGCTGGACATGGTGAGTGAGGAGTGTAGCGGGAGCTGAGTATCGGATGCAAACTGATTGTCACACTGGGTGGTGAGAGCAGCGATGCGGATAGAAGCAGCCGGGTGCTACTGGGAAGCAGAGAGTGCCGAATGAGCAAGAGTGAGACGTCGAAGCCAGAGACCAGACACCGCCAGGGCTACTGAAAGGCGCAGACATCGCAGACATCTTGTGCAGTAAGGAACCCCTGACACAGGTTTAGCTTCCTCTATGACAGAAGTTTTGATAGAGTGCACAGAGACTGTATTTCTCACTAACAACAGGCAAACAAAGTGCCACGCCCAAGTATCCATTTGCCACAAGCTGCACATTGTAAATGGAACAAGCAGTGTAAAACAGCCCTACAGTGCCACATGGGGCCTAATTCAGATCTGACCGTTAGGCTGCGTTTTTTGCAGCCCTGCGATCAGATAGTCGCCGCCTACAGGGGGAGGGTAAAATCACTGTGCAAGTGTGTGATCACATGTGTTGCAGAGCTGCGCAAAAATCAGTTTGTGCAGTCTCTGCGCAGCCCAGGACTTACTTATCCAGTTCGATTGAATCCTGCTGATCGGGGCAGGAGCTGACGTCACACACCGTCCCTGAAAACGCTTAAGCCCACCTGCGTTTTTCCGGACACTCCCTGAAAACGGTCAGTTGCCACCCACAAACGGCCTCATCCTGTCAATCTACTTGCGAACGCTCGTGCGAATGGATCATTCGCACCATTCCCATCACTGACCGGCGATGCTCGTTGTAGCCGTCCGACGTGCCTACACATTGCAGTTCATATGCATGAGCAGTTCGTATATGATCGCCCGCTGTGCAAAAATGCACAGCAACAATCAGTATTGAATTAGGCCCATTGTACCAGCTAGCCGCTGTTTGAGTACAGCTAAGACAAACACTCCCTATTTAAGTACTGTCGAGAGATATATTAGTGACCCTGGAAGAGAAAGAGACATATACAGTATGCAAGTTAAAGTGAGTTATTTTATCTGGAAAAAAGTTTGGAATCCTTACTACTAAAGGGGGGTACACACGGGAGATTTCTCCCAGAGATGTGTACTGAGCGATCTATCACAGACCGCTCAGCACACCTCTCCCCTCCGCTCAGCACAGTGCGATGTGTGCTGAGCAAGGAGGGGGGTGGGGGGGTGATGGGAGGACCGCTCATTTCACCCATCGGTGAAATGAGCGATCTACTAGATTTGGCATGCATGCATGCCAAATCTAGAGCCGGCGATAGCAACACGCAGGGCCGTACATCGCTGTCGCCGGCACCGCTGCACATGGGCCCTTATTCCGAGTTGATCGCTCACTGACGTTTTTCGCAGCGCAGCAATCAGGTTACTACCGTGCATGCGTATGCACCGCAATGCGCACGCGCATCGTACGGGTACAAACAGCATTGTTGCTGTGCAATGCTTCTATCAACAAATCCATTTGCACAACTGATCGCAAAGAGATTGACAGGAAGAGGGCGCTTATGGGTGTCAACTGACCGTTTTCTGGGAGTGGTAGGGAAAAAACAGGCGTGTCCAGGCGTTTGCAGGGCGGGTGTTTGACGTCAATTCCGGGACCGGACAGGCTGAAGTGATCGCAAGGGCTGAGTAAGGCCAGAGCTACTCAGAAACTGCAAAAAACTTTTTCGGCCTGCTCGGCTGCACAAGCATTCGCACACTTGCAAAGAAAAAATAAACTCCCCTAGAGGCGGCGACTATCTGATCGCTGCTCTGCAAAAAATAGCTAGCGAGCGATCAACTCGGAATGAGGGCCATGGAGCGATGTGTTCTTAATTTTTAAGCAATCTAGTCAGATCGCTTAGAAATTAAGTGAACATTACCCGGTGTGTACCCCCCTTAAGTAAGCTGTATTTGTTGAGAGACCCTACAATACCTTCGCTAGCTTCATCCTCTTTGAATAAGTTAAAGTGAAATTCTTGCTAACCCAGGATTTCTTGGGTTCACATGTGCCATTCCCCCACTGCAAAACTGTGGCACTTCAGAATTTAAAGAGAGCTCCAACAATATTTGTCCGTGAAGATTATAACAACTTGGTTAGAAAAATCTAGAAATTTAGTAACTGTTATTGTGAAACTCTATTTTTCATTACTCTTCTCATCACCACATTGTGTTTTATTATTGTAATACACAAATATCTGTAATTTGCTTGATTGTCTTTTGCATTCTTGAATGATCTAATGTGATGTGAACTGTAGTCCATTGTCATCTTTTTATCTTCTTTTGTGCCCTATTCTTCTAGTGATTATCCAATATTTTTGCCAAATTAACCAATCATCATCCTTAATACAGAGTTAATTGCAGCTCAATAAAAAGGCATCCTGTTGAAATTGCTGACTCACTTCTGTTTTGTATTAATCTATCCTACCTCTCTGAGCAAGGTATTATAGACAAGGTGTGGGGAAGAACATTTCAAGGGGAAAGGTCTGTCACATAGTCACCCAATACCTGTGATACATCTCTCAACCACTTAGACATACCTACCAACCCTGGGGTGTTACACTATCACAAAACAACTTGATGTAATACCCAAAGTAGTAGATGTTTACTTTGCATAGGCAGATTTGAAGAAATGGGCAGAGTGAGAGTGCACCGGAGCAATTGTATTTGTGACGCAGTGAGGAAATCAGATTCTTTTGCAGAGTAAATGTAATAAAATCAAACAGAGGGTTGGAATAGGGGCTTTTTTAGTGGGTTCCTTTCCTATGCTGAAGGCAAAACAGCCAGTTTCACTTTGCAAAAAAAGGCTACTAGATCTTGCACTATACCCGTACCCTTCATCTTGCACTTTAGTAAATAGGCACATTTTCAGGATGAAGACATTCTACATATTTTATCGCTTTTGTGATCAATTCAGACCAAACATTAGGCTAAACCAGTACTATTTTTCTGGAAAAATATGTTCAGGAACTACGCGTCTGGGGGTGGAGCTAATAAAAAAGTTATAGATAGATAGGTGATAGATAGATAGATAGATAGATAGATAGATAGATAGATAGTTTTTAGAAAATAGTCACTCAAAATGCTAAACTAATTTTAGGAGATCAATGGAAAATCCTATTCCTAGTACAGTTTCTAAATAAGTGGAAGATTGAATTTTGATATGACTTGTTTTCTCTTACACGGTGCACCCGTGTTTCTGCCTCCGTGCATATTTATATAGGTTGCTGAGGTGTCCTCAGACCAAAGGTGTTCACCTTGATGTATGCTAGATAGATCCTCCAGGGGCAATGGTGCAAGAAGGCATTTCCAACCTCGGTCCTCAAGGCACACACAAACAGTCCAGGTTTTAGTGATACCATGCTTGAGCACAAATGACTTAATTAGTACCTCAGTTTATTTGATATATCCATCTGTGCTGTCCATCTGTGCTGTAGCCTGGATATCACTAAAATCTGAACTTTAGGTGTGCCTTGAGGACCCAAGATGGGAATGCCCGAGTGCAAGACTGAGGAACTTTATATTGTGCACTGACTGAGCTTCATAAATTGCCTCTGTCAATCCCCTGAACACATTCAGATTGGTAGGTATACTTGTACTGTACTGTGTTGTAGCTGTACTGGTCAAATCCATCCATCCTTGGTCCAGTCTAAGCTAAGTTATAAGTGGGAAACAGACCAATTGGTCTACATATCTGAATCAGGTCCATCATTTTTTAATAGTTTTAGTTCCTTTGTGAATTGGTAGGCTGCTTCTGCTGTGCGCTGGACCATTTTTGCTGGATTTCGATTTGGCTCTGATTCATCATCCGGCTTTGTATTTGCATTTGCCAAACTGCCGTGACTGGTTTTGACCAATATTGGCCAAAGGCTGCTGCAAGTTGGCTGTTTACTAAGCGACAGAGCAGCGGCACAAGCACATGGCAGTTTATAGCACATCTATGAAACATTGCAACAGCGTATTGGGTACAGTGCACAGAACAGTGCAAACAATAGATCTATGGGCCTAATTCAGACCTGTCGCTGCAGCGGCAGAGTATGCAGACTGAATTCCTGTGCTGTGTGCACAGGACCCGGCATGTGGGGCGGACTTGCCCTGTGCTGGGCGGAACCCGCATGTCAAAGATTTTGATTGTAGATGTGTGTTTTTTTCACATATCTACAATCAGGTCTGAATAGGGCCTATATCTTTTTTTTTATAAACTCGCCACTCGGTTCAAACTGCATGGAGTCACAGGGCTTTGAACAAAAGGCACTAGGGTAAAATGCACCAAACAGTACAAACAATATATCTATATACAGTATATTTATATTTATTTTTCTGTTTTTGAACTTGCAGTTTATATCAAACTGCGTAGAGTCACAGGGCTTATAGTGTACTAGGGTAAAGTGCACCAAACAGTACAAACAATAGAAATATATATTTTATTTTTCTGTTTTTTAACTTGTAGCTCGGTTCAAACTGCATGGATTACAGGGCTTATAGATGCACATGAACAGATCGCACCAAACAGTACAATTTACAGCAGAGTATAGCACAGCATACATAAGCGTGCCCCCTATAGAGTCATTAGACAGAGTACAGCCACTTGTGAGTCTTTAATTGCATTAATATAAGGCATCACTGATCACTATAATAAAGAGACCTTTACTGCACAGAGGGGAACTGAGGTATGGCCTGATCCCCTCCGGCACAGTGCAGAAATGTAGGTGAATAAGGGGGATGGTACAAGGGGCAGGTGAGTAAGGGAAAGGGGTTGCGAGTGGTGCAGGCGTCCAGGGCACAGGGCATAGGGGGCTGCACCTTCACTGTGCCATGTCACCTGCATTTGGCTTGGAGGGTGTCTTGCAGCCACTAGAGCTGCTACAGAGTTGTCTGGTGCGTCCTTAGAAGACTCTGGGTACACACCTGCAGCCTATGCAGCTGTTCGTAGTGTCTATAGGATGCTTTCTGTACTCTTTGTTCCTGGGACTAGTGGCCCTTCTCCCTTGATGTGACATCATGACATCACATGTTCAGGAGATGAAGGACTGGCAAAGGGAGGCTAGTTAGGTAGGTAATTATATGAGCTGGAAAATAATGTAAAATGTGTATAAAAGTGTCTAATAGATAATAATTAAGGTAAAAGAAGATTTAAGATGTCGATGGGTGGGGGTGGGGAGGGGGGCAAGTGTAGTGATTCATGGATTATTATTACATTATACCTAATGTTTCCCAATTTGTTTTATACAAGCCTGTGCTCTCCACACTGTACCACCCTGTACCCCTCATATTACACTGAACTGTACCATCATAACCATTTATGAATTTATGAATTTAAGGAACCAGCCCTAATGGGGGTGGGGTCTGTCGAGGGGGCGGAGTCTGTCAAGAGGACAGGATCACTCCTCATAAGGATTGATTCTGAGCTGGACGCTGTTACTGGCTCCTTGCGTTTTTTGTTGCTGTAGGCACAGCTTGCCCATCTTAGTATGGCATCCAATTTGAGCAATGCAGCTCTATACCCAGCCACTATCAGCAACATGTTCAGTACTATGCTACATCTGATTCTGATTAGCCAACCTCCTGTAACTGCCCAGGAACGTGCAACACATCTAATACACTTCTAGGTACATGTGTCTGACTCTGTACTACAGCTCTGTACGAACACCACATGGGACCCATGTGTGGTACAACTCAGATGCATACGCAGACTAAACACATATTGGCCCCCACAGGAACATAAAACAAAAACACATTGACCTCAATAAGTACAACATTATACACAATGGACCCACAGGAAACAAACAAACACATAGAGCACACTACACACATGGCAGCAGCAGGAGGCACACACTACACAAATGACAGCAACAGGAGGCATAGGTGCCGAGGTTAATGAGGAGGAGGGGGAGGTTGCTGCTGTGGCCTCGAGTGAGAGTGACAGTGATGGTGCTGTTGCTCCGCAGCCACGCACCTCTACAAAGACTGGGCGCAATGTGAAGTTCAGCTATGCAGAGAATGTCGCATTGGTGCGGGAGCTGATGAAACATCATCATCAGCTGTTTGGCCATGATGCTGCCAAGGTACCTTCACGCAGGAAGAGTGTTCTGTGGGGGAAGGTAGTAGCGGCAGTTAATAGTGAGGGTGTGGTGAGGAGGTCTGAGGACACGTGTCGTAAGCGTTTCTACGATATCAAGCGCCGTGTCAAGGCGAAGATGGCCAAGGAGGCAAAGTCTGCCTGGCAAACAGGGGGTGGTCATCCCTTCAGAGCGTCATATCGTGATTGGGAGAAGCCTGTGCAGTCCCTTATTCCGTCAGAAGTGGTTGGTGCGACTTATGTCCGGGATTCGGATCGTCCAAGGCAGGATGGTGAGTTTGTGGCACAATATTTATATTATTTTAACATATGTGCTTTGTCCTTAGTTGTGTAAAATGTATTGTAGCTGATTCTGTTTGTAAGTGGCTTAATTATTGAAATGTGTTGGTGTTGTTTTTTTAGCATAAATAGTTATGTTGTTTCCCTTTGTCTTGTGAAGTTAGCAGTTGTACTGTCCCTTTTGCAGCATCAAATTTTTTTTATTTTATTTTTTTTGTGGTTTTATTTTTTTTTCCATTTAAATGAAGTGTGACTCATGTGTTTTCATTAGTGATAAGCGGGTTCGGATCCTCGGGATCCGACCCGCCCGAACTTCACCTTTTTTTTACACGGGTCCGAGCGACTCGGATCCTCCCGCCTTGCTCGGTTAACCCGAGCGCGCCCGAACGTCATCATCCCGCTGTCGGATTCTCTCGAGATTCGGATTCTATATAAGGAGCCGAGCGTCGCCGCCATTTTCACACGTGCATTGAGATTGATAGGGAGAGGACGTGGCTGGCGTCCTCTCCGTTATATTAGAAAAGAACAGAGTAAACTGAGTGACTTAGTTATGTGGGGAGGATTGGGGACGGGGAGCAGCTGTTAGGGAGTACAGTGCAGGGTTTACCACCAGTGAGTTAGTTTAATCCTTTGTTTCTCTGCCTTAAAAAAAACGCTCCACCATATCTGTGCTCAGTGTGCTGCACTGCTGCATGATATATCTGTGCTGAGTGCACTGCTCACACTGCCTAATTGTGGGGACTGGGGAGCAGTTATAGCAGGAGTACAGTGCACAGTTTTGCTGACAGTGACCACCAGTCCAGTATACGTTTGTCTGCCTGAAAAACACTCCTGTGGTGTTTTTTTTCTTCTTCATACTAGTTTAGCAGTCTGCTGATAGTGTCCACCAGGTCCGTTATATACAGTATATTATATATATAAGCAGTACGGTAGGCCACGGCTGTACCTACCTCTGTGTCGTCAGTGCACTCGTCGTCCATAAGTAATATAATACTATACTTACTATCCATCCATCTACATTGTATTGTATACCTACCTGTGGTGGTTTTTTTTTCTTCATACTAGTTTAGCAGTCTGCTGACAGTGTCCACCAGGTCCGTTATATACAGTATATTATATATATAAGCAGTACGGTAGGCCACGGCTGTACCTACCTCTGTGTCGTCAGTGCACTCGTCGTCCATAAGTAATATAATACTATACTTACTATCCATCCATCTACATTGTATTGTATACCTACCTACCTGTGGTGGGTTTTTTTTTCTTCATACTAGTTTAGCAGTCTGCTGACAGTGTCCACCAGGTCCGTTATATACAGTATATTATATATATAAGCAGTACGGTAGGCCACGGCTGTACCTACCTCTGTGTCGTCAGTGCACTCGTCGTCCATAAGTAATATAATACTATACTTACTATCCATCCATCTACATTATTGTATACCTACCTGTGGTGGTTTTTTTTTTCTTCATACTAGTTTAGCAGTCTGCTGACAGTGTCCACCAGGTCCGTTATAAACAGTATATTATATATATAAGCAGTACGGTAGGCCACGGCTGTACCTACCTCTGTGTCGTCAGTGCACTCGTCGTCCATAAGTAATATAATACTATACTTACTATCCATCCATCTACATTGTATTGTATACCTACCTACCTGTGGTGGGGTTTTTTTTCTTCATACTAGTTTAGCAGTCTGCTGACAGTGTCCACCAGGTCCGTTATATACAGTATATTATATATATAAGCAGTACGGTAGGCCACGGCTGTACCTACCTCTGTGTCGTCAGTGCACTCGTCCTCCATAAGTAATATAATACTATACTATGCATCCATCTACATTGTATACCTGTGGTGGCTTTTAGTTGTGCGCATTAAAATATGGAGAACAAAAATGTGGAGGTTAAAAAAATAGGGAAAGATCAAGATCCACTTCCACCTCGTGCTGAAGCTGCTGCCACTAGTCATGGCCGAGACGATGAAATGCCATCAACGTCGTCTGCCAAGGCCGATGCCCAATGTCATAGTACAGAGCATGTAAAATCCAAAACACAAAAGATCAGTAAAAAAATGACCCAAAAATCAAAATTAAAAGCGTCTGAGGAGAAGCGTAAACTTGCCAATATGCAATTTACGACACGGAGTGGCAAGGAACGGCTGAGGCCCTGGCCTATGTTCATGGCTAGTGGTTCAGCTTCACATGAGGATGGAAGCACTCATCCTCTCGCTAGAAAAAAGAAAAGACTTGCGGCAAAAGCACAGCAAAGAACTGTGCGTTCTTCGAAATCCCAAATCCCAAAGGAGAGTCCAATTGTGTCGGTTGCGATGCCTGACCTTCCCAACACTGGACGGGAAGAGCTTGCGCCTTCCACCATTTGCACGCCCCCTGCAAGTGCTGGAAGGAGCACCCGCAGTCCAGTTCCTGATAGTCAAATTGAAGATGTCACTGTTGAAGTACACCAGGATGAGGATATGGGTGTTGCTGGCGCTGGGGAGGAAATTGACAAGGAGGATTCTGATGGAGAGGTGGTTTGTTTAAGTCAGGCACCCGGGGAGACACCTGTTGTCCGTGGGAGGAATATGGCCATTGACATGCCTGGTCAAAATACAAAAAAAATCAGCTCTTCAGTGTGGAATTATTTCAACAGAAATGCGGACAACTGGTGTCAAGCCGTGTGTTGCCTTTGTCAAGCTGTAATAAGTAGGGGTAAGGACGTTAACCACCTCGGAACATCCTCCCTTATACGTCACCTGCAGCGCATTCATAATAAGTCAGTGACAAGTTCAAAAACTTTGGGCGACAGCGGAAGCAGTCCACTGACCAGTAAATCCCTTCCTCTTGTAACCAAGCTCGCGCAAACCACACCACCAACTCCCTCAGTGTCAATTTCCTCCTTACCCAGGAAAGCCAATAGTCCTGCAGGCCATGTCACTGGCAAGTCTGACGAGTCCTCTCCTGCCTGGGATTCCTCCGATGCATCCTTGAGTGTAACGCCTACTGCTGCTGGCGCTGCTGTTGTTGCTGCTGGGAGTCGATCGTCATCCCAGAGGGAAAGTCGGAAGACCACTTGTACTACTTCCAGTAAGCAATTAACTGTCCAACAGTCCTTTGCGAGGAAGATGAAATATCACAGCAGTCATCCTGTTGCAAAGCGGATAACTGAGGCCTTGACAACTATGTTGGTATTAGACGTGCGTCCAGTATCCGCCGTTAGTTCACAGGGAACTAGACAATTGCTTGAGGTAGTGTGCCCCCGTTACCAAATACCATCTAGGTTCTACTTCTCTAGGCAGGCGATACCGAGAATGTACACGGACGTCAGAAAAAGACTCACCAGTGTCCTAAAAAATGCAGTTGTACCCAATGTCCACTTAACCACGGACATGTGGACAAGTGGAGCAGGGCAGACTCAGGACTACATGACTGTGACAGCCCACTGGGTAGATGTATTGCCTCCCGCTGCAAGAACAGCAGCGGCGGCACCAGTAGCAGCATCTCGCAAACGCCAACTCATTCCTAGGCAGGCTACGCTTTGTATCACCGCTTTCCAGATTACGCACACAGCTGAAAACCTCTTACGGCAACTGAGGAAGATCATCGCAGAATGGCTTACCCCAATTGGACTCTCCTGGGGATTTGTGGCATCGGACAACGCCAGCAATATTGTGCGTGCATTACATCTGGGCAAATTCCAGCACGTCCCATGTTTTGCACATACCTTGAATTTGGTGGTGCAGAATTATTTAAAAAACGACAGGGGCGTGCAAGAGATGCTGTCGGTGGCCAGAAGAATTGCGGGCCACTTTCGGCGTACAGGCACCGCGTACAGAAGACTGGAGCACCACCAAAAACACCTGAACCTGCCCTGCCATCATCTGAAGCAAGAGGTGGTAACGAGGTGGAATTCAACCCTCTATATGCTTCAGAGGATGGAGGAGCAGCAAAAGGCCATTCAAGCCTATACATCTGGCCACGATATAGGCAAAGGAGGTGGAATGCACCTGTCTCAAGCGCAGTGGAGAATGATTTCAACGTTGTGCAAGGTTCTGCAACCTTTTGAACTTGCCACACGTGAAGTCAGTTCAGACACTGCCAGCCTGAGTCAGGTCATTCCCCTCATCAGGCTTTTGCAGAAGAAGCTGGAGGCATTGAAGGAGGAGCTAAAACAGAGCGATTCCGCTAGGCATGTGGGACTTGTGGATGGAGCCTTCATTCGCTTAACCAGGATTCACGGGTGGTTAATCTGTTGAAATCAGAGCACTACATTTTGGCCACCGTGCTCGATCCTAGATTTAAAACCTACGTTGGATCTCTCTTTCCGGCAGACACAAGTCTGCAGAGGTTCAAAGAACTGCTGGTGAGAAAATTGTCAAGTCAAGCGGAACGCGACCCGTCAACATCTCCTCCTTCACATTCTCCCGCAACTGGGGGTGCGAGAAAAAGGCTACGAATTCCGAGCCCACCCGCTGGCGGTGATGCAGGGCAGTCTGGAGCGACTGCTGATGCTGACATCTGGTCCGGACTGAAGGACCTGCCAACGATTACTGACATGTCGTCTACTGTCACTGCATATGATTCTCTCACCATTGAAAGAATGGTGGAGGATTATATGAGTGACCGCATCCAAGTAGGCACGTCAGACAGTCCGTACGTATACTGGCAGGAAAAAGAGGCAATTTGGAGGCCCTTGCACAAACTGGCTTTATTCTACCTAAGTTGCCCTCCCTCCAGTGTGTACTCCGAAAGAGTGTTTAGTGCCGCCGCTCACCTTGTCAGCAATCGGCGTACGAGGTTACTTCCAGAAAATGTGGAGAAGATGATGTTCATTAAAATGAATTATAATCAATTCCTCCATGGAGACATTCACCAGCAGCAATTGCCTCCAGAAAGTACACGGGGACCTGAGATGGTGGATTCCAGTGGGGACGAATTAATAATCTGTGAGGAGGGGGATGTACACAGTGAAAGGGGTGATGAATCGGACGATGATGATGAGGTGGACATCTTGCCTCTGTAGAGCCAGTTTGTGTAAGGAGAGATTGATTGCTTCATTTTTGGTGGGGGCCCAAACCAACCAGTCATTTCAGTCACAGTCGTGTGGCAGACCCTGTCGCTGAAATGATGGGTTCGTTAAAGTATGCATGTCCTGTTTTTACAACATAAGGGTGGGTGGGAGGGCCCAAGGACAATTCCATCTTGCACCTCTTTCATTTTTCTTTGCGTCATGTGCTGTTTGGGGAGTATTTTTTTAAGTGCCATCCTGTCTGACACTGCAGTGCCACTCCTAGATGGGCCAGGTGTTTGTGTCGGCCACTAGGGTCGCTTAGCTTAGTCGTCACACAGCTACCTCATTGCGCCTCTTTTTTTCTTTGCGTCATGTGCTATTTGGGGAGTATTTTTTGGAAGGGCCATCCTGCGTGACACTGCAGTGCCATTCCTAGATGGGCCAGGTGTTTGTGTCGGCCACTTGGGTCGCTTAGCTTAGTCACACAACGACTTTGGTGCAGCTATTTTTTTCTTTGCATCATGTGCTGTTTGGGGACTATTTTTTTAAGTGCCATCCTGTCTGACACTGCAGTGCCACTCCTAGATGGGCCAGGTGTTTGTGTCGGCCACTAGGGTCGCTTAGCTTAGTCGTCACACAGCTACCTCATTGCGCCTCTTTTTTTCTTTGCGTCATGTGCTGTTTGGGGAGTATTTTTTGGAAGGGCCATCCTGCGTGACACTGCAGTGCCACTCCTAGATGGGCCAGGTGTTTGTGTCGGCCACTTGTGTCGCTTAGCTTAGCCATCCAGCGACCTCGGTGCAAATTTTAGGACTAAAAATAATATTGTGAGGTGTGAGGTGTTCAGAATAGACTGAAAATGAGTGGAAATTATGGTTATTGAGGTTAATAATACTATGGGATCAAAATGACCCCCAAATTCTATGATTTAAGCTGTTTTTTAGGGTTTTTTGAAAAAAACACCCGAATCCAAAACACACCCGAATCCGACAAAAAAAATTCGGTGAGGTTTTGCCAAAACGCGTTCGAACCCAAAACACGGCCACGGAACCGAACCCAAAACCAAAACACAAAACCCGAAAAATTTCAGGTGCACATCACTAGTTTTCATGAATGTTTAATACATTTTATTTAATGTTTTTTTGGTTAATGTATGTTGTTGTGGATAGGCCTTTGTGTGCAAGATGTGATTATTGCTGCAGAATAATTTTTGTTTTTTTATGGATAATAATATATTTGTTTATTGTGAGTTATTTGTGGCTCCAATTTTTATGTTTCTAACAGACTAATATTCTTGTTGTGTTAAAGTTCCACGGTTGGTTTTGTAGTTGTATAATATTGTTAATTATGCATCTTAGGGCAGGCATGTCCAAACTGCGGTCCTCCAGCTATTGTGAAACTACATATCCCAGCATGCCCTGACACAGCTTTACCATTCTCTGACAACAAAACTGGGTCAGAGCATGCTGGGATATGTAGTTTCACAACAGCTGGAGGGCCGCAGTTTGGACATGCCTGCCTTAGGGTATGGATTGTTTGTTGTAATTGGTTCATGATTAAAGTATACACACCCGATGAAGTCAGCCAGAAAAGCATAAGCAAAGTTTAGTTTAATTGTCTTAATGTTCTTCATATGTCCACATCACAATAATGTTTTGGAGTAAATATGTATTCACAATATAATGATCATAAGGTAAAAATTCCTAATTCAACAGTACGAAAGAGAGCCAGCACAGCCAGGACACAAACCACACTGGCAAGAGATGCGGATGCTGGCGATGCAGGTAAGAATGTTGTGGGTACACATATTCTGTAAACACATAGGGCTCTATTCAAGAGGCAGTGAAAAGAGTGGAGCAGTGAGTCAGTGGAGAAGTTGCCCATGGCAACCAATCAGTGGCTCTGTATAATTTTAAAGTATGCAAATTATAAATGTTACGTTAATGCTGATTGGTTGCCATGGTCAACTTCTCCACTGGCTCACTTCTTCACACTTTTCACTTCTTCATGAATAGACTAGAGATGAGCGGGTTCGGTTCCTCGGAATCCGAACCCCCCCGAACTTCAGCCTTTTTACACGGGTCCGAGGCAGACTCGGATCTTCCCGCCTTGCTCGGCTAACCCGAGCGCGCCCGAACGTCATCATCCCGCTGTCGGATTCTCGCGAGGCTCGTATTCTATCGCGAGACTCGGATTCTATATAAGGAGCCGCGCGTCGCCGCCATTTTCACACGTGCATTGAGATTGATAGGGAGAGGACGTGGCTGGCGTCCTCTCCGTTAGAATAGATAGAGACACTTGAGTTGATTACTTAGTAATTTTGGGGAGCATTAGGAGTACTCAGAGTGCAGAGTTTTGCTGATAGTAAGTTACTAGTGACTGACCACCACCAGTTTTATTTATTATTTAATATAATCCGTTCTCTGCCTGAAAAAAAACGATACACAGTCACATACCATATCTGTGCTCAGCCTCAGTGTGCTGCATGATAATATCATCTATGTATATCTGACTGTGCTGAGTGCTCACTGCTCACACAGCTGAATTGTGGGGAAGACTGGGGTGCAGTTATAGCAGGAGTACAGTGCACACTTTTGCTGCCAGTGTGACTGACCAGTGACTGACCACCAGTATATTGTCTGCCTGAAAAAGTTAAACACTCCTGTGGTGTTTTTTTTTTTTATTCTATAAACGCATTCTGCTGACAGTGTCCAGCAGGTCCGTCATTCATTATATTATATAAATATTTACCTGCAGTAGTGTTATATTTTTTTTGTTCATCTCTATCATCTTTATCATCTCTATATTAGCAGACGCAGTACGGTAGTCCACGGCTGTGGCTACCTCTGTATCGTCAGTGCTCGTCCATAATTGTATACCTACCTGTGGTGGGTTTTTTTTTTCTATCTTCTTCATACTAGTAGTTTAGGAGTCTGCTGACAGTGTCCAGCAGGTCCGTCATTATATTATATATACCTGCAGTAGTGATATATATATATATATTTTTTATATCATTATCATCTCTAAACTAGCAGACGCAGTACGGTAGTCCACGGCTGTAGCTACCTCTGTGTCGTCAGTGCTCGTCCATAATTGTATACCTACCTGTGGTGGGTTTTTTTTTTCTATCTTCTTCATACTAGTAGTTTAGGAGTCTGCTGACAGTGTCCAGCAGGTCCGTCATTATATTATATATACCTGCAGTAGTGATATATATATATTTTTTATATCATTATCATCTCTATACTAGCAGACGCAGTACGGTAGTCCACGGCTGTAGCTACCTCTGTGTCGTCAGTGCTCGTCCATAATTGTATACCTACCTGTGGTGGGGTTTTTTTTTTCTATCTTCTTCATACTAGTAGTTTAGGAGTCTGCTGACAGTGTCCAGCAGGTCCGTCATTATATTATATATACCTGCAGTAGTGATATATATATATTTTTTATATCATTATCATCTCTATACTAGCAGACGCAGTACGGTAGTCCACGGCTGTAGCTACCTCTGTGTCGTCAGTGCTCGTCCATAATTGTATACCTACCTGTGGTGGGGTTTTTTTTTCTATCTTCTTCATACTAGTAGTTTAGGAGTCTGCTGACAGTGTCCAGCAGGTCCGTCATTATATTATATATACCTGCAGTAGTGATATATATATATTTTTTATATCATTATCATCTCTATACTAGCAGACGCAGTACGGTAGTCCACGGCTGTGGCTACCTCTGTGTCGTCAGTGCTCGTCCATAATTGTATACCTACCTGTGGTGGGGTTTTTTTTTCTATCTTCTTCATACTAGTAGTTTAGGAGTCTGCTGACAGTGTCCAGCAGGTTCGTCATTATATTATATATACCTGCAGTAGTGATATATATATATTTTTTATATCATTATCATCTCTATACTAGCAGACGCAGTACGGTAGTCCACGGCTGTGGCTACCTCTGTGTCGTCAGTGCTCGTCCATAATTGTATACCTACCTGTGGTGGGGTTTTTTTTTCTATCTTCTTCATACTAGTAGTTTAGGAGTCTGCTGACAGTGTCCAGCAGGTCCGTCATTATATTATATATACCTGCAGTAGTGATATATATATATTTTTTATATCATTATCATCTCTATACTAGCAGACGCAGTACGGTAGTCCATGGCTGTAGCTACCTCTGTGTCGTCAATCACTCGTCATCCATAAGTATACTAGTATCCATCCATCTCCATTGTTTACCTGAGGTGCCTTTTAGTTGTGCCTATTAAAATATCGAGAACAAAAATGTTGAGGTTCCAAAAATAGGGAAATATCAAGATCCACTTCCACCTCGTGCTGAAGCTGCTGCCACTAGTCATGGCCGAGACGATGAAATTCCATCAACATCGTCTGCCAAGGCCGATGTCCAATGTCATAGTACAGAGCATGTAAAATCCAAAACACAAAATATCAGTAAAAAAAGGACTCAAAAATCTAAAATAAAATCGTCGGAGGAGAAGCGTAAACTTGCCAATATGCCATTTACCACACGGAGTGGCAAGGAATGGCTGAGGCCCTGGCCTATGTTCATGGATAGTGGTTCAGCTTCACATGAGGATGGAAGCACTCAGCCTCTCGCTAGAAAAATGAAAAGACTTAAGCTGGCAAAAGCACAGCAAAGAACTGTGCGTTCTTCGAAATCACAAATCCACAAGGAGAGTCCAATTGTGTCGGTTGCGATGCCTGACCTTCCCAACACTGGACGTGAAGAGCATGCGCCTTCCACCATTTGCACGCCCCCTGCAAGTGCTGGAAGGAGCACCCGCAGTCCAGTTCCTGATAGTCAGATTGAAGATGTCAGTGTTGAAGTACACCAGGATGAGGAGGATATGGGTGTTGCTGGCGCTGGGGAGGAAATTGACAAGGAGGATTCTGATGGTGAGGTGGTTTGTTTAAGTCAGGCACCCGGGGAGACACCTGTTGTCCGTGGCAGTAATATGGCCATTGACATGCCTGGTGAAAATACCAAAAAAATCAACTCTTCGGTGTTGAAGTATTTCAACAGAAATGCGGACAACAGGTGTCAAGCCGTGTGTTGCCTTTGTCAAGCTGTAATAAGTAGGGGTAAGGACGTTAACCACCTCGGAACATCCTCCCTTATACGTCACCTGCAGCGCATTCATCATAAGTCAGTGACAAGTTCAAAAACTTTGGGCGACAGCGGAAGCAGTCCACTGACCAGTAAATCCCTTCCTCTTGTAACCAAGCTCACGCAAACCACCCCACCAACTCCCTCAGTGTCAATATCCTCCTTCCCCAGGAATGCCAATAGTCCTGCAGGCCATGTCACTGGCAATTCTGATGAGTCCTCTCCTGCCTGGGATTCCTCCGATGCATCCTTGAGTGTAACGCCTACTGCTGCTGGCGCTGCTGTTGTTGCTGCTGGGAGTCGATGGTCATCCCAGAGGGGAAGTCGTAAGACCACTTTTACTACTTCCACCAAGCAATTGACTGTCCAACAGTCCTTTGCGAGGAAGATGAAATATCACAGCAGTCATCCTGCTGCAAAGCGGATAACTGAGGCCTTGGCATCCTGGGCGGTGAGAAACGTGGTTCCGGTATCCATCATTACTGCAGAGCCAACTATAGACTTGATTGAGGTACTGTGTCCCCGGTACCAAATACCATCTAGGTTCCATTTCTCTAGGCAGGCGATACCGAGAATGTACACAGACATCAGAAAAAGACTCACCAGTGTCCTAAAAAATGCAGTTGTACCCAATGTCCACTTAACCACGGACATGTGGACAAGTGGAGCAGGGCAGACTCAGGACTATATGACTGTGACAGCCCACTGGGTAGATGTATTGACTCCCGCCGCAAGAACAGCAGCGGCGGCACCAGTAGCAGCATCTCGCAAACGCCAACTCTTTCCTAGGCAGGCTACGCTTTGTATCACCGCTTTCCAGAATACGCACACAGCTAAAAACCTCTTACGGCAACTGAGGAAGATCATCGCAGAATGGCTTACCCCAATTGGACTCTCCTGTGGATTTGTGGCATCGGACAACGCCAGCAATATTGTGTGTGCATTAAATATGGGCAAATTCCAGCACGTCCCATGTTTTGCACATACCTTGAATTTGGTGGTGCAGAATTATTTAAAAAACGAGAGGGGCGTGCAAGAGATGCTGTCGGTGGCCAGAAGAATTGCGGGACACTTTCGGCGTACAGGCACCACGTACAGAAGACTGGAGCAACACCAAAAACGCCTGAACCTGCCCTGCCATCATCTGAAGCAAGAAGTGGTAACGAGGTGGAATTCAACCCTCTATATGCTTCAGAGGTTGGAGGAGCAGCAAAAGGCCATTCAAGCCTATACAACTGACCACGATATAGGAGGTGGAATGCACCTGTCTCAAGCGCAGTGGAGAATGATTTCAACGTTGTGCAAGGTTCTGCAACCTTTTGAACTTGCCACACGTGAAGTCAGTTCAGACACTGCCAGCCTGAGTCAGGTCATTCCCCTCATCAGGCTTTTGCAGAAGAAGCTGGAGACATTGAAGGAGGAGCTAACACTGAGCGATTCCGCTAGGCCTGTGGGACTTGTGGATGGAACCCTTAATTCGCTTAACAAGGATTCACGGGTGGTCAATCTGTTGAAATCAGAGCACTACATTTTGGCCACCGTGCTCGATCCTAGATTTAAAACCTACGTTGTATCTCTCTTTCCGGCAGACACAAGTCTGCAGGGGTTCAAAGAACTGCTGGTGAGAAAATTGTCAAGTCAAGCGGAACGCGACCTGTCAACATCTCCTCCTTCACATTCTCCCGCAACTGGGGGTGCGAGGAAAAGGCTCAGAATTCCGAGCCCACCCGCTGGCGGTGATGCAGGGCAGTCTGGAGCGACTGCTGATGCTGACATCTGGTCCGGACCAAAGGACCTGCCAACGTTTACTGACATGTCGTCTACTGTCACTGCATATGATTCTCTCACCATTGAAAGAATGGTGGAGGATTATATGAGTGACCGCATCCAAGTAGGCACGTCAGACAGTCCGTACGTATACTGGCAGGAAAAAGAGGCAATTTGGAGGCCCTTGCACAAACTGGCTTTATTCTACCTAAGTTGCCCTCCCACAAGTGTGTACTCCGAAAGAGTGTTTAGTGCCGCCGCTCACCTTGTCAGCAATCGGCGTACGAGGTTACTTCCAGAAAATGTGGAGAAGATGATGTTCATTAAAATGAATTATAATCAATTCCTCCATGGAGACATTCACCAGCAGCAATTGCCTCCACAAAGTACACAGGGAGCTGTGATGGTGGATTCCAGTGGGGACGAATTGATAATCTGTGAGGAGGGGGATGTACACGGTGATGAATCGGAGGATGATGATGAGGTGGACATCTTGCCTCTGTAGAGCCAGTTTGTGCAAGGAGAGATTAATTGATTCTTTTTTGGTGGGGGTCCAAACCAACCCGTCATTTCAGTCACAGTCGTGTGGCAGACCCTGTCACTGAAATGATGGGTTGGTTAAAGTGTGCATGTCCTGTTTATACAACATAAGGGTGGGTGGGAGGGCCCAAGGACAATTCCATCTTGCACCTCTTTTTTCTTTCATTTTTCTTTGCGTCATGTGCTGTTTGGGGAGTGTTTTTTGGAAGGGCCATCCTGCGTGACACTGCAGTGCCACTTCTAGATGGGCCAGGTGTTTGTGTCGGCCACTAGGGTCGCTTATCTTAGTCACACAGCTACCTCATTGCGCCTCTTTTTTTTCTTCTTTGCGTCATGTGCTGTTTGGGGAGTATTTTTTGGAAGGGCCATCCTGCGTGACACTGCAGTGCCACTCCTAGATTTGCCAGGTGTTTGTGTTGGCCACTAGGGTCACTTATCTTACTCACACAGCTACCTCATTGCGCCTCTTTTTTTCTTTGCATCATGTGCTGTTTGGGGAGTGTTTTTTGGAAGGGCCATCCTGCGTGACACTGCAGTGCCACTCCTAGATGGGCCAGGTGTTTGTGTCGGCCACTAGGGTCGCTGAGCTTAGTCACACAGCTACCTCATTGCGCCTCTTTTTTTCTTTGCGTCATGTGCTGTTTGGGGAGTGTTTTTTGGAAGGGCCATCCTGCGTGACACTGCAGTGCCACTCCTAGATGGGCCAGGTGTTTGTGTCGGCCACTTGGGTCGCTGAGCTTAGTCATCCAGCGACCTCGGTGCAAATTTTAGGACTAAAAATAATATTGTGAGGTGTGAGGTGTTCAGAATAGACTGAAAATGAGTGGAAATTATGGTTATTGAGGTTAATAATACTTTGGGATCAAAATGACCCCCAAATTCTATGATTTAAGCTGTTTTTTAGGGTTTTTGAAAAAATCACCCGAATCCAAAACACACCCGAATCCGACAAAAAAAATTCGGTGAGGTTTTGCCAAAACGCGTTCGAACCCAAAACACGGCCATGGAACCGAACCCAAAACCAGAACACAAAACCCGAAAAATTTCCGGTGCACGTCTCTAGAATAGACCCCATAGAAGGACAGAATTATAATGTTTATATTATCCCATAGGAACTTCATCATCGCACCGCACTCCACTAAGACGACATTCGCAGGGGTCTGGCAGTCTCCAGAAGATGGGTAGTAAGAGACGCCGTCTTGAGGCGGTAACTACACCCGCATCCTCACCACCACAACGGCGCATCTCAACTGTGTTGGCTCAGCCACCAGAAGCCATTTTGGCCAGTCCACAAATCGATGAGCCACAATCCCCTCAGCTGTCTGGTGAGTAAACCTTATTTATTAAAAATAAATGCATTTTACAAAATGTTTTCCCAAAAAAAAAAAAAAAAGCACACACTCATCCTTGTAGTAAGCAACACCAGCAAACACATGTGGGTAACGTTACTAAGATGGGACTTCTATTTAAGATGTGATGTTGCCCATACCAACCAATCCTATTCTCCATAACATTAATACAGCACCTTCTCGAATATAATCCCTGCAATGTTATTGGTTGCTATGGACAACATCCCATTTTAAAAACAAATTCAATCTTAGTAATTTGACCCCATGGTAAGCATTATTTCGTGGTACACATCTCAAATTAACAATATGCGCTAAATAGGTGTGGCCACTTATGCCAACCATATTTTTAAGTATATGTTTTTTCACTATAATTGAAAATGTTTACTGGGAAAGACCGACAGCCTTTAACAATGTATGAGTGTATTGTTGTACACATTTAATGTATTCTGTTTTTTGGCCAAAAGGAGGCTTTAAACAGAATATGTAAAGGGTGTAATGTAGCATTTTTACATTTCTACGTGTTTGACCATTAAGTTAAGCTCATAGCCCAACATTTACCTTAAAGATTGTTGTAATGAGTAGGGAACCAAAGAAGCCACATTTTTTAAATATAATGTCCAATATAATCATTAGTTTACCCACACTCTATTTATAATTTTCTACATGCATATTAAGAAGTAATGCATGTTGCCGTAAAGCACAATAAAAGCAGAAGCCCAACAGTAACTAAATTGTGGCTGTCTTCAACCCCATACAGATCCAGACATCATGCCCCAGGATACCCAGCAGGAAACTGACTTGCAGCAAACTTTCACACTACACCTGCAAGCAGTTGATCCGAACCAGCCAACCACGCCGGCTGACATTACTCCCCCACTCCAAACAACCCCCACCCAACAATTGAGCCCAACACCACCCCAGCCACAAATGGGACAAGACTTTTGGTCCAGTTGGTCCACACAACAGGCCCAACACTATGCCTGTCTGCAAAACCACAGCCGATACCTTGCCAGTCTGCTACATCATCTACCGAGACTGAGTAGAAACTCAGGCAGACTGATTGTACAACTTGGCAGAGTGGCCAATAGCATGGAACAAATGAGAGCAGACAACAGCCAAATGATAGGAAGCTTTCAACGCATCATGGACGAACAAAACCGCCAGCAACAAGCCCTCATACAACTAATCCAGAGCAATCAGCTCATCACAGAAAGTATGTCCAGAATAGTCGCCAACAACACAGCCGCAACAACACAACTGACAGCAAGCATCAACAACCTGAGCCAAAACATCAATTTGTTGGCAGCCCAGCAACAAGGCTCAAGCTCGGGGACAACCACACCTAGCCAGACCCCAATTTCCTCCCCAGTTTGGCGATCAAGCAGAACACGGCCCAATGTGCCAACAGAATCCTCTGCAGCCAACAAAAAAACAACAAAAAAATGAGCAAGCAACAAAAAAAATTATAAAGTTTTGTCATATAAAATTCACGATTCTAGATTTGTGCCCAACACAATTATAGTGTTTAAGATAATAAATAACTCAAATGCTATATGTGTAATGTTTAATTTGTTATTGACTGACAGTGTAATCTGAAAATGTTATTGAGTAATTGTAAACAACATGCCTAATATCAAACAAAAACGCTTCACAAACATAATTCATAAATACATATATTTTAGGTTTGGGGTTAGCCAATGTTCAGTTAGATAAATTAAGACTTACCTGTAAAATGACGCATAATCAGTTACTGGCTTACCTGCCTCCCTACATCTGTACTCACACTGTGGCAAGTTTCTATCTCCTCTACTTGCTGACTGTTTACTTCATGTGTGCAATCTATGGCACCCAATACGTTGGGCATGCCTGCAAGCTCATAGAAAGATACCCTGACTGCATGCCACTACGACTCCTGGGTAGGGAAGCAGATAGAGGCATCTATGTGTGGATACAAAGCATCCCAAACCTGAGTGGACATTTCAAAATATAAGGTGAGTGTCATGACGTGTTTAAAATACAATACTGTGTTATATTACATAACAGAAGCACAACTTAGACATAGAGGAGTATGTATGTGTTAACTTACCTGATTTGAAAATTTAGAAAAGGTGGCCTGTGAGATAGAAATGACATCGCCAGTCACAGCGTGAAAGCTGACAGTAGCCATAAAGTGCAACACAGCCAGGAGTTTGTCCAGGCCAGAGACAGAGCGAGAGCGTGCTGTCTCAGGGTCTAGGTCCAGTTTGACAAGGTCATACAGACGGGAAACGATGTTTGTATGTAGCCAGAACATCTGTATGTGCTTAAACTTTAAACGCCCCCTAAAAAAACGAGCCCTGCGCAGCCTCCGCGGAACCTGGACAACCTGCTGACCATGGTCAGTTTCGTGGCCCTGGTTTATTGTAGCCTGCTGGAGCACTCTCAGGTATCCCACAGGCCAAAAAAAAACAGTACTACACACGGCAGCAGCCATTTCAGAGTGAGAGATGTTAAAAATGTGCTTGTTTCCCTTTTAAAGGACCAAAAATGAAGGTGTGATTAATGTAGAATTGTAAACACATGTAAACACGCTTCTCAAATCAGGTCTATTTTTTTCCATCCTTTTTTCACGGCCGCCAATGTACTTTCACGGTAGAGATTTCAAATACGAATGCATAGTAAATTATCGAGTTGTATACCTAAACAGCCGCGTTTGACCGATGGTGTATTCATTCGTATTTTTTAACTTTGACTTCCAAAAAAATACGAATGCCCTCATCACTGCCGAGATTTGAGTTTAGTAAATTCCCGAGATGACACTTTGAAGAAAAAACACCAAATCGGTCAAAATCGGGAGCTTAGTAAATATACCCCAAAGAGTGATATACACACACACAGGATGGCCGGGGGGTGGTAAACACACAGCGCACACACACACAAACATTTTTGTATGTGCGTGTGTGTATGTAGAATATGTATGTGTGTATATATATATATATAAAATATAGTGTGTGTAACTAACAGCTTGTTAATGGCGGGGTCTACTGCATTCAGTTAAGCAATCTAGAGTGCCCCCATCCAGTTGCTATATATATGTATATATAGTGTGTGTGTGTGTGTGTGTGTGTGTGTGTGTGTGTGTGTGTGTGTGTGTGTGTGTGTGTGTGTGTATACCTGTGTATATATATATATACTATTTATTTTTTTATATTTTTTGTAATCCAAATCAGGGGGGCGTGGACTCATGGTACGCACCACACTTTCTGAGAGATAGGCACTTTAAGCGGCGGGAGGGGACAATCAGAGAACTGTAAACTCTGTGTGACCAGACCGGCCCACCAGCCCATCTGCCCTTCTGGCATTTGTCAGAAGTGACAGATGAGCAGTCCAGCCTTAGATGCTGAGGTTAGTATGAATCAGGTTACACATAGTAATCTTGTTGAAGTACAGTAGGAGTGCACTACTGCACATACTCCATATTGGTTCCTACAGGGAGGCTTCATTCCCTAACTAAGATGGCCACTGAACCTAGTACTGCACATGTGCGGCGCAATCTTGTCTCTTTGTTAGAGAGACACAGTGGAAGATGGACGTCTTGCACTAAACTCTGGAGAGACTCTGCCAGTTAACGCTACAGAGCTGCCACTATACCTACTGTAAATAGCTGCACTCTGCCCCCACAACTATTAGTTATTGGTGCAAACATTCTACATAATATATTTTTGGATGAAAAATGTTTTTGAAATGTTTTCTCTATTAAAACATAAAAAGAAAACTTCACTGTAACACCTTAAACCTCAATGAATGTACTGTACCATTTATTTGTTGACTGTCAACGGGAGGTCATCACCCTGAAAAATAATTGCAGCTTCTATATACTTCTTGCTTTAATATCTCAGCAGTGGAGGTGATGCAACGACCAAGCATTTGCTGAAAAATTTAATATCCGTTTAGAAAGATAAATCTTTCCAGAACAGGATGAGATTTACTACATCTGGGATCCAATGTTATTAAGTTCCTGGTTCCTTGAGAAATAATTGCCCAGTGGAGAAATATATTTCTACTTTTCTTCTAATAAGCAAAAGAAATGTACCTGTTCTAGGCTTGATCTCTCCTCCGCTCTGATATAGAGGATAGTGACTTGGATTGTAATGTATTTTATAATGACAAAAATGCATGTTCCAAAAGAGAAACAACAATATGATAACTTCAGAGCTTATTGGTACAGTAGTTTTAAAAATGTCATTAACAATAGAGCTCACACAGGCACTGGAATATACAGGAGTAACATTAGCAGGACTAGGCAAATGGACACCAGATTGGGGGGTACGTTCCAACTCAGTACGGGATAGTATCGAAATCCTAGCAGTCACCATCGCAAGTCAAAATCCCAACAGATTGAGTTTTTTTTAAATGGGCAATCATGTACAAGGCATGGTTTAGCCTTGTACAAGGTTGCCCCTTTAAAAAAAAGTTTGAGTTCAGACGGCATCCCGCATGGCCGCCGAACTCAGACTTCATTACATTCTGGCCAATATCTGCCAGCTCAGAGTCAGTAAAAACATTAAGGGGTAAATTTGCTACAATTCATGTTTATTCAAGTTGGCAATCATTGGTGTCAATTCTATCTCAGTAATTTACTAAACTCAAAACATGGCAGTGTTTGCTCAAATAGACATGAAAAACATGGTACAACAGACATGCACGAATAAATAGACCATCGGCCAGACTCAGGAGAACTTTCCATAGGCACCACTACAACACGGAAATTTACCAATACTACTACGAATTGGCAGTCTATGGTAGACCTCAAGGTTAATTGAGGTTAACCACAAGATTGACCTCAATTAACCTTGTGTTCTACCACAGACTGTCGGTTTCCACCATAGAGTTCAATGGGAATTTTTTCCCCATAGACGCATATGGGCTCCACTTGAGTGATAGCTTAGGAGAGTTTAGCCAATCAGAAGAGTGCTACTACGTGGCGATCCCTGATTTGCTGGCAGGTCCCCAAGTGGCAGATGTCACATGGAGGCCTCCCTATCGGGAAAGGGAATCCATTATCTTGTAAGCGCGCAAGAGCAGGGCCTTCTCTCCTCATACGCCTTTCCATTTCTTACTTACACTATCTTATACTCCATACTCTCTTTGATGGCACCTAACCCCATACTTGTCCTATATTGTCTTGAACTGTAAGTCCTGTTTTCTTGTTTTGCTCATTGGTTTATGTACTCTGTAATGGGTGCTGCAGATCCTTGTAGTGCCATATAAATAAAGAATAATAATATGTGTACACATGGATTCTCTTAGGTCCACGGGACCGGAACTTTGTTTTATTTTTAACCCTTGGGATGCCTACATGGAAAGAAGAGGACCAATCTACACTGGAAATAGTTGAGTATGTATCTTTTTTTTTTTAAACGTTATCTACAGCAGTGGTTCTCAAACTCGGTCCTCAGGACCCCACACGGTTCACGTTTTCCATTTCACCCGGCAGCTGCACTGTGTATCACCAACTGTCACATTTTAAAAATCTACAGGTGACCTGCAAAACATGAACCGTGTGGGGTCCTGGGGACCGAGTTTGAGAACCTGTGATCTACAGTATGGATTTCTTTTAGACAATAAGGCCGAAGGGCTATGGAGGATAATAGTTAAGTATATGTGAGTGTGTGTGTGTGTGTGTGTGTGTGTGTGTGTGTGTGTGTATGAAAGGGTAATTTATTAAGTTATACTAACTACTGTGTGTGTGTCCTGTCTTTTTTGTAATATTTGTTTTACTAGTGGAACTACAGGTACCAGGGGGCCCTTCATGCTCCACATGCTGGTACATGTGGTACTCCAAGTACCAGCACGTGGGGGAGGCTTGTTGGGACCTGTAGTTCTACAAGTAAAACATAATATTAATTTTATTTTTTACACTCAAATGCTGTCAACCCGCCTAGGGTTGCTGAGGATTGCCCAGGGCTGACTGGTTGGGGGGTAATGCTATGGCCGCAGGGACCAGTATAAATATGTCCCGCGACTTTGGCATTACCTCCTTGGCTAGTAGAGCCTAGTACTGGTTTTAAAAATACAAGGGACCCCTTCGTCCTTTCCCCCCCCCATATTTTTGGAACCAGGACTGGTCCAAGAGCCCGGTGCTGGTTCTTTAATACAGGGGGACCTTACTCAATTTTTCCCCTGTATGTATAGAACCAGGACCAGCTCAAAGAGTGTGAGGCACGTTATGTTTAGGACGCTGGACCCCACGCAGTTTATTTTTTTTTACCACTTTTATTGTACTTTTAAACAAAGAAACCCTGTACGGATCTGACTGATCTGTATGAACTTTATGTTTGGCAGTGTTTGGCAAACCCATCAGCCAAATACGAATGTATACACCATCCGAAAACATAAATCCAGTTAATTATCGGGATTTAAAAAAAAAATACACCTGACTACGTTCGTAACCAGCCAAGTTAAATTTTGGGCAAAACACAAATAATAGTAAATTTACCCCTTAAGTGTTTTGGGCTGTGCCCACTCTGAACATCATCATTTCAGCCTTAAAAGTCACCTTCTTCACCTATTTATCTGATTTGCTCTGCAAATTAAATCTCACACTCTGGTGAATATTCTGTACTTTTGCTAATAAAGGTTACCATAGGCTGCTGCAAACAACTGTTATTCACCATATGAAAGAATAGGAAACTTGCAAGAGGTAAAATTAGTATTCTGTACTGAAGCCGTTTAGCAAACTTATAATATTATGTTAAAATATATATATTACATTAGAAAATTATTTTAATATGCTGTAATTAACATTTTTTGTAGGGAGAGATTCACTTAGCTATTTTGCTATTAATGAAGCTATTTTGCTATTGATGACTCTGGGGGTAATTCAGACCGGAACGCTAGGCTGCGTTTTCGCACAGCGGGCGATCAGGTCTAAACCGCGCATGCGTATGCACCGCAATGTGCAGGCGCACAGCGATGGGTTTGTGCGAAGGATCCATTCACACGGGTGTTCGCAAGGAATTGACAGGAAGAAGGTGTTTGTGGGTGGCATCTGACCGTTTTCTGGGAGTGGTTGGAAAAACGCAGGCGTGTTCAAGCGTTTGCAGGGAGGGTTCCTGACGTCAATTCCGGTCCCAGACAGGGTGAAGTGTTCGCAGTGGCTGAGTAAGTCCTGGGCTACTCAGAGACTGCACAAGATCTGTTTGTACAGCTCTGCTACACATGTGTTCGCACACTTGCACAGCTAAAATACACTCCTCTTTGGGTGTCGACTATCTGATCGCAGCAGTGCAAAAATCGCTTGATAGCGAACAGGTCTGAATTACCCCCTCTGTTCATTGCGCCTTTCAACTCTCAGTCTGTGGTCCTGTCAACCTTCCCTCATCAAAACACTAGGTGAGATTTAGCAAGCGTTCTAAAAAAGGAAAGATGGAGGTGTTGCCCATAGCCAGTCAAATTCTACCTATCATTTAACTAATACATTCTAAAAAGGATAGCTAAAATCTGATTGGTTGCTACTGGCAAGTCCTGTACTGGTGCTCTTCAGAAGGTTTGATTAAGCTCCTCCACTGTCTCTGTCACTTACAGCTCCATCCATAACTAACATAGGTTACTGCCACTTTCAAGACCAGCCATCATTTTATTAAATATTGCTGAAATGTGCTGCTGTGAGCATTCTTATGAATTGTCTTTTTCCGTCTCTAATCATTTTAAAGTAGGAGACATAAGTACAAGCAGGAGAGCAAATGCATACATTGAAACTTCATACAGCATATGTTTTAGGGGCAGCTATAGCATGCAGGGTCGGATGCAAGGGGAACAGGGGAAACCACCGGTGGTCCCCACTGCCTGTGGGCCCTCCTCCTCCTCTAGGGATCAGGTTCCAGACTCTATCCTAGTGCACTTCAATTATGCATTATACATATGTTACATTATACTTCACAAGAATATGATTTATTATATATTTACCAAGGGGTACAAAACATTCACTCTGTAATGATTAGCCAAACCTCTGTGGTGGCTGGCCACACCCTTAAGCATGGACCCCTATAACTGCATTTCCCCGGTGTCCCCTTCATGCCCCAGTCCGACACTGACAGCATGTACTGTGTAGCTATATTATTTAAAGTTTCCTTTATGGACACTGGTCATTGTGTAAGGATTGATGATCATTAATCCTCTTTAAACTTTCATGAGGGACCACAGAAGCCGCTACTTTATGGTTGGGAAGCCGCAGAACAACTGCAGGCCAGTGACAAGTTATAGTCTGCCTAGAATACATTACAGGAGGCCATCATGTGTATTATGCAATTTCCACTAAGTGTCATTCGACAGACAGTGCTTTATAGTGTAGATAGCTTACATGAAACCCTGCCAAGATATTAGCAGCTTACTGGCAATCAATGTATAGTGGATTTTATGACTGCAGAGTCTGCAACATAGTTTTGTGGCGGGATCAGTACTAAATGCCGCCGGTCGGAATCCCGGCGGTCGAAATCCCGATGCCGGAATCCCGACCACACAATCCCGACAGGGGTGGTGAGCGGAACGCAGCCCCTTGCGGGCTCGCTTCGCTCGCCACGCTGCGGGCACGGTGCCTCGCTACGCTCGGCACACTATTATATTCTCCCTCTATGGGTGTCGTGGACACCCACGGAGGGAGAATATGTCGGGATTGTGGCGGTCGGGATTCCGGCGTCGGTATTTCGACCGCCGGGATTCCGGCCGGCGGCATCTTGACCACATCCCTTTGTGGCGCATACAAACTCATGGTGATTATTTGAGGGACAATGCAATATATAAAAGTATGGACAGGGGATTAACCATGTGTTCTAATCTACGTTATTGTTGTGTATGAGTTGTCTACACATTCGTCTGGACTTCCACCATACAGCTGGGCAGTGTTATGATAATGCCTACAATAAATTCAAGAATTAGAGTCATATTTACCTACTCTCCCAGAAGGTGCTGGAAGCTCACAATTTTTTGGCTAGTCCCATGGATTGGGTGGATCTCCTACATTCCACTTTCTTCCTAGCAGGGGCACCAGAATGTTTTGAGGTTGGGGGTAGAAGAAAAATCATTATGGGTCCCCGTGGGTGGCTTCTCCGGTTATTTAACAGGACAACTCCTGCAGCAGTAGAACATCTGTTGTATTGTATTGCACACAGGGCCGGTGCAAGAACTCTCTGCACCATAGGCAAATCTTCAGCCTGGCGCCCCCTAACCATCAACCTACCCCCCACACACCTCCCGGGGGGGCTATTCAGGTGGCCACTAGGTAAGCTGGGGTGAATTGCATCATTATACATACACAGAGAAAAGGGACAACACCCAAGGACATTTTAAAGTGATCAAATATATTGTAAACAAGTCAAAAAATGTTGTTACTTTGTTCACAGTATACTTTCACTTTAAAAGTCCTTGAGTGCTGTCTATTCTTTATATACTGTATAATACTGTATATGGGGTCTGGTATGAGTATTTAATTAGGGCTGGGCATGGGATGCCACCTGTCAGAATACTGACAGCAGCTTCCCAACCACCATAATACAGACATTTTGAATTAAATTAATTAACCTTACCCTAACCCTCCCTCCCCGCAGCTTAACTCTAACCATCCCTATCATACTAACATTCAGGATGCCGGCTGTCCCTTTAATTGTATGTGCGTATACATAAATATACACGCACATACATACATTATTGTGTTCCAACCCACCATCCATAGGTTCATTACTAACCCGCATACAGACACATCCTTCGGGTTTTTTTGTAGTTGAATTCAGTGGTGCCCTCCAGTGACTGGTGCCCCTAGGCAGCCGCTTAATGTTAGAGCCGGCCCTGATTGCACATCCGCTTCCCTGCAGCTGTGCATACTAACCACATTGGACTAAGCCCTATAGTACTGTTACTCCTGGCGTAAACCTGGCACATGCGCTCCTGTTGCAGAGCTGGCTGCATATGGAGATGAGTCCAGCTCAGCATACACACAGAACTGCATTTATTTGGCCCCAGTTAACGCTTGGATTTCTTTTTTTAAGTAAAATGCATTAAACTTAACATGAGTCCTACAGTACAGGGTACTATAATAAATCAAATGTGACAACATACTCTCCCTGTTTACACTGTAAGAGTAAAAGGTTTGTTATAATTAGTGTTTTAATTCATATACATTAGAAAGCTTCTGTGCAAGTGATGAATTTCCTTTAACAGATGTTTTCCTATTAAGTTGGCTTTTAAAAACATAATTCAGAATGTTATTTGCTGCTCCTTCTTATCAGTATTATGCTGAGCGTATGGCGCTAGGTATGTGATCTTCCAGCCAAACGCCATACTATCAGTGTGAGGAGCAGAAGACGCCACCCTCCACCCCCTGCCTGCTATGGTAAGAAGTAGTGGGGTTATAGCCAGTGGTGCAAGTAGAAAAAATGTCTTACGGGTACTGTGTGCGTGCGCCGAAGGCGCGCGTGCAAAAAAATGGGTGTGGCCAAATGCCACATGGGGCGTGGTCACTGAAAATGGGGGCGTGATACACATATGGGGGAGGGGCAGATACACGTATGACCCCAATAGTGCCAGATACACGTTGCCCCACAGTGCCAGATATACATTGCCCCACAGTGCCAGATACACATTGACTAACAGTGCCAGATACACATTGCCCCACAGTGCCAGATACAGAAATGCCCCCAGAGTGCCAGATATACATTGCCTCGCAGTGTCAGATACACGTTGCCCAACAGTGCCAGATATACATTGCCCCACAGTGCCAGAAACACATTGCCCCACAGTGCCAGATACACAAATGCTCCCACTGTGTCAGATATACATTGCCCCCCGTGCCAGATACAGAAATGCCCCTACAGTGCCAGATATGCCCCCAGTGCCAGATATCCCCCAGTGCCAGGTATACATGCCCCCCCAGTGCCAGATATCCCCCAGTGCCAGGTATACATGCCCCCCTGTGCCAGATATCCCCCAGTGCCAGGTATACATGCCCCCCTGAGCCAGATATCCCCCAGTGCCAGGTATATATGCCCCCCAGTGCCAGATATCCCCCAGTGCCAGGTAGATATGCCCCCCAGTGCCAGATAGAAATGCCCCCCCAGTGCCAGATATCCCCCAGTGCCAGATAGAAATGCCCCCCCCAGTGCCAGATATCCCCCAGTGCCCCCCCCCCTTCCCTGCTCACCGCTGCCGCTGGCCGCTGCCGTCCTGTGTGAGGGAAGGAGAGCGCAGCCTGTGCCTCTCCTTCCCCTCAGTCTCCGGCGGGTGTCTCACAGTTTAATTCAGCGCCGATCCGTGAGCCAATCAGAGCTCGCACCGCGAGCTCTGATTGGCTCACGGATCGGCGTTGAATTAAACTATGACACCCGCCGGAGACTGAGGGGAAGGAGAGGCACAGGCTGCACTCTCCTTCCCTCACATCAGCGGCGGTGCGAGGAGCGGCGGCCCGTCGGTGTGGGTACGGCGTACCCACGGCTAAATTCTTACGGGTACGCCGTACCCACCCGTACCCGCCCACTTGCACCACTGGTTATAGCTCTGAGGTAGGGAGAAGGCACTGCTTCTGAGGGGGAGGGGGAGATGCCTAGTGCCTATGCCTAGTGGCTGCCATCATATCCAGACTAACGTGGGGACGCAGGGGATACTGTACCCCAGGCCCCCCTCTGTTAGTGGTCCTCACAGCTGCAGCACACTGACATCATTAGCTCTTCCTCTTGTGCAGCAGGAGAGTGGAGGGTAAAGAGAGCTGCAAATGACCCAGGTATCCCAGCTTCTCCTCCTCCCAATCTGGGTGTCTGAGTCATGTGTAACCTGCTATTTAATGAGTGCATATGGGTCTAGAGAGAGAGAGACATATAAGGAGAGTCCTCCTGAGTCTTGTCCCAGTGTGTAAGTAGTACAGAGGCTACTGCTATTGAATTTTGCAAGATAAATGATAGATTTTAATTTTCTATGTGTATTTTAAGGTTGTTTAAGTTGTCTTTGTTGCATTACAAGAAAACTTTATAAAATAGTTGTCTCTCAATTAGGTAGAGCTATAGACAGTCCTCAGGTTTAAATCTAATATACACCATTGGTTTAAATTTAATATACACAAGCCATACTTCCCAAACATAACCCAATCCAGGAGGGACAAAATGTTCTCTACCTGGACTTCCCTCTTAATTTATGATTACCATCACCTGTGTTGAAATACCTTTCTTATCAATTAAACAGTTCAACACAGGTGACACCAATCATATGTTAAGAGGGAAGTCCAGGTAGAGAACACTGTGTCCCTCCTGGAATGGGTCTTGTTGAGAGGTATGCACAATCTAATATACAGTACACCCTCCTTCCCCTGGGCCCCCCTGTCTTAAGTGCCCCGAGCCGCCCAAGGCTTAATCCGGCTCTGTCTGCTATTACCCAAGAAAGCATATTGTTTTTCAAGCTGGATCACTGACTAAAACAGTTAGATAATTAATGTCCTTTTCCAGAGATTACTTTTTATTCTATAGAATCTCAGGGGTGCTCAACATGTTGCCCTCCAGCTGGTGTGGAACTACACATCCCAGCATGCTCTGTCAAAGTTTTATCACTCCCTAATAGCAAAGCTGTGGCAGCCCAGGCAGGGAAAGCTGGGATGTGTAGTTCCACCACAGCTGTATGGATACACAAAACACCTTCTCTAATAGATTAGATACACACAGCAAGGCCAATACTTAAATCTGTTCAGTGCGCAGGAAGAGAAAATCTAATCTCAAATTTAGGGGCATATTTAATAAGAAGTGATATTCTCGTTACTAATCTTAAATGGTGCTACAACCAATCATCTCATAGTTGTCATGTGTTTGAAAAATGACAGGAACTGAATGGTTGGACTCGAAGCACCTTTTAAGATTAGTAACGAGAATATCACTCCTTATTAAATATGACCCTTAACCTCAAACTCACCAACTCTTGTCAATGCCATACTAAGTAGGGAAGCCAATCCTGGGCCATTTTTTCAATCCCGGGCATCGGGATTGAAAAATGGCCAATCCCGGGATTCCCGGGATTGGCTTTTACCTAGGTGGCCGCCCCCTCGCCCCACCCCGCCCCACACATATAACTCACCATATACCGGGGGCAGGCGGGAGGGGAACATCCTGTGAACGCTGCTGGCGGCTCCCACCAGCAGCTAACGGCGCAGCGTGACCTCTCATGCTGTGCTGGGGACTCGGAAGCAGGAAGCCGGGCAGCGTTTGAGCGTCCTGTGGACGCTCAACGCTGGTCCCTCAATCCCTGGGATTGGAGCTTCCAATCCCGGGATTGAATCCCGGACATTTTTGGGCCTAAATCCCGGGATCCCGCCGATTCCGGGATTGGCCACCATAATACTAAGTATGCATGTTATCCTGCGTTTTAACCTGTGGATCCGAGCCCCTTAATAGGCCAGGGATACAGACAACCATCCCAAATGTCCTTATTCCAATCTACAACTGCAAAGTGGACCTTTGGGTAAACACCGCCTGTCTTGGGGGTATTTAACTAACATAGGGGCAGATGTATTAACCTGGAGAAGGCATAAGGAAGTGATAAACCAGTGATATGTGCAAGGTGATAAAGGCACCAGCCAATCAGCTCCAGTATGTAAATTAACAGTTAGGTTCTGATTGGCTGGTGCCTTTATCACCTTACACATATCACTGGTTTATCACTTCCTTATGCCTTCTCCAGGTTAATACATCTGCCCCAGTGTTAGAAAGTATTAACTGTAAATAATAGCCATAGTCCTAGTGGCTGCGCCATGCAGTAGTTTTTCCAGGATCGCTTATGTTTCTCTCTTGTCCCAGGAGCTGTATAAGCGGAATAACCAATCACAAGCCGCAATCATGTGATGGCGGTCAGCAGGGCCGTAACTACAGTACGTGTGTGCCAGCGGTGCCTGGAACACAGCGCAGTCGCCCTGAGGGAGCAACTCCCCGCATCCCCGTTGTGCCACCACCATCAAGGGGCCCAAAGTCTGCGGCATTGTAATTAGTCAGACTGACTCATTACAAGCCGCCCATGCTGTGTGCTGCCCCCGGAGAGAGGAGAGGAGCAGAGACACAGCTCCGGGGGCAGAGGAGGAGGAGAGAGGGGGACTCTGGAGCCGCAGCAGCAGAGCCAACCCTTGGCAATAGGCAATTGCCTAGGGCATCTTGCTGTTCCTAGGGCACCAGGGCAGGCTGGAGAGGCAAGTACTATCTCAGCTCACACTGGCCAAGACATGGTCTTACTGCAGGCAGCATCCAAACCAATTTTCCGGAGGCTGATGCCAGCGCCCCCTCCTTCTCTGCTTCTCACCTTCTCACATACCCTGCCTTACTAGGGATGGCCATCGACCATCGATGATTCTAAATCATCGATGGTTTATGGTCGATGACTAATGCTTTTGCCATCGATGGGAGAGATCCAGATGGTTTCCCTCCATCGATGGTAAAGCCTAAACAAATGTTTTTTTTTGCAAGGTGATGGGACACAGAGCATAGCTCCGCCCCCCCCAACACCTGCTAAGCCATGCCCCCATTTTTTTATTGGCCAGTGGCCCAGCCAGAACCATTCAGCAGGGGGCATCGAGTGGTGCAAACCATCAATGGTTTGCCATAGATGGTTTAAGAGCCATCGACGGTTATCACCGATCCACCGCACACATGATCACTGCCCCCCCACCAGCACCCGCAGCAACAAAGCAGCATGCCTGTGGCAGTGATGCAGATCCCTGTCAGCCCAGGATCATAGCAATGGAGGAACAGCGGGAGGAGGATCATTAGGATTGGTGCTGCGGATCAGACCTGCTTCTAATGCCGGTAAGAGAATCTTTCTTTCCAGTGTTGATTGCTGACAGTCTGTTCAGTAACAACCATTCTGCCTAATTACATCAGATGTCCCCCCCTCACCCCACCTCTGAGATTGCATATAAATCCCTGTATAGTGTGTGTGTCTATTGACCCCTGTATAGTGTATGTGTGTGTATGGACCACTGTATTGTGTGTGTGTGTGTGTGTGTGTGTGTGTGTGTGTGTGTGTGTGTGTGTGTGTGTGTGTGTGTGTGTGTGGACCCCTGTATAGAGCCAGTATATGTGTGTATGGAGCCCTGTATAGTGTCAGTGTATGTGTGTGTAATACTGTGTATGGACCCCTGTACTGTGTCAGTGTGTCAGTGTCCTGCCGTACTGTGTAAAAGGGAGCTCTGCCTGCCATAATGTGTAAAAGGAGGACTCTACCTGTCGTAATGTATAAAAAATGGGACTTGTCCTGCCGTACTGTGTAAAAAATGGGACTCGTCCTGCCGTACTGTGTAAAAAAGGGGACTCTTCCTGCCGTACTGTGTAAAAAGGGGGACTCTTCCTGCAGTACTGTGTAAAAAGGGGGACTCTTCCTGCCGTACTGTGTAAAAGGGAGCTCTGCCTGCCATAATGTGTAAAAAGTAGACTCTGCCTGCCATAATGTGTAAAAGGGGACTCTACCTGCCGTAATATGTAAAAGGGGACTCTACCTGTCGTAATATGTAAAAGGGGACTCTGCCTGCCATAATGTGTAAAAGGGGCACTACCTGCCGTAATGTGTAAAAAAGGGACTCTGCCTGCCGCAATGTGTAAAAAGGGGCTCTACCTGGTGTAGTAGTGCTACTGTGTGGCATAATTTGAATAATGGAGACTACTGTGCAGTGTAATATGAATTGATATTGTTCTGTGGTTATGCTCCTATATTTTTGGTGCATGCCTACGGCGCACACCGGACCTATTTTAAATTTGGGAGGGGAGGGGGGGGGGCGCCAATGCTGTTTCTTGTACACATGCCTAAAATGTCTAGTTACGGCACTGGTGGTCAGTATACCACAGAACCAGCAGGGCTGTTGCTAGGGGTCCCTAGGAACATATCTTTCTATGTAGTAGTGCAATAAAGGTAAAGGGTAATCTAAAGTATACAACTTATATTTGGTGGCTACATACTAAGTAGCCCTATGGTATTAATTTGTTACTGCTTGCTCCTATGTTCAGCCATCAGGGAAGTACTCATTAAGGGGGACATTTACTAAGCAGTGATAAAAGTGGAAAAGTGAGCCAGTGGAAAAGTTGCCCATGGCAACCAATCAGCATTGATGTAACATTTAGAATTTGCATACTATAAAAGTATATAGAGCAGCTGATTGGTTACCATGGGCAGCTTCTCCACTGGCTCACTTCTCCACTTTTATCACTGCTTAGTAAATGTCCCCCTAAATCTACATTGATAATGTCGATACCACATTTGTAAAATGTTGAAAAGCAATGTGTCCACATTGTCAGGACATCGACATTAAGTTTAGGCTGCAGGAAGGAGGGTTAGGCACTAGGGTGACGTTTCGGTTAGGGAGAAGAGGTAGGGTTAAGGGTAGGATTAGGGTTAGGCATAGGGGAGAAATACTCACTGAAATGCTGGAGCAGCAGAGGTCTGACCTGGAAACCACATGAGCGCCTGGATCAAAAAGCCGCTCAGCAGCCGTCAGGAATAGGTAAGTGAACGCCGGGACACCGGATAAGATATATCAACTTACTGACATGTCAACATTTCATCACTGGCTACATGATGATTTTCAATATTTTTGACCATGCTGACATTTTAATGTCAACATAATGGCTGCCGACATATCATACCACCCCCAGCCACTAGGGTATGTATTCCCACTCTTTGAGTTTTTTGCATGCATTAGTCATTTAAAGCACTTTATTGTTTTCTAACACTCATAGTAATGCTCCATATGCTCCTTGATAAATTGGTCATTCGTTTAGCAAGCACAATTTATTACACTCACATTAGCAGAGATGAGTGACACTGAAATTTCACGTGCATCAAGTTTTGTGAGGAAACAGCCCGTTTCCCAGAGGCGCAAAGGTCCATCAATAGAACATTTGAGTTACACTCTTGCTATGCCGTTCCGAACTGTAATTGCAAATGCGCATTTTTTTCAGAATGAAAAGAGCTGGAACATCGAAAGTCAATTAATTTTGCGTTGTAGGAAGGCTGGTGTAGAGCCAGGAATGCTTAAGGCCATACTCCACCATCAAAATGTGAACAATTATGAGCCCAAATGTGACAGGAGGTTGTTATTTCCCCCTAAAATAATGTCCTCATCTCTGCATATAGTAGGTACAGCACAGTACAGCTGGTGGCTAACCAGTGCAGTACTCAGCACTAGGTTTAGTTATAGGTATGTATCTATGGAGGATGGTAGACATTGTTCCTGTGTCAGAGAATCAGTGCAGATACCACATACGAGAGGAAAGGGCGGTGCCTGTGCCGGGTACGTGTTTTCTCACTGCTCACTGAGGATAAAGACAGATTAGCTGCGACTGTTTCTTGGCAGAGCAGATGGGAGGAGAGGGGCATGCTGAATCCCAACAAGGAAAGCGCACAGGCTGCCTGCCAGCTCAACTCAGTTTTACAGAAGACGGGAGCTAGGATAAAAATCAGACAGGGCAGACAAGAAAGGATGAGTCAGAAAGATGGAGAGAAAGCCTTAGCGTTTATTTAATGGTTGTTTAATTCTTTATAATATGCAACTTAAAACTCAAACATTCAAGAATCAATGAAAAGTGTTTACATTAGGAGCGTCTGTATAAAAGGAGCCCAAGTCTAAGAATTGCTGCCAGTACAACAGATGATAATGCTGAGGGTGTGTGATGTGATTCCAGATCCTAGATTTTTTTTTTCTCTTGGGGCTTGATATAATCCACTTATAACATGTATATTATATTTCCGGCAAAGGGGGATTTGGTGAATTAAATGGCATTCAGGCATCTTGTATTTTTCTTTTTCTGCCTTTGAAACTGTGTACGTTGACTTGCCAAAGTCACATTGATTTGGAAGTACTGTAGAGCAGTAAATTGATTGTTTGGAAGTTTTTTTTTTAGCAATTTTTTACTTTTTTGTCTCCGTCACAGCCGGGAGATTTTAATTAAATGGCAAAGTTGAGTTTGGAACACACTAAGTCTGCACAAAAATGTAGTTTGTTTTGCTTTTATATTGTTTTTGTAATTGGGTACAAATCTATATTGTAAGGTCACCTTAGTAAAACAGCATTGGTGTCCAGCAGGACTAGCATAGAATTTGTACACACATACAACCAATCAGATGCTTTCATAGTCTATTTTACAGTAATCAGATAAAAGCTATTTGTGCTTCATAATCCAATATTAGTAATGATTCCTAATAACAGTGGGGGTAATTCCAAGTTGATCGCAGCAGGACATTTTTTAGCAACTGGGCAAAACCATGTGCACTGCAGGGGAGGCAGATATAACATTTGCAGACAGAGTTAGATTTGGGTGGGGTGTGTTCAATCTGCAATCTAATTTGCAGTGTAAAAATAAAGCAGCCAGTATTTACCCTGAACAGAAACAAAATAACCCACCGAAATCTAACTCTCTCTGCACATGTTATATCTGCCTCCCCTGCAGTGCACATGGTTTTGCCCAACTGCTAAAAAATTTCCTGCTGCAATCAACATGGAATTACCCCCAGTGTTTCCAATAGTGATGAGCGGGTTCGGTTCCTCGGAAACCGAACCCCCCCCCGAACTTCACCCATTTTACACGGGTCCGAGGCATACTCGGATTCTCCCGTATGGCTCGGTTAACCCGAGCACGCCCGAAAGTCATCATCCCGCTGTCGAATTCTCGCGAGATTTGGATTCTATATAAGCAGCCGCGCGTCGCCACCATTTTCACTCGTGCATTGGAAATGTTAGGGAGAGGACGTGGCTGGCGTCCTCTCCGTTTATTAATGTTGATGCAAATATTTGTGCTTATTGCTTAATTGTGGGGACTGGGGAGCAGCTGTATTATATAGGAGGAGCACAGTGCAGAGTTTTGCTGACAGTGACCACCAGTATGCGTTGTCTGCCTGAAAAACACTCCATATCTGTGCTCAGTGTGCTGCATATATCTGTGCTCACACTGCTTAATTGTGGGGACTGGGGACCACCAGTATATTATATAGGAGGAGTACAGTGCAGAGTTTTGCTGACAGTGACCACCAGTATACGTTGTCTGCCTGAAAAACACTCCATATCTGTGCTCAGTGTGCTGCATATATCTGTGCTCACACTGCTTTATTGTGGGGACTGGGGACCACCAGTATATTATATAGGAGGAGTACAGTGCAGAGTTTTGCTGACCAGTGACCACCAGTATACGTTGTCTGCCTGAAAAACACTCCATATCTGTGCTCAGTGTGCTGCATATATCTGTGCTCACACTGCTTTATTGTGGTGACTGGGGACCAGCAGTATTATATAGGAGGAGTACAGTGCAGAGTTTTGCTGACAGTGACCACCAGTATACGTTGTCTGCCTGAAAAACACTCCATATCTGTGCTCAGTGTGCTGCATATATCTGTGCTCACACTGCTTTATTGTGGGGCCTGGGGACTACCAGTATATTATATAGGAGGAGTACAGTGCAGAGTTTTGCTAACCAGTGGCCACCAGTATACGTTGTCTGCCTGAAAAACACTCCATATCTGTGCTCAGTGTGCTGCATATATCTGTGCTCACACTGCTTTATTGTGGTGACTGGGGACCAGCAGTATTATATAGGAGGAGTACAGTGCAGAGTTTTGCTGACAGTGACCACCAGTATATATAGCAGTAAGGTACGGAAGGCCACTGCTCTACCTACCTCTGTGTCATCAAGTATACTATCCATCTAGATTCTATACCTGTGGTGCATTTTAGTTTTGCAGTTTGCTGACAGTGACCACCAGTATATATAGCAGTACGGTACGGAAGGCCACTGCTCTACCTACCTCTGTGTCGTCAAGTATACTATCCATCTAGATTCTATACCTGTGGTGCATTTTAGTTTTGCAGTTTGCTGACAGTGACCACCAGTATATATAGCAGTACGGTACGGAAGGCCACTGCTCTACCTACCTCTGTGTCGTCAAGTATACTATCCATCTAGATTCTATACCTGTGGTGCATTTTAGTTTTGCAGTTTGCTGACAGTGACCACCAGTATATATAGCAGTACGGTACGGAAGGCCACTGCTCTACCTACCTCTGTGTCGTCAAGTATACTATCCATCTAGATTCTATACCTGTGGTGCATTTTAGTTTTGCAGTTTGCTGACAGTGACCACCAGTATATATAGCAGTACGGTACGGAAGGCCACTGCTCTACCTACCTCTGTGTCGTCAAGTATACTATCCATCTAGATTCTATACCGGTGGTGCATTTTAGTGTTGCAGTTTGCGGACAGTGACCACCAGTATATATAGCAGTACGGTACGGAAGGCCACTGCTCTACCTACCTCTGTGTCATCAAGTATACTATCCATCTAGATTCTATACCTGTGGTGCATTTTAGTTTTGCAGTTTGCTGACAGTGACCACCAGTATATATAGCAGTACGGTACGGAAGGCCACTGCTCTACCTACCTCTGTGTCGTCAAGTATACTATCCATCCATACCTGTGGTGCATTTCAGTTGTGCGCAGTATATATAGTAGTAGGCCATTGCTATTGATACTGGCATATAATTCCACACATTAAAAAATGGAGAACAAAAATGTTGAGGGTAAAATAGGGAAAGATCAAGATCCACTTCCACCTCGTGCTGAAGCTGCTGCCACTAGTCATGGCCGAGACGATGAAATGCCATCAACGTCTTCTGCCAAGGCCGATGCCCAATGTCATAGTAGAGAGCATGTAAAATCCAAAAAACAAAAGTTCAGTAAAATGACCCAAAAATCAAAATTAAAAGCGTCTGAGGAGAAGCGTAAACTTGCCAATATGCCATTTACGACACGGGCTGGCAAGGAACGGCTGAGGCCCTGGCCTATGTTCATGGCTAGTGGTTCAGCTTCACATGAGGATGGAAGCACTCATCCTCTCACTAGAAAACTGCAGTGCCACTCCTAGATGGGACAGGTGTTTGTGTCGGCCACTTGTGTCGCTTAGCCTAGTCACACAGCGACCTTGGTGCGCCTCTTTTTTTTCTCTGCATCATGTGCTGTTTGGGGACTATTTTTTTGAAGTGCCATCCTGTCTGACACTGCAGTGCCACTCCTAGATGGGCCAGGTGTTTGTGTCGGCCACTTGTGTCGCTTAGCTTAGTCACACAGCGACCTTGGTGCGCCTCTTTTTTTCTTTGCATCATGTGCTGTTTGGGGACTATTTTTTTGAAGTGCCATCCTGCCTGACACTGCAGTGCCACTCCTAGATGGGACAGGTGTTTGTGTCGGCCACTTGTGTCGCTTAGCTTAGTCACACAGCGACCTTGGTGTGCCTCTTTTTTTCTTTGCATTATGTGCTGTTTGGGGACAATTTTTTTGAAGTGCCATCCTGTCTGACACTGCAGTGCCACTCCTAGATGGGCCAGGTGTTTGTGTCAGCCACTTGTGTCGCTTAGCTTAGTCACACAGCGACCTTGGTGCGCCTCTTTTTTTCTTTGCATCATGTGCTGTTTGGGGACTATTTTTTTGAAGTGCCATCCTGTCTGACACTGCAGTTCCACTCCTAGATGGGCCAGGTGTTTGTGTCGGCCACTTGTGTCGCTAAGCTTAGTCACACAGCGACCTTGGTGCGCCTCTTTTTTTCTCTGCATCATGTGCTGTTTGGGGACTATTTTTTTGAAGTGCCATCCTGCCTGACACTGCAGTGCCACTCCTAGATGGGCCAGGTGTTTGTGTCGTCCACTTGTGTCGCTTAGCTTAGTCACACAGCTACCTCATTGCGCCTCTTTTTTTCTTTGCATCATGTGCTGTTTGGGGACTATTTTTTTGAAGTGCCATCCTGTCTGACACTGCAGTGCCACTCCTAGATGGGCCAGGTGTTTGTGTCGGCCACTTGTGTCGCTTAGCAAGGCCATCCAGCGACCTCGGTGCAAATTTTAGGACTAAAAATTATGGTTATTGAGGTTAATAATACTATGGGATCAAAATGACCCACAAATTCTATGATTTAAGCTGTTTTTGAGGGTTTTTTGTAAAAAACACCCGAATCCAAAACACACCCGAATCCGACAAAGAATTTTCAGGGAGGTTTTGCCAAAACGCGTCCGAATCCAAAACACGGCCGCGGAACCGAATCCGAAACCAAAACACAAAACCCGAAAAATTTCCGGTGCCCATCACTAGTTTCCAATAGGCATGCTTGTTTGGGGTGTAGCATGGTATGCCGGCGGCCGGGTTCCCGGCGGCTGGCATACCAGCGCCGGCATACTGACAGCTGGGCGAGCGCAAATGAGCCTCTTGCGGGCTTGCTGTGCTCGCCACGCTGTGGGCACGGTGGCGCGCACAGCTTTCTATTCTCCCTCCAAGAGGGAGAAAAGGTGTCGGTATACCGGGTGTCGGGATTCCGGCACTGGTATACTGTGCGCTGGGATCCCAACAGCTGGCAACCTAAATACCACCCGTTTGTTAGTATAAACATTTTTGCTGGTTTTGGCTCGAATTCGTTGTCCGGTGTTGGATTTCGGCCATGACTGATTTTGTTTTTTCAAAAATTGACAGAAAAAGCTACAATCACATAATGTGGGCCTTTTATTTGTTCCTAGAGTATTACTAACCTCAACCACATTAATTTCCAGTAATTTCTAGTCAATCCAGTTTAGGCCAAAAGACAGCACCGAGCTAGCTAGCTGAATAAGCTAAGTGACAGTGAGATGAGGCCTAGTGGCAAAAAGACAGTAAAAGAGAAATTTAAAAAAGATTGATCGAGTAATCGATTATGGTAGATAACTGTATGGACCACGTTATCCATATTTAAGTTGTACAATCAAAAAGAGCAATTCTTTTTCACTTTTTCCCAAATGACAACTTACAGTGGCAAATCACCCTGCTTATATTTATTATGTCAACAATAAAAGAAGAATAAAAAAACATATTGATTGATTGATTGTGGTAGGCATTGGCAACTGATGTGTATGAATCTTTCTCTGTGAGGCCTAGTAGCAAAAAGACAATTAAAGAAGAATAAAAAAAGATTGATTGGTTGACTACAGCCCATAATGAAAATAAAGTTACATATAACCAATTAAAAAATCTATGCAAAAAGGACCATCCCTAATGACCCCCAACATTGCAGTCCATAATAAAATTAGAGCTACATAAAACCAATAAAAATATATGTACAGTACAAAAAAAATCCTTAATTCCTCCCACAATTACAGCCCATTTTGAAAAGAAAAGTGGTACAAGATGGAATTGTCCTTGGGCCCTCCCACCCACTTTTATGTACGATATTTAAAAGGACATGCACAGTTTAACAAACCAAGCACTTCAGCAACATGGACTGACACTTTTGTGGCTGAAGTGCTTGGTTTGTTTGAGCCATCACTAATGACGAGGTTGATGATGAGGGTGTTAAGTACATTATAATCTTGGAGAAGTTGCCTACGTGGTGAACATCCCTACCACTACTTTGGCCTCACAAATGGAGCTGATGTCTTCACAAACATTGTCAGGATTTGGGGGGAAATAATTACACACCCAAGAGGTAGTTTTTTTTTACTTATGCCCAGGCATCACAATGGCTTTCTTTTTATCACAGGCACAAACTGCAGCCAATAGTGGCTGACTTACATAAATAACATCATCAACATCCTCATCTTCAGTGTCAGATAGTAGTAGTACACACATGTGCCCCTCATCATGTTCCACTTTCACAGAAGCATCCTTAATTTCTATTATGTCCTTATCTCCACATATACAGATGGTACAGAAATGGTGGACGGAGGTGAAAGAGGCTTCTCTATGAGGACAGTGTGAGAAATGTCAGACTCACACATAGCTAAAGTGGGCACCCCTATTATCTCCTCAGGTATGTATGACGGTTCTGAACACAGTTTGTTCTACTGCCTTTTTTTCACCTCTAATAGACTCTTAATGAAAAGGTCTTGCATCATTATGAGAGGCAGAAGATGCCTCATTGACAGTTGCAGAACCATTACTCATAAATAAATGCCAAGGCCTGAGTCTTTCCTTGCCACTGCGTGTGGTGAACGACATGCTGTCAATTTTATATTTTTCTGCACCATACTTTCCCTTTAATAGAGGTTTTTTTTCTTTACCACTGTATATTGTTTTTTTGTTTTGTTTTTTAGATGCCCATACTTAAATCCTCTATACCCTTGAGCATCGGCTTTAGATGATGTTGAAGGATTAGTATCGTCATCATGACTGGCTGCAGCAGCTTCAACACTAGTATTTGCTTGCTACTCCTGCAATTCTCTCAACTGATCGTCGAGATCCTTATTGATGAACCCACTCTAGTATAAAACTACAATTTAATAGTATTATTTATTTACGTGAAACTTTAAAAAAAAATAACCACTCACTGTGGAGTAGCAGTGCTTGTATGTTATGGAGATACAGTATGCACAGTACTTGTATGTTATGGATACACAGTAGTCACAGTACATGTATGTTATGCATACACATTGGGGTATGGCCTGCAAAGTCACAGTACTTGTATGTTAGGAATAAACGGTGTGGTACAGTCTGCAAAGTCACAGTACTTGTATGTAATGGATACACACTAGTCACAGTACTTGCATATTATGAATACACAGTAGTCACAATACTTGTATGTTATGGTTACACAGTGGGGTATGGCCTGCAAAGTCACAGTACTTGTACAGTATGTTATGGATACACAGTAGTCACAGCACTTGTATGTTATGGATTCACAGTACTCAGAGTACTTGTATGTTATGAGTACACAGGCCCTCATTCCGAGTTGTTCGCTCGGTATTTTTCATCGCATCGCAGTGAAAATCCGCTTAGTACGCATGCGCAATGTTCGCACTGCGACTGCGCCAAGTAACTTTACTATGAAGAAAGTATTTTTACTCACGGCTTTTTCTTCGCTCCGGCGAACGTAATGTGATTGACAGGAAATGGGTGTTACTGGGCGGAAACACGGCGTTTCAGGGGCGTGTGGCTGAAAACGCTACCGTTTCCGGAAAAAACGCAGGAGTGGCCGGAGAAACGGTGGGAGTGCCTGGGCGAACGCTGGGTGTGTTTGTGACGTCAACCAGGAACGACAAGCACTGAAATGATCGCACAGGCAGAGTAAGTCTGGAGCTACTCTGAAACTGCTAAGTAGTTAGTAATCGCATTATTGCGAATACATCGGTCGCAATTTTAAGAAGCTAAGATTCACTCCCAGTAGGCGGAGGCTTAGCGTGTGTAACTCTGCTAAATTCGCCTTGCGACCGATCAACTCGGAATGAGGGCCACAGTGCGGTACAGCACAAAAGACAAACTTTTTTTTCACATTTTCGACTTTTTTTGTTTTTAGTAACTTAATTTTTTTCCGTTTTAAACTTTTTTTCCTTTAACTTTTTAACACTTAAGCAGATGGATAGTGAACGGGAGCATCATTAGCACTGGTTCGGATGGACACTGGACAGGCGCGTCGGTAGCACTGGAGTGGATGGACACTGGGCAGGTGCATTGGTAACACTGGAGCAGATGGACACTGGACAAGTGCGTCAGCAGCACTGGAGCAGATGGACACTGAACAGATGTGTTGGCAGTACTAAATGGATGGACACTGGACATCCACTTAATGGACACAGCACAGCCACTTAATGAACACAGCGTGTCCACTTTAGGTGGATACAGGCAGCACAGCCACTTCTATATGGCATCTGGACACAGCACAGTCACTTGTATGGATGGACACAGCATAGGCACTTGTCTGGATTCTGGACACAGCACAGCCAATCATATGGACACAGTACAGCCACTTTGGAGTCTGGACACAGTCTGGGCACTGCACAGCCACTTAAAGCAGAGCGCAGAATACAGCAGTGTGCCTGGACTAGAGTGAAAAATGAGTCCTGGCCACAGCCCCCTTATATCAAGTCCAAAACCCACGAGAATCTGATGTTGGGATGATGATGTTTTGTCTCGATTTGAAATACGAGTCTGGCAGGAAAATCCTGTGGCTCAGATTGACTCGGCTATCAGAAGTTCAGGTGGACTCTGATTCCAAGGAATCCGAACCTCTCATCTATAGCTCAGTATAAACCCCTCCAGTAAGACAGTAAGAGGTCAAATGAATGGGAAACATTGATATTACCTACAGTTATGTACTGTTAAACCAAACAGGGCTAATGCCAAGATTTCAAGGTCTACTACATCAGGTTGTGTGCTATGATGTGCCAATGGTGTGGGTAAGATACTGTACTGTACTTCTAGGTAATAGGACCCCCAACTAATTGACTAGATGGACACAAAGTACTGTAGATGTTTTTTTTTTTAAACGGCCGGTGAGAACTAATATTTTCACATCATTTATCCTTTTGGAAATGGGCAACAACTTCTGTGACTGGCACAGGGCTGCATATATCAGTCTAGAAGATACACCGAGGATGGAATGGAACAGTGTCAGTTTTCTTAATAGAAGCCGACTGAGCAGAGATTTACAGTACATGAAAAGGACATGATGAGTACATGCTTTAGTACAGTATTTCAGTATTTGCAATAATGAGGCAAGGGAAGATGCCAGAGATATTTTCTAGATAAAGGTGGCATACTGTATGTTTGCATGAGAGACACATATTAGACCTGATGGTAAAGTCACACAGAGATATGAGGTATGGGGAAGGTGTACAGTTTGATGTTAGAGAAGTATATTTTTAGGTAGTGGTACAGGGAGAGAGCTAAAAGGCATTCATGTGTTATTCAGAAGAGAAGGAGAAGGTTTGCAGAAAGGGATGTAGTCAGAATCCCGCGGTTGGGATCCCAGCGGTCAGATTCCCTGCCTCTGGAATCCTGGCACTTACAATGCTGACGGATGCCCAAGTGAGTATTGGGGTCAGTTTTAGTGTAAGGCACTAAGGGGAGGGTTAAGGTTAGCTGCGAGAGGGGATGGTTAGGTTTAGGCTGCAGGTGAGGATATTTAGGGTTAGGATGTGGGAGGGGATGGTTAGGGTTAGGATGCGGGAGGGGATGGTTAGGGTTAGGATGCAGGAGAGGATGATTAGGGTTAGGCTGCAGGAGAGGATAGTTAGGGTTAGGATGCGGGAGGGGATGATTAGGGTTAGGATGCAGGAGAGGATGGTTAGGGTTAGGATGCGGGAGGGGATGGTTAGGGTTAGGATGCAGGAGAGGATGGTTAGGGTTAGGATGCAGGAGAGGATGATTAGGGTTAGGCTGCAGGAGAGGATAGTTAGGGTTAGGATGCGGGAGGGGATGATTAGGGTTAGGATGCAGGAGAGGATGGTTAGGGTTAGGCTGCAGGAGAGGATAGTTAGGGTTAGGCTGCGGGAGAGGATAGTTAGGGTTAGGATGCGGGAGGGGATGGTTAGGGTTAGGCTGCGGGAGGGGATGGTTAGGTTTAGGATGCTGGAGGGGATGTTTAGGGTTAGGCTGTGGGAGAGGATGATTAGGGTTAGGATGCAGGAGGGGATGGTTAGGCTGTGGGAGAGGATGGTTAGGTTTAGGATGCGGAAGGGGATGGGTAGGGTTAGGCTGCAGGAGAGGATGATTAGGGTTAGGATGCAGGAGAGGATGGTTAGGGTTAGGATGCGGGAGGGGATGGTTAGGGTTAGGATGCGGGAGGGGATGGTTAGGGTTAGGCTGCAGGAGAGGATGGTTAGGTTTAGGATGCGGAAGGGGATGGTTAGGGTTAGGATGCGGGAGGGGATGGTTAGGGTTAGGCTGCAGGAGAGGATGGTTAGGTTTAGGATGCGGAAGGGGATGGTTAGGGTTAGGATGCGGGAGGGGATGGTTAGGGTTAGGCTGCAGGAGAGGATGGTTAGGTTTAGGATGCGGAAGGGGATGGTTAGGGTTAGGATGCGGGAGGGGATGGTTAGGGTTAGGATGCGGGAGGGGATGGTTAGGGTTAGGATGCGGGAGGGGATGGTTAGGGTTAGGCTGCAGGAGAGGATGGTTAGGTTTAGGATGCGGAAGGGGATGGTTAGGGTTAGGATGCGGGAGGGGATGATTAGGGTTAGGATGCGGGAGGGGATGGTTAGGGTTAGGCTGCAGGAGAGGATGATTAGGGTTAGGATGCAGGAGAGGATGGTTAGGGTTAGGATGCGGGAGGGGATGGTTAGGGTTAGGCTGCAGGAGAGGATGGTTAGGGTTAGGCTGCAGGAGAGGATAGTTAGGGTTAGGATGCGGGAGGGGATGGTTAGGGTTAGGATGCGGGAGGGGATGATTAGGGTTAGGATGCAGGAGAGTATGGTTAGGGTTAGGCTGCAGGAGAGGATAGTTAGGGTTAGGATGCGGGAGGGGATGGTTAGGCTGTGGGAGAGGATGATTAGGGTTAGGATGTGGGAGGGGATGGTTAGGGTTAGGCTGCAGGAGAGGATGGTTAGGGTTAGGCTGCAGGAGAGGATGGTTAGGGTTAGGATGCGGGAGGGGATGGTTAGGGTTAGGATGCAGGAGAGGATGGTTAGGGTTAGGATGCAGGAGAGGATGGTTAGGGTTAGGATGCAGGAGAGGATGGTTAGGGTTAGGATGCAGGAGGGGATGGTTAGGGTTAGGATGCGGGAGAGGATGGTTAGGGTTAGGATGCGGGAGAGGATGGTTAGGGTTAGGATGCGGGAGGGGATGGTTAGGGTTAGGATGCAGGAGGGGATGGTTAGGGTTAGGATGCGGGAGAGGATGGTTAGGTTTAGGATGCGGGAGGGGATGGTTAGGGTTAGGATGCGGGAGAGGATGGTTAGGGTTAGGATGCGGGAGAGGATGGTTAGGTTTAGGATGCGGGAGGGGATGGTTAGGGTTAGGATGCGGGAGGGGATGATTAGGGTTAGGATGCGGGAGGGGATGGTTAGGGTTAGGATGCGGGAGGGGATGATTAGGGTTAGGATGCAGGAGAGGATGATTAGGGTTAGGCTGCAGGAGAGGATGGTTAGGGTTAGGATGCGGGAGGGGATGATTAGGGTTAGGATGCGGGAGGGGATGGTTAGGGTTAGGATGCAGGAGAGGATGATTAGGGTTAGGCTGCAGGAGAGGATGGTTAGGGTTAGGATGCAGGAGAGGATGATTAGGGTTAGGATGCAGGAGAGGATGGTTAGGGTTAGGATGCAGGAGAGGATGGTTAGGGTTAGGATGCAGGAGAGGATGATTAGGGTTAGGATGCAGGAGAGGATGATTAGGGTTAGGATGCTGGAGGGGATGTTTAGGGTTAGGCTGCAGGAGAGGATGATTAGGGTTAGGATGCGGGAGGGGATGTTTAGGGTTAGGATGTGGGAGGGGAAGGTTAGGCTGTGGGAGAGGATGATTAGGGTTAGGATGCGGAAGGGGATGGGTAGGGTTAGGCTGCAGGAGAGGATGATTAGGGTTAGGCTGCAGGAGAGGATGGTTAGGTTTAGGATGCGGAAGGGGATGGGTAGGGTTAGGATGCAGGAGAGGATGGTTAGGGTTAGGCTGCAGGAGAGGATGGTTAGGGTTAGGCTGCAGGAGAGGATAGTTAGGGTTAGGCTGCAGGAGAGGATGGTTAGGGTTAGGCTGCAGGAGAGGATGGTTAGGGTTAGGATGCAGGAGAGTATGGTTAGGGTTAGGATGCAGGAGAGGATGATTAGGGTTAGGATGCAGGAGAGGATGATTAGGGTTAGGATGCGGGAGGGGATGGTTAGGGTTAGGATGCAGGAGGGGATGGTTAGGGTTAGGATGCGGGAGAGGATGGTTAGGTTTAGGATGCGGGAGGGGATGGTTAGGGTTAGGATGCAGGAGAGGATGGTTAGGGTTAGGATGCAGGAGAGGATGGTTAGGTTTAGGATGCGGGAGGGGATGGTTAGGGTTAGGATGCGGGAGGGGATGATTAGGGTTAGGATGCAGGAGAGGAAGGTTAGGGTTAGGATGCGGGAGGGGATGGTTAGGGTTAGGATGCAGGAGAGGATGATTAGGGTTAGGCTGCAGGAGAGGATAGTTAGGGTTAGGATGCGGGAGGGGATGATTAGGGTTAGGATGCAGGAGAGGATGGTTAGGGTTAAGATGCGGGAGGGGATGGTTAGGGTTAGGATGCAGGAGAGGATGGTTAGGGTTAGGATGCAGGAGAGGATGATTAGGGTTAGGCTGCAGGAGAGGATAGTTAGGGTTAGGATGCGGGAGGGGATGATTAGGGTTAGGATGCAGGAGAGGATGGTTAGGGTTAGGCTGCAGGAGAGGATAGTTAGGGTTAGGCTGCGGGAGAGGATAGTTAGGGTTAGGATGCGGGAGGGGATGGTTAGGGTTAGGCTGCGGGAGGGGATGGTTAGGTTTAGGATGCTGGAGGGGATGTTTAGGGTTAGGCTGTGGGAGAGGATGATTAGGGTTAGGATGCAGGAGGGGATGGTTAGGCTGTGGGAGAGGATGGTTAGGTTTAGGATGCGGAAGGGGATGGGTAGGGTTAGGCTGCAGGAGAGGATGATTAGGGTTAGGATGCAGGAGAGGATGGTTAGGGTTAGGATGCGGGAGGGGATGGTTAGGGTTAGGATGCGGGAGGGGATGGTTAGGGTTAGGCTGCAGGAGAGGATGGTTAGGTTTAGGATGCGGAAGGGGATGGTTAGGGTTAGGATGCGGGAGGGGATGGTTAGGGTTAGGCTGCAGGAGAGGATGGTTAGGTTTAGGATGCGGAAGGGGATGGTTAGGGTTAGGATGCGGGAGGGGATGGTTAGGGTTAGGCTGCAGGAGAGGATGGTTAGGTTTAGGATGCGGAAGGGGATGGTTAGGGTTAGGATGCGGGAGGGGATAGTTAGGGTTAGGATGCGGGAGGGGATGGTTAGGGTTAGGATGAGGGAGGGGATGGTTAGGGTTAGGCTGCAGGAGAGGATGGTTAGGTTTAGGATGCGGAAGGGGATGGTTAGGATGCGGGAGGGGATGATTAGGGTTAGGATGCGGGAGGGGATGGTTAGGGTTAGGCTGCAGGAGAGGATGATTAGGGTTAGGATGCAGGAGAGGATGGTTTGGGTTAGGATGCGGGAGGGGATGGTTAGGGTTAGGCTGCAGGAGAGGATGGTTAGGGTTAGGCTGCTGGAGAGGATAGTTAGGGTTAGGATGCGGGAGGGGATGGTTAGGGTTAGGATGCGGGAGGGGATGATTAGGGTTAGGATGCAGGAGAGGAAGGTTAGGGTTAGGCTGCAGGAGAGGATAGTTAGGGTTAGGATGCGGGAGGGGATGGTTAGGCTGTGGGAGAGGATGATTAGGGTTAGGATGTGGGAGAGGATGGTTAGGGTTAGGCTGCAGGAGAGGATGGTTAGGGTTAGGCTGCAGGAGAGGATGGTTAGGGTTAGGATGCGGGAGGGGATGGTTAGGGTTAGGTCAGGAGAGGATGGTTAGGGTTAGGATGCAGGAGAGGATGGTTAGGGTTAGGATGCAGGAGAGGATGGTTAGGGTTAGGATGCAGGAGGGGATGGTTAGGGTTAGGATGCAGGAGAGGATGGTTAGGGTTAGGATGCGGGAGAGGATGGTTAGGGTTAGGATGCGGGAGGGGATGGTTAGGGTTAGGATGCAGGAGGGGATGGTTAGGGTTAGGATGCGGGAGAGGATGGTTAGGTTTAGGATGCGGGAGGGGATGGTTAGGGTTAGGATGCAGGAGAGGATGGTTAGGGTTAGGATGCGGGAGAGGATGGTTAAGTTTAGGATGCGGGAGGGGATGGTTAGGGTTAGGATGCGGGAGGGGATGATTAGGGTTAGGATGCGGGAGGGGATGGTTAGGGTTAGGATGCGGGAGGGGATGATTAGGGTTAGGATGCAGGAGAGGATGATTAGGGTTAGGCTGCGGGAGAGGATGGTTAGGGTTAGGATGCGGGAGGGGATGATTAGGGTTAGGATGCGGGAGGGGATGGTTAGGGTTAGGATGCAGGAGAGGATGATTAGGGTTAGGCTGCAGGAGAGGATGGTTAGGGTTAGGATGCAGGAGAGGATGATTAGGGTTAGGATGCAGGAGAGGATGATTAGGGTTAGGATGCAGGAGAGGATGGTTAGGGTTAGGATGCAGGAGAGGATGGTTAGGGTTAGGATGCAGGAGAGGATGGTTAGGGTTAGGATGCAGGAGAGGATGATTAGGGTTAGGATGCAGGAGAGGATGATTAGGGTTAGGATGCTGGAGGGGATGTTTAGGGTTAGGCTGCAGGAGAGGATAATTAGGGTTAGGATGCGGGAGGGGATGTTTAGGGTTAGGATGTGGGAGGGGATGATTAGGGTTAGGATGCGGAAGGGGATGGTTAGGGTTAGGCTGCAGGAGAGGATGATTAGGGTTAGGCTGCAGGAGAGGATGGTTAGGTTTAGGATGCGGAAGGGGATGGGTAGGGTTAGGATGCAGGAGAGGATAGTTAGGGTTAGGCTGCAGGAGAGGATGATTAGGGTTAGGCTGCAGGAGAGGATGGTTAGGGTTAGGCTGCAGGAGAGGATAGTTAGGGTTAGGCTGCAGGAGAGGATGGTTAGGGTTAGGCTGCAGGAGAGGATGGTTAGGGTTAGGCTGCAGGAGAGGATGGTTAGGGTTAGTATGCGGGAGGGGATGGTTAGGGTTAGGCTGCAGGAGAGGATGGTTAGGGTTAGGATGCGGGAGGGGATGGTTAGGGTTAGGCTGCAGGAGAGGATAGTTAGGGTTAGGATGTGGGAGAGGATGGTTAGGGTTAGGCTGCAGGAGAGGATGATTAGGGTTAGGATGCGGGAGGGGATGGTTAGGGTTAGGCTGCAGGAGAGGATGATTAGGGTTAGGATGCAGGAGAGGATAGTTAGGGTTAGGCTGCGGGAGAGGATAGTTAGGGTTAGGATGTGAGAGGGGATGGTTAGGTTTAGGATGCTGGAGGGGATGTTTAGGGTTAGGCTGTGGGAGAGGATGATTAGGGTTAGGATGCGAGAGGGGATGGTTAGGGTTAGGATGCGGAAGGGGATGGTCAGGGTTAGGCTGCAGGAGAGGATGGTTAGGGTTAGGCTGCAGGAGGGGATGGTTAGGGTTAGGATGCGAGAGGGGATGGTTAGGCTGTGGGAGAGGATGGTTAGGGTTAGGATGTGGGAGGGGATGGTTAGGGTTAAGCTGCAGGAGAGGATGGTTAGGGTTAGGCTGCGGGAGGGGATGGTTAGGGTTAGGCTGTGAGAGAGGATGGTTAGGGTTAGGATGTGGGAGGGGATGGTTAGGGTTAAGCTGCAGGAGAGGATGGTTAGGGTTAGGCTGCGGGAGGGGATGGTTAGGGTTAGGCTGTGAGAGAGGATGGTTAGGGTTAAGTTGCAGGAGAGAATAGTTAGGGTTAGACTGCGGGAGGCATGAGCTAGGTTTAGGGTTAAAATACCAGGATCCATCAGCATTATGATGGTATTTCGATACCAACCCCTGGTACTTTGTATGGTGTAAGTAAGGTAAGAGTGCTGCACTGCATTACACAGCTCAATGTGATGGGGTCTGTTTGCACATCGTGGACATCACCAGCATGTATTTCCTGCTCACATGGAGCAGAAGAGCTGGAACCTGCTATGAAGACCTAATAAAGGCAGAAAGCTGTGGTAGTTGTGCGCGAGTGGGGCTTGGGTCACACATGACAAGAGGAGAACAGTGGGGGAGCACATGTGGCATATTTTCACTTTGTCATACGCGCCTACGTACTTCTTGTGCACACTGGACTACTAAATTCATAAAGCCTCTGCTGAATTGGATTCTGGAGGATATGTGGAGTGGTGAATGTGAAGCGACAAGAGTACAAGGATGGACAGTAGCAAGGACAGGGAAAGTGAGGTAGAGATTTATGGGGATGTGGTAACGCTGGGAATACGATTAGCTCTGTTTTGGGTTTTAGTTAGTCACACAAGGAAGAGACGTAGATTTGGCTGTCATCATAGAAGTGGTATTGTAGGCTAAATGAACACATTAGTTCACCAATATATGTGATGTACTGTGAGATAATAGGCTAAATACAGAGACCTTTAAGTCCCTAACAGATAGTGGGAGTTAAGAAGAGAAAGTCCTGGAGTTAGACACTGACATGTAGTATAATGTTTAAATGCTACAAACTGTCTTTTAACGGAGTGTTATTGTGCATGACTCATCAGCCATAATAACATCACAAGTATGTGTTATTGTCCAGGACTCATTAGCCATAATAAAATCACATGTCTGAGTCACCAGACTTAAAGGTCAGCCTATATAAAAGGGTCTGCATATGCCCATATATGTCACTGTGTTATTGGAGCATCACAGTGCTGTACAGCTGTGCAATACTTAGCTCAGAAGAAATGATGCCTTATCATATTAATCACTATTTATCTTCTATCACCATATCCTGTTATCTTCAACAAAACCTACACTTGTTTGCAGTCAACTGGTGGACTAACCTCCTTGCTCACATCTACTGTGCACTTACAACTTGTAGGTAGCTGCCAGTATTGAAGGATGTAGGCATCTGCCAATATAATAGGTGGGTGGGGAATCAGCAAAGGAACAATTTTATGTAGCCCATGAAGTGAGGTATATAAAGAAGAAGAAGGTAATCAGCAGTATTGAAAGCAACAGAACGGCCTAAGCAGGGGCGTAGCCAGAACTTTGTGGACCCGTAGCAACATTTTGAACGGGCCCCCGTCCCAGTGCTTCTAGAGAGACACTTCTCTGCAGCAGTTGTTAATTTTGAGCCCTATAATAGTGCCCTAGTTCATTTTCTGAGCCATAGTAGAGCCTTATTTAATGTTATGCCCCATAGTAGTGCCCTAGTTTCTTTTATGAATCACAGTAGTGCTTAAGTTCACCCTATGTCACATTTCAGAGCTGCCAGTACACATTATGCAGCACAGTACCCCCCATTCATATTATGATATATAGTGCTCCCCGTTCATATTGTGCATCATTACAGTGCCCGGTTCATATTATATAACATTAAAATGCCCTCCAGTTCATTTTATACCACACTACAATGAGCAGGTCCAGGGGCATACCTAGATATATTGCAGGCCCCAAGGAAAAAGTCTGAAAGGACCCCTACGTACCACCCAATGGCAAAAATTGTATATAACACATGTAACTGTGACAGGGAAGGTAGGCCCCTCTCAGCTCTGGTCCCCATAGCTGCTGCACTGCCTGCACCTATGGTAGCTACGCCCTTGGGCCCAAGAGTATACAGAAGTGTATTTTGCAGCAAGTACAGGGACAGGGTAGTATGAAAGCTTAAAAAGTAGTTCAAAAACAAAGGAGAGTAGAAAAATAGGGTGGTACTTGAATAGCAAATACCCCTGAGGCAGGGGTGGATTAGGATGGACAACCAGCCCGGGTAATTTATGTAAGCAGCCCTAATGGGGGCAGGGTCTGTTGTGGGGGTGGAGTCTATTGAGGGAGCGGGATTGCTCCTCATAGGGTCTGACTCTGAGTTGGGCGCAGTTGCGGCCTTCCTTGCATCTTTTGCTGCAGTTGCGTCTGTGACTTTATGCTAATGAAGCCCTTCCCTGGGGTACATGCGTGCATCGAAGGACAGAGATGCCCACTTTCAGTGTCTACAGATGCTGCAATCATGCTTTGTGCGAATTTAGATGCAACCATAGGTCGCACTATTGTAACGTTCACCAGTCTTATGCTAGATGCAGATCATCCATCTGAATATGCCCTCAAATGTGAGCAATTCAATGTCTCTAAACTAGTGATGTGCACCGGACATTTTTCGGGTTTTGTGTTTTGGTTTTGGATTCGGTTCCTCGGCCGTGTTTTGGATTCGGACGCGTTTTGGCAAAACCTCACCGAAATTTTTTTGTCGGATTCGGGTGTGTTTTGGATTCGGGTGTTTTTTTACAAAAAAACCTAAAAAACAGCTTAAATCATAGAATTTGGGGGTCATTTTGATCCCATAGTTTTATTAACCTCAATAACCATAATTTCCACTCATTTCCAGTCTATTCTGAACACCTCACACCTCACAATATTATTTTTAGTCCTAAAATTTGCACCGAGGTCGCTGGATGGCTAAGCTAAGCGACACAAGTGGCCGACACAAACACCTGGCCCATCTAGGAGTGGCACTGCAGTGTCAGGCAGGATGGCACTTCAAAAAAATAGTCCCCAAACAGCACATGATGCAAAGAAAAAAAGAGGCGCAACAAGGTCGCTGTGTGACTAAGCTAAGCGACACAAGTGGCCGACACAAACACCTGGCCCATCTAGGAGTGGCACTGCAGTGTCAGGCAGGATGGCACTTCAAAAAAATTGTCCCCAAACAGCACATGATGCAAAGAAAAAAAGAGGCGCACCAAGGTCGCTGTGTGACTAAGCTAAGCGACACAAGTGGCTGACACAAACACATGGCCCATCTAGGAGTGGCACTGCAGTGTTAGGCAGGATGGCCCTTCAAAAAAATTGTCCCCAAACAGCACATGATGCAAAGAAAAAAAGAGGCGCACCAAGGTCGCTGTATGACTAAGCTAAGCGACACAAGTGGCCGACACAAACACCTGGCCCATCTAGGAGTGGCACTGCAGTGTCAGGCAGGATGGCACTTCAAAAAAATTGTCCCCAAACAGCACATGATGCAAAGAAAACTGAAAGAAAAAAAGAGGTGCAAGATGGAATTGTCCTTGGGCCCTCCCACCCACCCTTATGTTGTATAAACAGGACATGCACACTTTAACGAACCCATCATTTCAGCGACAGGGTCTGTCACACGACTGTGACTGAAATGACTGGTTGGTTTGGGCCCCCACCAAAAAAAGAAGCAATCAATCTCTCCTTGCACAAACTGGCTCTACAGAGGCAAGATGTCCACCTCATCATCATCCTCCGATTCCTCACCCCTTTCACTGTGTACATCCCCCTCCTCACAGATTATTAATTCGTCCCCACTGGAATCCACCATCTCAGGTCCCTGTGTACTTTGTGGAGGCAATTGCTGCTGGTGAATGTCTCCACGGAGGAATTGATTATAATTCATTTTGATGAACATCATCTTCTCCACATTTTCTGGAAGTAACCTCGTACGCCGATTGCTGACAAGGTGAGCGGCTGCACTAAACACTCTTTCGGAGTACACACTGGAGGGAGGGCAACTTAGGTAGAATAAAGCCAGTTTGTGCAAGGGCCTCCAAATTGCCTCTTTTTCCTGCCAGTATACGTATGGACTGTCTGACGTGCCTACTTGGATGCGGTCACTCATATAATCCTCCACCATTCTTTCAATGGTGAGAGAATCATATGAAGTGACGGTAGACGACATGTCAGTAATCGTTGGCAGTTCCTTCAGTCCGGACCAGATGTCAGCACTCGCTCCAGACTGCCCTGCATCACCGCCAGCGGGTGGGCTCGGAATTCTTAGCCTTATCCTCGCACCCCCAGTTGCGGGAGAATGTGAAGGAGGAGATGTTGACGGGTCACGTTCTGCTTGACTTGACAATTTTCTCACCAGCAGGTATTTGAACCTCTGCAGACTTGTGTCTGCCGGAAAGAGAGATACAACGTAGGTTTTAAATCTAGGATCGAGCACGGTGGCCAAAATGTAGTGCTCTGATTTCAACAGATTGACCACCCGTGAATCCTGGTTAAGCGAATTAAGGGCTCCATCCACAAGTCCCCTAGAGGAATCGCTCTGTTTTAGCTCCTCCTACAATGTCTCCAGCTTCTTCTGCAAAAGCCTGATGAGGGGAATGACCTGACTCAGGCTGGCAGTGTCTGAACTGACTTCACGTGTGGCAAGTTCAAAGGGTTGCAGAACCTTGCACAACGTTGAAATCATTCTCCACTGCGCTTGAGTCAGGTGCATTCCCCCTCCTTTGCCTATATCGTGGGCAGATGTATAGGCTTGATTGGCCTTTTGCTGCTCCTCCATCCTCTGAAGCATATAGAGGGTTGAATTCCACCTCGTTACCACCTCTTGCTTCAGATGATGGCAGGGCAGCTTCTGTACGCGGTGGCTGAATGCCGAAAGTGGCCCGCAATTCTTCGGGCCACCGACAGCATCTCTTGCACGCCCCTGTCGTTTTATAAATAATTCTGCACCACCAAATTCAATGTATGTGCAAAACATGGGACGTGCTGGAATTTGCCCAGATGTAATGCACGCTCAATATTGCTGGCGTTGTCCGATGTCACAAATCCCCAGGAGAGTCCAATTGGGGTAAGCCATTCTGTGATGATCTTCCTCAGTTTCCGTAAGAGGTTGTCAGCTGTGTGCCTATTCTGGAAAGCGGTGATACAAAGCGTAGCCTGCCTAGGAACGAGTTGGCGTTTGCGAGATGCTGCTACTGGTGCCGCCGCTGCTGTTCTTGCTGCGGGAGGCAATACATCTACCCAGTGGGCTGTCACAGTCATATAGTCCTGAGTCTGCCCTGCTCCACTTGTCCACTTGTCCGTGGTTAAGTGGACATTGGGTACAACTGCATTTTTTAGGACACTGGTGAGTCTTTTTCTGAGGTCTGTGTACATTTTCGGTATCGCCTGCCTAGAGAAATGGAACCTAGATGGTATTTGGTACCGGGGACACAGTACCTCAATCAAGTCTCTAATTGGCTCTGAATTAACGGTGGATACCGGAACCACGTTTCTCACCGCCCAGGCTGCCAAGGCCTGAGTTATCTGCTTTGCAGCAGGATGACTGCTGTGATATTTCATCTTCCTCGCAAAGGACTGTTGGACAGTCAATTGCTTACTGGAAGTAGTACAAGAGGTCTTCCGACTTCCCCTCTGGGATGACGATCGACTCCCAGCAGCTACAACAGCAGCGCCAGCAGCAGTAGACGTTACACTCAAGGATGCATCGGAGGAATCCCAGGCAGGAGAGGACTCGTCAGACTTGCCAGTGACATGGCCTGCAGGACTATTGGCTTTCCTGGGTAAGGAGAAAATTGACACTGAGGGAGTTGGTGGTGTGGTTTGCAGGAGCTTGGTTACAAGAGGAAGGGATTTAGTGGTCAGTGGACTGCTTCCGCTGTCACCCAAAGTTTTTGAACTTGTCACTGACTTATGATGAATGCGCTGCAGGTGACGTATAAGGGAGGATGTTCCGAGGTGGTTAACGTCCTTACCCCTACTTATTACAGCTTGACAAAGGCAACACACGGCTTGACACCTGTTGTCCGCATTTGTGTTGAAATAATTCCACACCGAAGAGGTGATATTCTTTGTATTTTGACCAGGCATGTCAATGGCCATATTCCTCCCACGGACAACAGGTGTCTCCCCGGGTGCCTGACTTAAACAAACCACCTCACCATCAGAATCCTCCTTGTCAATTTCCTCCCCAGCGCCAGCAACACCCATATCCTCATCCTGGTGTACTTCAACAGTGACATCTTCAATTTGACTATCAGGAACTGGACTGCGGGTGCTCCTTCCAGCACTTGCAGGGGGCGTGCAAATGGTGGAAGGCGCAAGCTCTTCCCGTCCAGTGTTGGGAAGGTCAGGCATCGCAACCGACACAATTGGACTCTCCTTGGGTATTTGTGATTTAGAAGAACGCACAGTTCTTTGCTGTGCTTTTGCCAGCTTAAGTCTTTTCATTTTTCTAGCGAGAGGATGAGTGCTTCCATCCTCATGTGAAGCTGAACCACTAGCCATGAACATAGGCCAGGGCCTCAGCCGTTCCTTGCCACTCCGTGTCGTAGATGGCATATTGGCAAGTTTACGCTTCTCCTCAGACGCTTTTAATTTTGATTTTTGGGTCATTTTACTGAACTTTTGTTTTTTGGATTTTACATGCTCTCTACTATGACATTGGGCATCGGCCTTGGCAGATGACGTTGATGGCATTTTATCGTCTCGGCCATGACTAGTGGCAGCAGCTTCAGCACGAGGTGGAAGTGGATCTTGATCTTTCCCTATTTTAACCTCCACATTTTTGTTCTCCATTTTTTAATGTGTGGAATTATATGCCAGTATCAATAGCAATGGCCTTCTACTATATATACTGCGCACAACTGAAATGCACCACAGGTATAGAATGTAGATGGATAGTATACTTAATGACGACACAGAGGTAGGTACAGCAGTGGCCTTCCGTACTGCTATATATACTATACTGGTGGTCACTGTGTCAGCAAACTGCAAAACTAAAAAGCACCACAGGTATAGAATGTAGATGGATAGTATACTTAATGACGACACAGAGGTAGGTACAGCAGTGGCCTTCCGTACTGCTATATATAGTATACTGGTGGTCACTGTGTCAACAAACTGCAAAACTAAAATGCCCCACAGGTATAGAATGTAGATGGATAGTATACTTAATGACGACACAGAGGTAGGTACAGCAGTGGCCTTCCGTACTGCTATATATAGTATACTGGTGGTCACTGTGTCAGCAAACTGCAAAACTAAAATGCACCACAGGTATAGAATGTAGATGGATAGTATACTTAATGACGACACAGAGGTAGGTACAGCAGTGGCCTTCCGTACTGCTATATATAGTATACTGGTGGTCACTGTGTCAGCAAACTGCAAAACTAAAATGCACCACAGGTATAGAATGTAGATGGATAGTATACTTAATGACGACACAGAGGTAGGTACAGCAGTGGCCTTCCGTACTGCTATATATAGTATACTTGTGGTCACTGTGTCAGCAAACTGCAAAACTAAAATGCACCACAGGAATAGAATGTAGATGGATAGTATACTTAATGACGACACAGAGGTAGGTACAGCAGTGGCCTACTGTACCGTAATGCTATATATCATATACTGGTGGTCACTGGTCAGCAAAACTCTGCACTGTACTCCTCCTATATAATATTATACTGGTGGTCCCCAGTCCCCACAATAAAGCAGCACACTGAGCACAGATATGGAGTGTTTTTCAGGCAGACAACGTATACTGGTGGTCACTGTCAGCAAAACTCTGCACTGTACTCCTGCTATATAATACAGCTACTCCCCAGTCCCCACAATTAAGCAGTGTGAGCACAGATATATGCAGCACACTGTGAGCACAGATATGGAGCGTTTTTTTCAGGCAGAGAACGGATAACTGGTGGTCACTGATCAGCAAAACTCTGCACTGTACTCCTCCTATATTATACAGCTGCTCCCCAGCCCTCCCCACAATTAAGCAATAGTGCACAGCACAATCAAGTTCAGCAATAACGGAGAGGACGCCAGCCACGTCCTCTCCCTAACATTTCCAATGCACGAGTGAAAATGGCGGCGACGCGCGGCTGCTTATATAGAATCCGAATCTCGCGAGAATCCGACAGCGGGATGATGACGTTCGGGCGCGCTCGGGTTACCCGAGCCATACGGGAGAATCCGAGTATGGCTCGGACCCGTGTAAAAAGGGTGAAGTTCGGGGGGGTTCGGTTTCCGAGAAACCGAACCCGCTCATCTCTACTCTAAACATAACTACTTTCAGCAACGCGCTCATCCTACGTTATATCTGCACAGTGGCGTAAGTTTGACCCAGTTGCCCGGAGGCAAAGAAAATATTGGTGCCCCCCTATGTATGTATATATATATATATATATATATATATACTGTATATATACACACACACATTTGCTCCTGCATAGCAAGCCTGCAGATTCTAACTATTTGAAGCTACTACAAAACCGTTGCAACTAGGCAGTTCTATGTAGGGGTCCAGCCACATCCTACATAGATCTGCTCAGTCACTCCCAATGCTGATTATTTCTCTGACAATTAATTTGCAAGTGTCATATCCAGGATTAGAACCCACAACCTATTACAGGTTGAGTATCCCATATCCAAATATTCCAAAATAGGGAATATTCCTAAATACAGATTTTTTTTGAGTGAGACGCAAATAGTGAAACCTTTGTTTTCTGATGGCTCAATGTATACAAACTTTGTTTAATACACAAAGTTAGTAAAACTATTGTATTAAATTACCTTCAGGCTGTGTGTATAAGGTGTATATGAAACATAAATGAATTGTGTGGTTAGAATTGGGTCCCATCGCCATGATATCTCATTATGGTATGCAATTATTCCAAAATACGGAAAAATCCGATATCCAAAATACTTCTGGTCCCAAGCAGGGCTGTTTCTAGCCAATTTGGCTCCCAGTGCGAGATTTAAAAATGCGCCCCCCCATGACATTAAAAAATGTGCCCCACACACACACACCTAGATAAAAAAACAAAAACTTTCGTGCGCACCCGCCAAGGGGGCGTGGCCTCATCTAAATGGGTGTGGTCTCGTCTGAAAAGACTACCTCACAATCCAGTTTTTGACCCTGCTCCAACAGATCACGACCACCACAGGAAAAAAAAATTCTACCATATTAAGCCCCACACAGTAATGCCCCCTGTACCATATTACGCCACACACCGCAATGCCCTTGATACATTAAATCCCCACACTACGGCAGGCAAGAGTCCCCATTTCACACATTACGGCAGGTGTCCCCATTTTACACATTGAGAGAGAGAGAATACTTACAGAGGCGATTACCGCTCTTCGGCCCGCCTCACCAGTCGCTCCTCGCGCTGGGCTTTCACTATTCCTAACTTGGATCCCCCTCTGTACTCCGCTCGGGGGGGGGGGGGGGGGGGGGGAGGGAGTTTCGCGGAGTAACGGGGTTGCGTCATGACGTAACGATGCAACAGCGTCATTCCATGAAACTCCGCCCCCCGAGCGGGTTACTCGGGGAGAAATAGGAGACGGAAGCAGGGAGCCACAGTTAGTGCCGCGCGGGCGCCCAGTGCCGTTGCACTGCTCGCCTGCCTCAAGAAACGGCCCTGGTCCCAAGCATTTTGGATATGGGATACTCAACCTGTACACTGGAAGCATGCACCTTACTGATGGAGATATCTGCTCTTGCACAGGAAGTGTGAGAATTCTAACTAGATGAAGTTACTTGTAATTGTCAGAGAAATAACTTCATAGTTAGAATTCTTATGCTTCCTTTATAGGAGCAAATAGCTTCATCAGTAAGTTATCTGCTTCCAGTATATCTATAATAAAGAGGGTGTGATTTGTAAGGTGTAGTGACTAGTGGGGAAGTCGGCTACGGAAGAGATACCGGCTGCTGTCAATTAACTTAATTGATTAATGTCGCTGAACACATAGAACAGGAGGAGAAGTGCCCCCCTTCAAAGCAGGAGCCCGGCGGCAGCTGACTCCATTGCCTCCCAGAGTTCTGCCTCTGTATAATCTGCATCTGATTAGCCAATCCCCTGCAACCACACAGGAATGCCCAACACATTCCTAATACACATCTTGGTGCGTGCGTCTGACTTTGCACTGTAACTCTGTACTCTGTGCTGTAACTCTGTCTCTGTACTGTAACTCTGGGGGTCATTCCGAGTTGATTGCTCGCTAGCAGTTTTTTGCAGCCGTGCAAACGCTAAGCCACCGCCCTCTGGGAGTGTATTTTAGCTTAGCAGAAGTGCGAACGAAAGGATCGCAGAGCGGCTACAAAAAAAAATTGTGCAGTTTCAGAGTAGCTTCAGAACTACTCAGCGCTTGCGATCACTTCAGACTGTTCAGTTCCTGTTTTGACGTCACGAACACGCCCTGTGTTCGCCCAGCCACGCCTGCATTTTTCCTGGCACGCCTGCGTTTTTTCGAACACTCCCTGAAAACGGTCAGTTGCCACCCAGAAACGCCCTCTTCCTGTCAATCACTCTGCGGCCAGCAATGCGACTGAAAAGCTTCGCTAGACCTTGTGTGAAACTACATTGTTCATTGTGAAAGTACGTCGCGCGTGCGCATTGCGCCGCATACGCATGCGCAGAAGTGCCTTTTTTTGCATCATCGCTGCGCAGCGAACATTTTCTGCTAGCGATCAACTCGAAATGACCCCCTCTGTATGAACACCATTGCAGTGCTTGTACAAGCATTGCAACTCAGGCGCAAGCGCAGGTGAAAAACATTGCACAAGAAAAAATAAAACACATTGGCCCCCACAGGAAATAAAAAAAAAAACACATCTGCCCCCACTCAAAACAATAAAAAAAACAAATTGGCCCCCACAGGGAAATAAAATGTATGATATAGCTTTTGCTATAACAATTTGTTTCAAATTTCCACTGCTGTTTGAAAGGCCTAGTGACACCAAGCGTTTTTATAATTCTTGGCTGTAACATCTATATACTGTATGCATTTACTGTATTATTTATTAACATTTATGTAGCACTAGCATATTCCATTGAACTTTATTTCAAAGTCTTGCAGGAGCGGACTGGGAACTGAAAATGGCCCTGGAAAAATTTGTAGAAGTGGCCTCACATGGGCAGCCCCAGAGGTATACTGTGTAACCATGGCGGCAGCACCACCCCTCACATGTCAACAAACAAAACAGGCCCCACATGCACATGGTATCCGGACTCCAGGTCGACAACAAAAAGGTCGCCACACCTTAGGTCGACACCAATTGGTCGACACGCCTTAGGTCGAAATGGACAAATGGTCGACATGGACAAAAGGTCGACAGGAACAAGGTCGACATGGAAAAGGTCGACATGAGTTTTTCACAATTTTTTTCTTTTTTGGAACCTTGTCATACTTAACGATCCACGTGGACTACGATTGGAACGGTAATCTGTGCCAAGCGGAGCGGAGCGAAGGCACCATGCGAGGGGACGCGGTGCACTAATTGGGGTTCCCCGTCACTCTACGAAGAAAACGACACCAAAAAAACATTAAAAAAACTCAGGTCGACCTTTTTCCATGTCGACATTGTTCCTGTCGACCTTTTGTCCATGTCGACCTTTTGTCCATGTCGACCTAAGGTGTGTCGACCAATTGGCATTGACCTAAGGTGTGTCAACCTTTTTGTTGTCGACCTGGAGTCCCAGACCCATGCACATCGGCCTACCAGGAATCTTCCCTGTGAGCCCTATGGCCATTCCACTCCTGCCCTGAGGTGAGACACAGGTTGAAGAGACAAACTAGAGAATACTGTAGGTGGCCATGAAGTTGGGGAGGGATTATGGAGAAGTTGAAAGGATTTAGGATTATGGGGACAGGTAATGAGACACTGAGATGTGTGTGGAAACTTTGCCTTTGGTTACGAATGAGAATGATATGAGAGTGTGCATGAAAATGAGGGGATGGGGGGCATGCAGGGCATGGCATGAGGACATATACAAACCAATATATGTGTGTGCGTGTGTGTGTGTGAGTGTGTGTGTGTGGCGGGTGGGGGAGGGGGGCGATTTAGGTGGTCAGAAAAGTAAGTTTAAGTTGACATATATCTATAGTACAACGTCAATTTCTATTCACAGTCAATCCCTAGTAGCTGTTGGTAGATTACATTATATAATCCTTTAATAATATCTGAAATCCATAATAAACACAAATGATATATTCCACAATACAAATGTGTCATTGGCAATAATGTTAAGAATTTGTACAGGGGAAATATTTAAATGAGAAGCGTTAAATCAAAATTTACTAAGATAACATAATTAACCAGTAATCCCCAAATCATTCAGCAAATGTTGGAAGAGACAAGTAATCAGCAAATCCTTTCCATCTTAATACACAGACTACCTTAACTTTTTCACATGATTCAAAATGTTTTATGAACACTCCTGGATTCACTGGTGTCACTAGGGGGTGAAGGTGGTGTGGACTACACCGGATGTAACCCCCCCCCGAGGGAGTGACACCAAAATGCTGACTCCTCCATAGTGATTGGGAGGCGGCTACTGCACTGTGACATTATTGTGCAGCGCCCGCCTCCTGTCACTGAGGAGTATCTAGCAGTGCAGGGAGAGTCTCTGAGGACAGCCCAGGATCTCCAGGAATGCTGGAGGAAAATGGTAGTGCTCCACAAGGTCACACCCATTCCCGTGAACCCACGCACCTTTATGGTTTTGCTCACCTTAAATGTACTGGGTGTCACCAACTCCAGTGAAGCCACTGCATGAATTGTTTCCAAAGTTGTCATGTTTGTCATGTTTGACATAACCCTATTGTGTTCTCAATCATAATGGTTCCTTCTCATGGCTGAACTCACTGAAGGATTCAATATGACTGGTGAGGGATGTGTACTGGTAGGGTTGAGCCATATAGTCTAACGGACCTTATGCATGGCTGTATGGTCCTCACTGTGAGGACCATACAAGACTTTGACGTTGTTAGCTGGTATTAGTGTATGAGGCAGGCAGTCGCAGTACAGGATCAGGATCCGAGGAGAATGGTCAGACACATTGAAGGTTGACAAACACATCAGGGTCACAGGCAGGGAGTGTAAGTTCATCCCAGTCACCCGGAGGATGTTGGAGTTTGGAATCCCCCTATAAGACAAGGGTAAACAAATATGGTGTGTGTGATTTTACAAAAACCCTCAAAAACAGCTTAAATCATAGAATTTGGGGGTCATTTTGATCCCATAGTATTATTAACCTCAATAACCATAATTTCCACTAATTTCCAGTCTATTCTAAACACCTCACAATATTATTTTGAGTCCTAAAATGTGCACCGAGGTCGCTGGATGGCTAAGCTAAGCGACCCAAGTGGCCGACACAAACATCTGGCCCATCTAGGAGTGGCACTGCAGTGTCAGACAGGATGGCACTTAAAAAAATAGTCCCCAAACAGCACATGATGCAAAGAAAAAAAGAGGTGCACCAAGGTCGCTCGATGGCTAAGCTAAGCGACCCAAGTGGCCGACACAAACACCTGGCCCATCTAGGAGTGGCACTGCAGTTTTCTAGTGAGAGGATGAGTGCTTCCATCCTCATGTGAATCTGAACCACTAGCCATGAACATAGGCCAGGGCCTCAGCCGTTCCTTGCCACTCCGTGTCGTAAATGGCATATTGGCAAGTTTACGCTTCTCATCAGACACTTTTAATTTTGATTTTTTGGTCATTTTACTGAACTTTTGTAGTATACTTGATGACACAGAGGTAGAGCAGTGGACTACTGTACCGTACTACTATATATATACTGGTGGCCAGCAAAATTCTGCACTGTCCTCCTACTATATATACTGCGCACAACTAAAATGCAGCACAGGTATGGATGGATAGTATACTTGATGACACAGAGGTAGGTAGAGCAGTGGACTACTGTACCGTACTGCTATATATATACTGGTGGTCACAGCAACATTCTGCACTTTCCCCTCCTACTATATACTGCGCACAACTAAAATGCAGCACAGGTATGGATGCATAGTATACTTGACGACACAGAGGTAGGTAGAGCAGTGGACTACTGTACCGTATTGCTATATATATATATACTGGTGGTCACAGCAACATTCTGCACTGTCCCCTCTTACTATATACTGCACACAACTAAAATGCAGCACAGGTATGGATGCATAGTATACTTGACGACACAGAGGTAGGTAGAGCAGTGGACTACTGTACCGTACTGCTATATATATATATATATATACTGGTGGTCACAGCAACATTCTGCACTGTCCCCTCCTACTATATACTGCGCACAACTAAAATGCAGCACAGGTATGGATGCATAGTATACTTGACGACACAGAGGTAGGTAGAGCAGTGGACTACTGTACCGTACTGCTATATATATACTGGTGGTCACAGCAACATTCTGCACTGTCCCCTCCTACTATATACTGCGCACAACTAAAATGCAGCACAGGTATGGATGCATAGTATACTTGACGACACAGAGGTAGGTAGAGCAGTGGACTACTGTACCATACTGCTATATGTATATACTGGTGGTCACAGCAACATTCTGCACTGTCCCCTGCTACTATATACTGCGCACAACTAAAATGCAGCACAGGTATGGATGCATAGTTTACGTGACGACACAGAGGTAGGTAGAGCAATGGACTACTGTATCGTACTGCTATATATATATATATATATATATATATATACTGGTGGTCAAAGCAACATTCTGCACAGTCCCCTTCTACTATATACTGCGCACAACTAAAATGCAGCACAGGTATGGATGCATAGTATACTTGACGACACAGAGGTAGGTAGAACAGTGGACTACTGTACCGTACTGCTATATATATACTGGTGGTCACAGCAACATTCTGCACTGTCCCCTCCTACTATATACTGCGCACAACTAAAATGCAGCACAGGTATGGATGCATAGTATACTTGACGACACAGAGGTAGGTAGAGCAGTGGACTACTGTACCGTACTGCTATATATATATACTGGTGGTCACAGCAACATTCTGCACTGTCCCCTCCTACTATATACTGTGCACAACTAAAATGCAGCACAGGTATGGATGCATAGTATACTTGACAACACAGAGGTGGGTAGAGCAGTGGACTACTGTACCGTACTGCTATATATATACTGGTGGTCACAGCAACATTCTGCACAGTCCCCTCCTACTATATACTGCGCACAACTAAAATGCAGCACAGGTATGGATGGATAGTATACTTGACAACACAGAGGTAGGTAGAGCAGTGAACTACTGTACCGTACTGATATAATACTGGTGGTCAGCAAAATTCTGCACTGTCCCCCTACTATATACTACAATGCAGCACAGATATGGAGCGTTTTTCAGGCAGAGAACGTAGATATTTTCAGCACACTGAGCACAGATATTTGCAAGCACACTGAGCACAGATATTTGCAGCACACTGAGCAGATATTTGCAGCACACTGAACACAGAAACTGAGAGAACGCTGCACGTCCTCTCGCTGTCATCTCCAATGCACGAGTGAAAATGGCGGCGACGCGCGGCTCCTTATATAGAATACGAATCTCGCGAGAATCCGACAGCGGGATGATGACGTTCGGGCGCGCTCGGGTTAACCGAGCAGGGCGGAAAGATCCGAGGCTGCCTCGGACCCGTGTAAAATGGGTTAAGTTCGGGGGGGGGTTTCGGATCCCGAGGAACCGAACCCGCTCATCACTAATATATATATATATATATATATATATATATAGTATATATCCATCAGCTGGTCTTCAAGCACCCGAGCCTGCAGTGAATTGTAGGACTCCAGGCTCCAGCTAGTCTGTGTGATAACGGTCAATGGGTCAGGGTCAGACTCACTAAATTTAGCCATCTGCAGAATGCAGAATCAGCGTTCACGATGGGTTCCATCTCACAGTCCAGTGGTTGGTGTACCGTCGCTTGCCATCTTGTGCTCTGATGCAGGTGTTAGAAGTATGGAAAACAGCCAATTGACTATGCAGCAACAGCAAGTGAGCCACAGACTTCATTAAAAGAGAAGTGGTCACACTTGGATTCTGCTCTGAACCACACAGGTGCTGCTGTACATGCAGGTGCCCCTTTAAAGCTTGGAGCCCGGAGGCAGGTGTCTCCATTGCCTCTGGGAGTTATGCCCCTGGTCACAGGTACAGCCAGCGTCTGGTACAATAGTCATTTTATAAAACACAGCTTGTAATGGAGCTGGTTTGTTTGTACTTTATCTCTCTCCAAGCTTTGATACATTGGGGGTTATTCAGGTCACATCACTAATCATTACGAATGCAATAACCCCAGCGGTGGCGGCAGTGCGCAAGCACAGGTCCCGTCCAGCGTGTACGCTGATCGAATTGGCTGCAAACGCCTCTGCCTGACTGACAGGCAGAGTCATTTCTTGGGGCGGCGACCAAGCGTTGCGGAGGGCGGCGCATTGAAAATAGTGGCGTGGCGGCTGCGTTTTCAGGTCAGCTGCGTGACGTCATGCGCAGCCGCTCCGATCAAGAAGATGATTGATTTGCAAATTGACTTGCAATTACATAAATATGTATGTGTGTGTATATATATATATATATATATATAGATTATACCATAAGCAGCACTCCCGTTCTTATAGATAAACAGGTCGAATCCCTGTACTTGTGCAACATTTCGATTCAATTTCAATCGTCGTCAGGCATATAATGCCTGATGACGATTGAAATTAAATCGAAATGTTGCACATGTACAGGCATTCAACCTGTTTATTTATAAGACCGGGAGTCAGTGGCGTAACTACTGCCCCCGCAGCCCTCGCGGTGGCTTGGGGGCGAGGGGCTGCGGGGGCGCCGCCACTGATTTAGAGCAGATTGACATGCGGACGAGCGTCCGCATGTCAATCTGCTGTCTCCTCTCTCTCCCTGCTGTAACGGGACACGGAGGGCACAGCGCACCGCGCGCGCCTCTCCAGTGTCCATCCTGCGTCTCCGTCCGTCTGGTCTAATAATGGAAGTGCCGTTCGTGAGCTCTGATTGGCTCACGAACCGGCACTTCCTTTATTAGACCAGAGAGACGGAGATGCAGGAGGGACATGAGAGAGGCGCGCGCTGTGCCCTCCTTGTCCCTCCTTCACAGCAGCGAGGGGGGGGGGGGCACTGAGGGGGCATGTATGGCACAGGGGGCATATATGGCACTGAGGGCATATATGGCACTGAGGGGGCATGTATGGCACAGGGGGCATATATGGCACTGAGGGGGCATGTATAGCACAGGGGGCATATATGGCACTGAGGGCATATATGGCACTGAGGGGGCATCTATGGCACAGGGGGCATATATGGCACTGAGGGGGCATGTATGGCACAGGGGGCATATATGGTACTGAGGGGGCATGTATGGCACAGGGGACACTGAGGGGGCATATATGGCACTGAGGGGGCATGTATGGCACAGGGGGCATATATGGCACTGAGGGGGCATGTATGGCACAGGGGGCATATATGGCAATGAGGGGGCATGTATGGCACAGGGGGCACTGAGGGGGCATATATGGCACTGAGGGGGCATGTATGGCATAGGGGCACTGAGGGGGCATATATGGCACTGAGGGGGCATGTATGGCACAGGGGGCACTGAGGGGGCATATATGGCACTGGGGGGGCACTGAGGGGGTATATATGGCACTGGGGGGGAAGTGTGGGGGCATATATGGCACTGAGGAGGCATATATGGCACTGGGGGGGTACTGAGGGGGATATATGGCACTGCATGTGTACCTGGCACATGGGGGGGGCTATATTTGGCACTGGGGGCACGTGAGCACCTGGCACTGTGGGGGAATATCTGGCACTGGGGGCATATGTGGCACTGGGGGAGGGGGGGCTATATTTGGCACTGGGGGCATGTGAGTACCTGGCACCGTGGGGAAATATGTGGCACTGGGGACATATGTGGCACTGGGAGCACAGCCCTAGCAACAAGCACTACCCCCTAGCAACAAGCATGACACCCAGTGCATGAAACTCCTGGCAACGAGCATGACACCCAGTGCATGAAACACCTGGCAACGAGCATGACACCCTGAGCATGAAAACCCCTGGCACCGTGCATGGAACCAAGAGCATGAAACCCCTGGCAACGAGCAGGTAATTTAAAAGTAATTAGAAGCCTTACTGTAGGACTTAATGTGTAATGGGCATTACGGTGTGTGGCATAATGTATCATGGACATTGCGGTGTGTGTCATAATGTGTCACAGGCATTACGGTGTGTGGCATACTATATCACGTGCATTGTGGTATGTGGTATAATGTCTCAGGGGCATTGCAGTGTGGCATAATGTATAACGGGCATTGCGGTATGTGTCACAGGTATTATGGTGTATGGTATACTATATCACGGGCATTGTGATATGTGGTATAATGTCTCAGGGTCATTGCAGTGTGTGGCATAATGTATCACGGACATTGCGGTATGTGTCATAATGTGCCCGGCATTACTGTGTGTTGTATACTATATCACGGGCATTGTGGTATGTTGTATAATGTCTCAGGGTCATTGCAGTGTGTGTCATAATGTGTCACAGGCATTGTATGTGCTATAATCTATCAGGGGCATTGCAGTGTGTAGCATAATGTATAACGGGCATTGCGATTCCTGTCGTCATGTGTCACAGGCATTACGGTGTGTGGCATAATGTGTCACAGGCATTACGGTGTATGGCATAATGTGTCACAGACATTGTATGTGCTATAATGTATCAGGGGCATTGCAGTGTGTAGCATAATGTATAACGGGCTTTGCGATTCCTGTCGTCATGTGTCACAGGCATTACGGTGTGTGGCATAATGTGTCGGGGGCATTATGGTGTGTGCATATTGTGTCATGTGCATTATTGTGCGTGGAATAATGTCTAAGGGCCATTGCAGTATGTGGCATAATGTATACTGGGCATTACTATAAGGAGGAAAAATGACAAATAATGTAAGGGGCATGAATCAGGATTATTTTTCTTTCCAGTGGTGGCTAACGTCTGGGCGTGCAGGTTGCAAAACTGGGGTATAAGGAAGTCTTTTCCTGCAATACCACGCCCCTTTATGCAAAGCCACGCCCATTCCAATGAAGCCACGCCCCTTTTTGGCATCCTTTCATGGTGCCAATTATGGGGGATGGGGGATGGGGGAATGGGGGGGGGTGGGGTGGCGCCGAAGATTTTTTTGGCTTGGGGGAGAAAAACTTCTAGTTATGCCACTGCCGGGAGTGCTGCTTATGGTATAATCTATGCATTCGTGCGCAAGTACACAAGAGGGCACCGAGCCAGATGCATATTGATACTTTCACCACAGGAGTGCCGAGTTCCAGCATTGAATATATAAATATATATATATATATATATATATTGCCAGGTCCACGGCACTCCCAATTCCCAAAAGTCTCTGAATACAAGAGATATGGCCGGTGCCCTCCCTGGTTACAGCAGCGCTGTGTCCAATGTAGCATGCAAAATTGGGCGGCACTCACGGCGCAGGAAGAAAAATAGACAAGCAAGTCTGGAAGTCTCAATCAACGTTTCAATGTGTATTATAACATTTTCGTCAGGATAAAAAATTACAATGTGTTACTCACCCTTTTAACTCCGTCTGATGGTCCATGGCGCCTCCTGCTAGTCGCGTCCCGCTCCGTCCAACTGATGACGTCATTACGAGGCGCCAGCCGCGGCGTCATGGAGCACCCGGACCGGAGCACACAGAAAACACCACCCCTGTGACAAAACAGTTACAAACAAAACACACAATTTAACCACAAGATACAGTATAGGTCACAAGAAAATCAGTGATACTATATACTAGAAATGTATCAACTTGAAATGAAACAAAGTACATAATTGTATGTAGCAGTAAGCATATTTAACCCATACTGATTTCATAGGAAAGATGCACAGAACGAATGCGCCAATACCTACCTAATGATACTATTACCGAAAAATAAGTTATATTACAATCAGCACTACAGAAAGCTAGTAATAATCATAACTACAGAGAGCTACCAATCGCTAATTAATTATAAGAAAGCTGACAGTCCCGCTTGTTCATTCAACCCTTTAGGGGATAGGGTGTCCAATGTAAAAATCCACTTAGCCTCAGCTCTAAGTAAAAGTTGGGCCCGATCACCACCTCGTTTTAATGGGGGGATATGATCAATTATTCGGTGTCGCAAGACGGCAACAGAATGTTTGGCCTGCAAGAAGTGTCTTGCAACAGGTTGATCACTTCGACCAGTAGAGATTGCAGCCCTGATGGAGGCACGATGTCCAGCCATCCGTTCCTTGAACATACAATCCGTTTTCCCCACATAGTGGAGACCGCACGGGCAGCTCAATACATATACTACAAATTTGGTAGTGCAGGTGACACGATGTTTTATCCTAAATTTTTTCCCCGTAAAGGGGTGATAAAAGGAATCACCTGTCAACATGTGGCTGCATGTAGTGCAGCCCAAGCATTTAAAACATCCCGGACAGGAAGACTTAAGAAAAGTGGTTATAGGAGTTTTTTTTGGTGTACTCTCAACATTTGTCTTAACTAAAAAAATCACGAATATTTTTGCCTCTGCGATACGCTGGCATTATCCGTGTATTAGGTTGAAGACCAATTTTCTTGTCAGTTTGTATAATAGGCCAAAATTTTTTTGTTATTTTACTGATTTCAGGGCTCTGGGTATTAAATTGATTGACCCAAATTAATCTATCCGTATGATCAATTTGTTTAGCAGGGTTTAACGTAGCGTTTCTCGATATTCTGAGTACTTTTTCTTTTATCGCTACTAGGTCCAATTGACTGTAACCCCTCTGCATAAATTTAGCAATCATGTTGTCACATTCCACCGCTAACTGGGATTCATCACTGATGATGCGTTTAAGGCGCAACATCTGAGAGTAGGGGAGTCCCTTACGTAACGAGATAGGATGATGGCTAGATGCCAAAAGAATATTATTCCTGTCCGTACTTTTGGTAAATAAGGATGTATTGATTTGACCATCACGTATTGAAATCTGTACATCTAAGAAATTGATACTTTTATCATGTATAGTATACGTGAATTTAACTGGAGAATCAGATAAATTATGGGAATCAAGTAAGGATTCAAGTAAATTACGGGGTCCTGTCCACAACAGTAACAGGTCATCTATGAATCGCAAATACAACAAAACATGAGGTTTGGTTGTCACATTAGATAGGAACAACTCGTCCTCAATCCGCAACATGTAACTGTTTGCGAATGAGGGCGAGACGTTACTCCCCATGGAACAACCTGAAAGCTGTAAATAAAAATTGTTATTGAATAAAAAATAGTTACGCTGTAAAGTTAATTGTAACATATTTACGAATAAATCAATGTTAGGTCCAGTAAAATGAGGATTGTTGCGGATTAAGGTTTCCACAGCCTTAAGTCCTTCAATGTGAGGGATGCATGTATATAGATTTTTAACATCGATCGTTGCCAATATGCAACAACTTGGGACAGACTGGATGGTTGCAAGTTTATTGAGAAGTGCTGTAGTATCCTTAAGACAGTGATCGATCGATTGAATACATGGTTGCAGATAATAGTCCAGAAAGATGGAAATTTTCTGGAACAACGACCCTCTTGCCGAAATTATCGGGCGTCCTGGAGGAGATTTACTGTCTTTGTGTAATTTAGGTATTGAGTACAGTATTGGTACCACAGGAAATCGTGTGGTCAAAGCTTCGAACTGTGCTGATGTTAAGTAGCCGTCCTTCACTGCCTATGACAAAACATTATCAAGTTCCTTTTTAAAGGATACGGTGGGATCAGATGGTAGTTTCCGGTAGGTGGTATTATCTGCTAGTTGACGGTCTAACTCAGCTATGTAATCGTGGACATTTTGTATCACTAGGGCTCCCCCCTTGTCTGCCGGACGTATGACGATGTCATCATATTTACTCAGATCGATAAGAGCTTGCCATTCAATCTTGGATAGGTTGGAATGGATATGTTTAGCGTGTTTAAAAGTGTTTTGAACTTGATTGTCAACCGTCCTGGAAAACACTTTAATGGATTTGTTTTGAGACACGGGATCAAATCTGGATTTAACCCGAAGAACAGGTTGCACTGTCGTATGCGTAGAAGGTATAGTTGGATGCTGGAAGAAATATTCTTTTAGGCGAAGTTGTCGCTCTAATTTCAATTGTTCAATTTTCCAATTGAAGAGATCTGGTTTGGTGGTAGGAACAAAATTGAGACCTTTAGACAAGACTTGTAATTCAGTAGGAGAAAATTGTCGATCTGATAAATTAATTATCATCTCCGTTTTGAGTACGTTGTTTTTCTTTGTCGCCGACCTTTTGCACTGCCCACCTCGCCTCGTGAATTGGCGCCTGGATTTATAAGTGCTGCCGGTGTGCGCACCCCTAAAGGGGGTAAACCCTGACTGGGGCACGGAATTTCAGCTTCACTGGCTGTTGCTGTACCCTCCGTAGAGGAATCTGTATCCAGGTGGTGTGCATTGAAGCGGTTAAAGGGGCGTCGCCTCGCTGGTCGTTTGGTGATCGGTGTACCTGAGACCCAAGGATACACCTGTCTTTTGGCATAATCGTTATTCACAATGTCCAATTTATTACGTTTGTATGAAATCAAATCTCTCTGATATTTCTCCATTTGAATAGTGAGTTTATCGTACCAATTTGTGGAAGTGTCCATCAGTAGGGTAGATTTATGAGCGGACTCAAAGGTGTCAATTTGGGTCCGAATAGACGCAAGCTCCCGAGTGACCTCCTCGATAACCAGGAGGATTAGGTCATAAGAACATTTGTTCAAAATGGAGACCCATTTTTTACAGAAAGCTGCGTTAAATCTCCCAATTGTGGGGATATTTTTGATACGAAAACCCCTCTGTATTTTTCCTTGTCGATGATAATCCGACAAAGTTACTCCGTGGTAATAAAAATCTTTTTCTCTGCGTTTTAATTTAAAAAGTTCACGAAAGAGCTGGATATTGTCCGGTATGCCCCCCGTGGCCACAAGATCTTCTTTAAAGCGCAGTCTAGTTGCGTCAATGTCGGAGTAACTGAAGGTCTCGCCCGGTGTCAAATCAATGGCTGAAAACAGGTCATCCAATTCGGTGTCGGTAGGTGCCGACATCATGAGTCTGTGCAGGACTCTCCGTATGGATAAACGGTGAAAGAAAATAGTGATGTGTCTAAATGACACGTGCTACTGTGCTCCACACCCAATAGTCCAGACGTAATAATAAACAGGGGTGGGTGCCTGTGTATGACCACAAACCTGCACGGTCGTAGTGGTCCAAATATATTGCCAGGTCCACGGCACTCCCAATTCCCAAAAGTCTCTGAATACAAGAGATATGGCCGGTGCCCTCCCTGGTTACAGCAGCGCTGTGTCCAATGTAGCATGCAAAATTGGGCGGCACTCACGGCGCAGGAAGAAAAACAGACAAGCAAGTCTGGAAGTCTCAATCAACGTTTCAATGTGTATTATAACATTTTCGTCAGGATAAAAAATTACAATGTGTTACTCACCCTTTTAACTCCGTCTGATGGTCCATGGCGCCTCCTGCTAGTCGCGTCCCGCTCCGTCCAACTGATGACGTCATTACGAGGCGCCAGCCGCGGCGTCATGGAGCACCCGGACCGGAGCACACAGAAAACACCACCCCTGTGACAAAACAGTTACAAACAAAACACACAATTTAACCACAAGATACAGTATAGGTCACAAGAAAATCAGTGATACTATATACTAGAAATGTATCAACTTGTATCAAATGTATTTTTATTTACAGCTTTCAGGTTGTTCCATGGGAAGTAACGTCTCGCCCTCATTCGCAAACAGTTACATGTTGCGGATTGAGGTCGAGTTGTTCCTATCTAATGTGACAACCAAACCTCATGTTTTGTTGTATTTGCGATTCATAGATGACCTGTTACTGTTGTGGACAGGACCCCGTAATTTACTTGAATCCTTACTTGATTCCCATAATTTATCTGATTCTCCAGTTAAATTCACGTATACTATACATGATAAAAGTATAAATTTCTTAGATGTACAGATTTCAATACGTGATGGTCAAATCAATACATCCTTATTTACCAAAAGTACGGACAGGAATAATATTCTATTGGCATCTAGCCATCATCCTATCTCGTTACGTAAGGGACTCCCCTACTCTCAGATGTTGAGCCTTAAACGCATCATCAGTGATGAATCCCAGTTAGTGGTGGAATGTGACAACATGATTGCTAAATTTATGCAGAGGGGTTACAGTCAATTGGACCTAGTAGCGATAAAAGAAAAAGTACTCAGAATATCGAGAAACGCTACGTTAAACCCTGCTAAACAAATTGATCATACGGATAGATTAATTTGGGTCAATCAATTTAATACCCAGAGCCCTGAAATCAGTAAAATAACAAAAATATTTTGGCCTATTATACAAACTGACAAGAAAATTGGTCTTCAACCTAATACACGGACAATGCCAGCGTATCGCAGAGGCAAAAATATTCGTGATTTTTTAGTTAAGACAAATGTTGAGAGTACACCAAAAAAAACTCCTATAACCACTTTTCTTAAGTCTTCCTGTCCGGGATGTTTTAAATGCTTGGGCTGCACTACATGCAGCCACATGTTGACAGGTGATTCCTTTTATCACCCCTTTACGGGGAAAAAAATTTAGGATAAAACATCGTGTCACCTGCACTACCAAATTTGTAGTATATGTATTGAGCTGCCCGTGCGGTCTCCACTATGTGGGGAAAACGGACTGTATGTTCAAGGAACGGATGGCTGGACATCGTGCCTCCATCAGGGCTGCAATCTCTACTGGTCGAAGTGATCAACCTGTTGCAAGACACTTCTTGCAGGCCAAACATTCTGTTGCCGTCTTGCGACACCGAATAATTGATCATATCCCCCCATTAAAACGAGGTGGTGATCGGGCCCAACTTTTACTTAGAGCTGAGGCTAAGTGGATTTTTACATTGGACACCCTACCCCCTAAAGGGTTGAATGAACAAGCGGGACTGTCAGCTTTCTTATAATTAATTAGCGATTGGTAGCTCTCTGTAGTTATGATTATTACTAGCTTTCTGTAGTGCTGATTGTAATATAACTTATTTTTCGGTAATAGTATCATTAGGTAGGTATTGGCGCATTCGTTCTGTGCATCTTTCCTATGAAATCAGTATGGGTTAAATATGCTTACTGCTACATACAATTATGTACTTTGTTTCATTTCAAGTTGAAACATTTCTAGTATATAGTATCACTGATTTTCTTGTGACCTATACTGTATCTTGTGGTTAAATTGTGTGTTTTGTTTGTAACTGTTTTGTCACAGGGGTGGTGTTTTCTGTGTGCTCCGGTCCGGGTGCTCCATGACGCCGCGGCTGGCGCCTCGTAATGACGTCATCAGTTGGACGGAGCGGGACGCGACTAGCAGGAGGCGCCATGGACCATCAGACGGAGTTAAAAGGGTGAGTAACACATTGTAATTTTTTATCCTGACGAAAATGTTATAATTAGAGATGAGCGGGTTCGGTTTCTCTGAATCCGAACCCGCACGAACTTCATGTTTTTTTCACGGGTCCGAGCAGACTCGGATCCTCCCGCCTTGCTCGGTTAACCCGAGCGCGCCCGAACGTCATCATGACGCTGTCGGATTCATGCGAGACTCGGATTCTATATAAGGAGCCGCGCGTCGCCGCCATTTTCACACGTGCATTGAGATTGATAGGGAGAGGACGTGGCTGGCGTCCTCTCCATTTAGATTAGGGTTGAGAGAGAGAGAGAGAGATTGACCTGAGGCTGTGATACTGTAGAAGAGAGTGCAGAGTTTAGTGACTGACGACCACAGTGACCACCAGACAGTGCAGTTGTTTGTTTTATTTAATATATCCGTTCTCTGCCTGAAAAAAACGATACACACAGTGACTCAGTCACATACCATATCTGTGTGCACTGCTCAGCCCAGTGTGCTGCATCAATGTATATATATATCTGACTGTGCTCAGCTCACGCAGCTTATAATTGTGGGGGAGACTGGGGAGCACTGCAGTGCCAGTTATAGGTTATAGCAGGAGCCAGGAGTACATAATATTATATTAAAATTAAACAGTGCACACTTTTGCTGCAGGAGTGCCACTGCCAGTGTGACTAGTGACCAGTGACCTGACCACCAGTATATATAATATTAGTAGTATACTATCTCTTTATCAACCAGTCTATATTAGCAGCAGACACAGTACAGTGCGGTAGTTCACGGCTGTGGCTACCTCTGTGTCGGCACTCGGCAGCCCGTCCATAATTGTATATACCACCTAACCGTGGTTTTTTTTTCTTTCTTTATAGTCATACTAGTTACGAGTATACTATCTCTTTATCAACCAGTCTATATTAGCAGCAGACACAGTACAGTGCGGTAGTTCACGGCTGTGGCTACCTCTGTGTCGGCACTCGGCAGCCCGTCCATAATTGTATATACCACCTAACCGTGGTTTTTCTTTCTTTCTTTATACATACATACTAGTTACGAGTATACTATCTCTTTATCAACCAGTCTATATTAGCAGCAGACACAGTACAGTGCGGTAGTTCACGGCTGTGGCTACCTCTGTGTCGGCACTCGGCAGCCCGTCCATAATTGTATATACCACCTAACCGTGGTTTTTTTTTCTTTCTTTATACATACATACTAGTTACGAGTATACTATCTCTTTATCAACCAGTCTATATATTAGCAGCAGACACAGTACAGTGCGGTAGTTCACGGCTGTGGCTACCTCTGTGTCGGCACTCGGCAGCCCGTCCATAATTGTATATACCACCTAACCGTGGTTTTTTTTTCTTTCTTTATACATACATACTAGTTACGAGTATACTATCTCTTTATCAACCAGTCTATATATTAGCAGCAGACACAGTACAGTGCGGTAGTTCACGGCTGTGGCTACCTCTGTGTCGGCACTCGGCAGCCCGTCCATAATTGTATATACCACCTAACCGTGGTTTTTTTTTCTTTCTTTATACATACATACTAGTTACGAGTATACTATCTCTTTATCAACCAGTCTATATTAGCAGCAGACACAGTACAGTGCGGTAGTTCACGGCTGTGGCTACCTCTGTGTCGGCACTCGGCAGCCCGTCCATAATTGTATATACCACCTAACCGTGGTTTTTTTTTCTTTCTTTATACATACATACTAGTTACGAGTATACTATCTCTTTATCAACCAGTCTATATATTAGCAGCAGACACAGTACAGTGCGGTAGTTCACGGCTGTGGCTACCTCTGTGTCGGCACTCGGCAGCCCGTCCATAATTGTATATACCACCTAACCGAGGTTTTTTTTTCTTTCTTTATAGTCATACTAGTTACGAGTATACTATCTCTTTATCAACCAGTCTATATTAGCAGCAGACACAGTACAGTGCGGTAGTTCACGGCTGTGGCTACCTCTGTGTCGGCACTCGGCAGCCCGTCCATAATTGTATATACCACCTAACCGTGGTTTTTTTTTCTTTCTTTATACATACATACTAGTTATGAGTATACTATCTCTTTATCAACCAGTCTATATATTAGCAGCAGACACAGTACAGTGCGGTAGTTCATGGCTGTGGCTACCTCTGTGTCGGCACTCGGCAGCCCGTCCATAATTGTATATACCACCTAACCGTGGTTTTTTTTTCTTTCTTTATAGTCATACTAGTTACGAGTATACTATCTCTTTATCAACCAGTCTATATTAGCAGCAGACACAGTACAGTGCGGTAGTTCACGGCTGTGGCTACCTCTGTGTCGGCACTCGGCAGCCCGTCCATAATTGTATATACCACCTAACCGTGTTTTTTTTTTCTTTCTTTATACATACATACTAGTTACGAGTATACTATCTCTTTATCAACCAGTCTATATATTAGCAGCAGACACAGTACAGTGCGGTAGTTCACGGCTGTCGCTACCTCTGTGTCGGCACTCGGCAGCCCGTCCATAATTGTATATACCACCTAACCGTGGTTTTTTTTTCTTTCTTTATACATACATACTAGTTACGAGTATACTATCTCTTTATCAACCAGTCTATATATTAGCAGCAGACACAGTACAGTGCGGTAGTTCACGGCTGTGGCTACCTCTGTGTCGGCACTCGGCAGCCCGTCCATAATTGTATATACCACCTAACCGTGGTTTTTTTTTCTTTCTTTATACATACATACTAGTTACGAGTATACTATCTCTTTATCAACCAGTCTATATATTAGCAGCAGACACAGTACAGTGCGGTAGTTCACGGCTGTGGCTACCTCTGTGTCGGCACTCGGCAGCCCGTCCATAATTGTATACTAGTATCCAATCCATCCATCTCCATTGTTTACCTGAGGTGCCTTTTAGTTGTGCCTATTAAAATATGGAGAACAAAAATGTTGAGGTTCCAAAATTAGGGAAAGATCAAGATCCACTTCCACCTCGTGCTGAAGCTGCTGCCACTAGTCATGGCCGAGACGATGAAATGCCAGCAACGTCGTCTGCCAAGGCCGATGCCCAATGTCATAGTACAGAGCATGTCAAATCCAAAACACCAAATATCAGTAAAAAAAGGACTCCAAAACCTAAAATAAAATTGTCGGAGGAGAAGCGTAAACTTGCCAATATGCCATTTACCACACGGAGTGGCAAGGAACGGCTGAGGCCCTGGCCTATGTTCATGGCTAGTGGTTCAGCTTCACATGAGGATGGAAGCACTCAGCCTCTCGCTAGAAAAATGAAAAGACTAAAGCTGGCAAAAGCAGTAGCACCGCAAAGAACTGTGCGTTCTTCGAAATCCCAAATCCACAAGGAGAGTCCGACTCCAATTGTGTCGGTTGCGATGCCTGACCTTCCCAACACTGGACGTGAAGAGCATGCGCCTTCCACCATTTGCACGCCCCCTGCAAGTGATGGAAGGAGCACCCGCAGTCCAGTTCCTGATAGTCAGATTGAAGATGTCAGTGTTGAAGTACACCAGGATGAGGAGGATATGGGTGTTGCTGGCGCTGGGGAGGAAATTGACCAGGAGGATTCTGATGGTGAGGTGGTTTGTTTAAGTCAGGCACCCGGGGAGACACCTGTTGTCCGTGGTAGGAATATGGCCGTTGACATGCCTGGTGAAAATACCAAAAAAATCAGCTCTTCGGTGTGGAAGTATTTCACCAGAAATGCGGACAACAGGTGTCAAGCCGTGTGTTCCCTTTGTCAAGCTGTAATAAGTAGGGGTAAGGACGTTAACCACCTCGGAACATCCTCCCTTATACGTCACCTGCAGCGCATTCATAATAAGTCAGTGACAAGTTCAAAAACTTTGGGTGACAGCGGAAGCAGTCCACTGACCAGTAAATCCCTTCCTCTTGTAACCAAGCTCACGCAAACCACCCCACCAACTCCCTCAGTGTCAATTTCCTCCTTCCCCAGGAATGCCAATAGTCCTAGATCGGCCCGGTGTTTGTGTCGGCCACTAGGGTCGCTTATCTTACTCACACAGCTACCTCATTGCGCCTCTTTTTTTCTTTGCGTCATGTGCTGTTTGGGGAGGGTTTTTTGGAAGGGACATCCTGCGTGACACTGCAGTGACACTCCTAGATGGGCCCGGTGTTTGTGTCGGCCACTAGGGTCGCTAATCTTACTCACACAGCTACCTCATTGCGCCTCTTTTTTTCTTTGCGTCATGTGCTGTTTGGGGAGGGTTTTTTGGAAGGGCCATCCTGCGTGACACTGCAGTGCCACTCCTAGATGGGCCCGGTGTTTGTGTCGGCCACTAGGGTCGCTTATCTTACTCACACAGCGACCTCGGTGCAAATTTTAGGACTAAAAATAATATTGTGAGGTGTGAGGTATTCAGAATAGACTGAAAATGAGTGGAAATTATGGTTTTTGAGGTTAATAATACTTTGGGATCAAAATGACCGCCAAATTCTATGATTTAAGCTGTTTTTTAGGTTTTTTGGAAAAAAACACCCGAATCCAAAACACACCCGAATCCGACAAAAAAAATTCGGTGAGATTTTGCCAAAACGCGGTCGAACCCAAAACACGGCCGCGGAACCGAACCCAAAACCAAAACACAAAACCCGAAAAATTTCCGGCGCTCATCTCTAGTTATAATACACATTGAAACGTTGATTGAGACTTCCAGACTTGCTTGTCTGTTTTTCTTCCTGCGCCGTGAGTGCCGCCCAATTTTGCATGCTATATATATATATATATATATATATATATATATAAGATTTAAATATACTTCAGTAATACATTATTCAATTAAATGAGTCTCTCCAACTAAATGAGTTAAAGGAATAAAGTTCCTTAGACAGCAATATAATCTTTCAATGTGTGATGCCCCACCGTTACTTTTCCCCCTTGATAGCCCCATATACCCCTGCTCTAGGAAGGGGAAATCTGAATAAAGGGACAGTTATTTAGTGCCTGCCGCTTCCAGTTTATCCTGTTGCCCTAATCTACCAGACATTGGTGTCAGTGGGAGCACAGCCAGCGCGCGGGGATGGTCTAGGACACAATCCCACGCTCCCTCTCTGAAAGGCAGCTCATGGTCCCGGCGGGAAGCATCCGGGGGACCTCAACTGAGTCTATATAGAGATGCCGTGGGAAACCATTGGCGGTGCGCTGAGGAGACTTGTGGGATGAGGAGCTGCGCAGCAGGACATAAGGCATTACCTCTATCCCGGTGAATTAGGCTGCGGCTGTGGATACTCGGTGACCGGAGTATACAACGCCATCCTCTTCGGTTCCCTTTTATCTGGTAATTGTAGCTCCTTTTCAATACACTGGTTATTCAATCGTTCCCAGAGACGTAAGAAGGATGGACATGAAGAGTTGTTCAATTGATTTTACTTAAGGAATTTGCATAAAGTTGATGTTAATAAGTACTTTGCAAGGAATTATACCCATAAAACAAAAATAAATAAATAATAATAATAATAAAAATATTATTCAGCAACTCCCTTGGGGTCCTATCTCACAGGAACCACAGGTGTCGACTGGGTCAGTAGCACTGGTCAATGCCCAACACGTAGACAGTTGAGCAATATAATACTATTGGTATTATTATTCCTGATACCATAAGAGTTAGACTTTACAATATAATTTCGTTCACGTAGCTCTTTGCAATACTAATTAAAGCTCAACAACTGGTAAAACAAGTAATTAATCATAAACATTCACCAAACATACTTGGAAATTATTAAAGTACAGTAATTCAGTTCAGCTGAGCGGTATGGCGGTGCACTTAGGTGTATAAATAGCTACTTATTGGGGGGAATTCAAATGTTTGAAAAGTCGGTTGGGTGTCTGTTTTTTCCTGTCTATTAGATAGGAAAAAACAGACACCCAACTGACTTTTCAAACATTTGAATTCCCCCCATTTCCTCTAATGAAGAAGAAGCTGTGGCCTCTGAACTATCCACTTTAACTGACGCTTCAACCTGAACGTAACAATGTGGACACTGCAATATTAATGCACTTGAACGGTGCAAACCCGGGTTTGTTAGTAAGCTGTCTCCCTGCGGCCTTGGGTGATTTTAAGCTCCTTAAGTTAAACTTGAAATAGCGTAACCATGGGTTGCTTTAACTTGGTGAACACCAAGCTGCCGGTCTAAAGTCCTATTGAATCCTTTTCATTGCTGACTCTGGTGAAATCACTCACTGTCCTGAGTTAATAGGATATAGGCAAACTCATCCAATCTCTGATAGCTGACTGTGATTCTTTACTGTAGCTCACTAAACTCGGCTAGATGTTAACCTTTGAATGCTGTATGGACTGGATTTAAGCTAATTTTACCGCATATAACAGTTCCTCTGCCAATAAATAATTATGTCTGCTGCAAGCATTTAAGCGGTGTGTCTATTTATACAAAAAAGTTCCCACCATTGAAGATAATGGAGGGGGCTGTGCGATGCGCGTCGGACAGCTCCGACGCGCATACAGCCAATCAGGAGAGTGCCACGACGTGGCGCTACCTGATTGGCTGAAGAGACTCTCTGTGACAGGAGTCACGGGGGGTCTCTGCATTCGGGGAAAGGGGTCCCATGTGTAAACATGGGACCCCTTTCAGTCCGTCTGGTTCGGGTTAATGCGGTTTGTTTTTTTGCCAAGTACGTGGATTATAATAAAAGACCAGGACACTGAACCAGGTGAGTATGATTTTATTTTCAGGTACCCCGGACGTCGACATTGGAGACGAGGCCAGAGTCGGCGTGTCAACATAGGTAAGTATGTGTGTGTCGGCATGTGTGAAATAAAGTTGTATTTTCACGGTGTCTGTGTCCTGTTTTTATTTGGGTATTTTTTTTGCAATAGAACTACAGGTACCAGCGGGCCCGTTTTCCCCCCACATGCTGGTACTTGTGGTTCTCCAAGTACCGGCTTGCGGGGAGGCTTGCTGGGACTTGTAGTTCTTCTGCAAAAAACAATATTCTTACATTTTACTCAAGGCTATCAGCCCCCCATCCGCAGCCCTTGGATGGGGGGGACAGCCTCGGGCTTCACCCCTGGCCCTTGGGTGGCTGGGGGACCCCTTGATTGAAGGGGTCCCCACTCCTCTAGGGTACCCCGGCCAGGGGTGACTAGTTGGGTATTTAATGCCATGGCCGCAGGGAGCGGTATAAAAGTGTCCCCCGGCTGTGGCATTATCTGTCCAGCTAGTGGAGCCCGGTGCTGGTACAAAAAATACGGGGGACCCATACTCTTTTTGTCCCCCATATTTTTTGGACCAGGCGCAGAGCCCGGTGCTGGTTGTTAAAATACGGGGGTTCCCCTGTCATTTCCCCCCCCGTATTTTGGCAACCAGGACCGGCTCAAAGAGCCCGAGGCTGGTTATGCTTAGGAGGGGGGACCCCACGCAATTTTTTTTCGGGTTTTTTACCGTTTTTTGACCATTTTTAAAAATCGGATCAAAATCCGTCAAATCGGCCGTTTTTCGACAGCGGGATTGTCGAATCCGTTTTTTTATTGAATATGTCGAATTCTGGCACCCACCTGCTGGAATTCGATGGTCGAATTGTGTCGAATAAAAAAATAAGGCGAAAAATTGCCGCAATTCGCCCGCAATTGCATATACCCCTTGATATACAGCCTTTCAGCGCTGCCGCTGTTCATAGCCCATCTCAGCCCCTGTCACTCCCCTACTAGCCGCACCTTCGGGTGGGTCTTAGCCAGGGAATCGCCGCCACCTCAATGTTGGGGATGCTAGGGAACTTCACCTACCGCTGTCACTCACATAGATGTTCCGACTCTGGGGCGTCCCATGCTGCACCCCTGACGCCTCCTCCTCTGCCTCGTCACCCGAGCTCCCGGCTCCACCTCGCACAGTCTTTTCACATAGGGGAACTGAAGAGGACAGCACTGTATACTCCGGTTATGGCTCCGGTATATGGGGCTATTTAGGGGGCAAATTAATGGTGGGGCATCACACATGACCCCGCTTTAACAATACATGTCCTCTTTTATTCTACAAGTTCAATAAGGACTTCAAACAATTCATTAACAGTTCTCATAGATGGTGCACATAGCAATAATATAACACAGTACTAGTCAAAACATTTTTTGGATTTTCTCTATGTCTATGGTACAATTCGGGTCACTTTAATTGAATCTATCACTATCTTACATAGACATATCAGGATGATTCAATTCCTGTACCTTAGAGGTAACTTGCCTCAAGTACTACATTCTAATCTTCTTATTCCCAGGGTAGACACCTCCCCCCTAACCCAGGCATAATCAACACCAAGCTGGTCACCATGTTCTGTGGGCACCTTTTCAACGGGTTCAGGGGCCATTCATTTTAATGAGCTCTGCGCTACTGCACCACTCATGAATGTCAAGAGCTCTATGGGGTTATGCTAGGGAATACCCTCCGATGTCTCCCACCTCTCTGACACAGGCAAGTCCCATCCTTCCTCAGGAATTTGAGCAGTACAGCATTTAATGTGGTCTCGAGACATGACACTGACTGTTCCCCCGGACTCTCTGCGGATTTCATAGGTATATCGCTCACCTTCTGGCCTTCTGGAATACTAGTCACGCTGTAAGGGATAGTTTCCCACATGGGGGTTTATTTGTGCCGATTTGTAGGGAGTTTGTACGTGTTTGTGCCGATTTGTAGGGAGTTTGATCTCTAATTTTATCGGACGTATTTTACTGCAACTTTTTGAATCCATCTACGGTAATTTACTAAGCTGCTAAGTTTTCTATTTTCGTATTTTCCGATGTTGATGTGATTCGTATTGTAGGGCAGTGTTTTACGGTAGTGATTAGTAAAACCCTGCTGGACATAACACAATGAAGTCCGTCCGGATCAGTGAGATCCGTGCAGGGCTTCATGGTGTACTGGTGGACAGGATGCTGGCTGTCAATTTCCCAACAGCAGCATCCCACCCGCCAGAATGCCGGCAGCTGGGTGAGAGGAAAGAGGTCCCTTGTGGGCTTGCATGCACAGGCCTTGCCCTTCTGCTCCACGGGAGGTTTCTGTCCTCCCTGAGCACACCTTAAGACACCTGTGTTATGGTTTGACAGGTGTACTGCCCCAGTCAAACTCCCCTCCTGCTACTGTCCCCGGAGCGGGTATCAGTGGCAGTGGCGTAGGGAGGGTGGAACAAGTGGAGCTCCAGCTCCAGGTGCCGCTGGGGACTGAAGGCGCCGACTCACTGCACAGCTGAGAGCCGGGATCTCGGGCAGGGGTAGGAGGAGATGACTAGAAGAGAGGGAAGGGGTGGCCACTACAATGCCTGCATGTTGCAGATCACTGATTGCACAGTGCAGAGAGTCCAGTGCAGTGCAGTGCAGTGTGGTGTGTTGTTAGGGAAGTGGGGAGGTTTGGAGGCTTGTCAGAAGAACCTTCCTGGCTGTCAGGGATCTGCATTCAGTGATCTGGAACATGCAGGCAATGTGGTGGCCGCCCCTTCCCTTTCCTCAGTGCTTTCCTTCTACCCACGAGGTCCAGCCTGTCAATCACATAGAAGCTCCGCCCCTCCTGGCTGGAACAAGGAGCTGCTATGCTGCTGCTCTCTTGGTGAGAATTACTGTGTGTATACTGTGTGTTTATGTGTATATGTCTGTGTTTGTGTGTAAATGTGTTTGTGTGTAAATGTGTGTGTATATGTCTGTGCTAATGTGTACACATGTATGTGTGTGTTTGTGTATATATATATTTGTATACAGTATGTGTGAGTATATGTGTGTGTTTATGCATGGCTGTGTATATCTGTGTGTGTGTGTGTGTGTGTGTGTGTGTGTGTGTGTATATATCTGTGTATACTGTATTTGTGTGTTTATGTATGTCTGTGCCTAAGGGGTCTATTCATGTAGCAGTGAAAAGCCCTGTTTTGCGTTAAACAGGGCTTTTCTCTGCCTACTGCAATTCACAGAGCGGGTTACCGTGGAGAAGTCTCTGACTTCTCCAGCGGTACCCCCGCTCTGTGCCTGAATTGCATCACCATACCTTTGTAGGTGGAGTTCAGGTTCGCCATCTCTGGACGGCGTAACCTGAACTGTAGTGCGGAGACGTCAGGGAAGCTCAATGCTTCCCTGCGCTCTGCTCTGCACCTGGCACTGGCTCCGCCCCCAACCTCCCAGCAACCACTGCGGCCTGCTGGGAGGTCAACAAGCTGCGCATGCGCAAAGGGACGCGCCGCTGGACTCCGCGCATCGCAGGGAGGGACCGCTGGAGATGACCTCACCGCAGGAGTCCCAGACACCGCAGCGCATCGTCGGAAGGGTAAGTATACATGAATTGCTACTTATTACAGCTATACATCGCATCAAAGCGATGTATAGTGATAAGTAGCAATTCTGTTTTCGTTTTCTACATGAATAGACCCCTGTATGTGTGTGAATCTATGTATGTATGTATGTATGTATGTATGTATGTGTAGTGGTGGGTGGGGGCGCCGTGACATGACCCTGCTCCGGGTGCAGTGGCGTAACTACTGCCCCCGCAGTCCTCGCGGTGGCTTGGGGGCGAGGGGCTGCGGGGGCGCCACTGATTTAGAACAGATTGACATGCGGACGAGCGTCCGCATGTCAATCTGCGATCTCCTCTCCCTCCTTGCTGCGGTGCCTGCTCCCCCGGCTCTCCCCCCCCCCCCCATGTGTTGGAGGGACACGAGCGCATCGCGCGTCTCTCCTGTGTCCCTCCTGGCTCTCCCCCGGCCGGTCTAAGGAAGCAAGTGCCGTTCGTGAGCTCTGATTGGCTCACGAACGGCACTTCCTTTATTAGACAGCTGGGGGAGAGCCAGGAGGGACACAGGAGAGACGCGCGATGCGCTCGTGTCCCTCCAACACATAGGGGGGGGCCGGAGGAGCAGGCACTGGGGCATATACCCGGCACTGGGGACATATACCTGGCACTGGGGGGGCATATACCTGGCACTGAGGGCATGTACCTGGCACTGGGGGCATATACCTGGCACTGGGGGCATATACCTGGCACTGGGGGGGCATATACCCGGCACTGGGGGCATGTACCTGGCACTGGGGGCATATACCCGGCACTGGGGGGCATATACCTGGCACTGGGGGGGCATATACCCGGCACTGGAGGCATATACCTGGCACTGGGGGGGAAGCAGGCACTAGGGGGGAATATCTGGCACTGGGGGCATGTACCTGGCACTGGGGGCATATACCCGGCACTGGGGGGGCATATATCCGGCACTGGGGGCATATACCTGGCACTGGGGGGGCATATACCCGGCACTGGGGGGGCATATACCCGGCACTGGGGGCATATACCTGGCACTGGGGGGGAAGCAGGCACTGGGGGGGAATATCTGGCACTGGGGGCATATACCTGGCACTGGGGGCATATAACTGGCACTGGGGGGGCATGTACCTGGCACTGGGGGCATATACCTGGCACTGGGGGCATATACCTGGCACTGGGGGGGGGTATCTGGCACTGGGAGAATATCTGGCACTGGGGGGGCATATACCAGGCACTGGGGGCATATACCTGGCACTGGGGGGGCATATACCTGGCACTGGGGGGGAATATACCTGGCACTGGGGGGGCATATACCCGGCACTGGGGGCATATACCCGTGACTGGGGGGGCATATACCTGGCACTGGGGGGGAAGCAGGCACTGGGAGGGAATATCTGGCACTGGGGGCATATGCCTGGCACTGTGGGGGAATATCTGGCACTGGGGCATATACCTGGCACTGGGGGGGGGAATATCTGGCACTGGGGGGTCATATACCTGGCACTGGGGGCATATACCTTGCACTGGAGGGGGGGGATATCTGGCACTGGGGGCATATACCTGGCACTGGGGGGGAATATCTGGCACTGGGGGGGAAGCAGGCACTGTGGGGGAATATCTGGCACTGGGGGGGGGGCATATACCTGGCACTGTGGGGGAATATCTGGCACTGGGTGCATATACCTGGCACTGTGGGGGAATATCTGGCACTGGGTGCATATACCTGGCACTGTGGGGGAATATCTGGCACTGGGAGCATATGTGGCACTGGGAGCACGGCCCTAGCAACAAGCACTACCCCCTAGCAGCGAGCAGGACACCCAGTGCATGAAACCCCTGGCAACGAGCATGACACCCTGAGCATGAAAACCCCTGGCACCGTGCATGGAACCAAGAGCATGAAACCCCTGGCAACGAGGAGGTAATTTAAAAGTAATTGGAAGCCTTACTGTAGAACTTAATGTGTAATGGGCATTACGGTGTGTGGCATAATGTATCACGGACATTGCGGTGTGTGTCATAATGTATCAGGCATTACGGTGTGTTGTATACTATATCACGGGCATTGTGGTATGTGGTATAATGTCTCAGGATCATTGTGGTGTGTGTCATACTGTGTCACAGACATTGTGTGTGCTATAATGTATCAGGGGCATTGCAGTGTGTAGCATAATGTATAACTGGCATTGCGATTCCTGTCATAATGTGTCGGGGGCATTACGGTGTGTGGCATAATGTGTCGGGGGCATTACGGTGTGTGGCATAATGTGTCGGGGGCATTACGGTGTGTGGCATAATGTGTAGGGGGCATTACGGTGTGTGCATATTGTGTCATGTGCATTTTTGTCAGTTATCGCAAAAACGCGCCATGGCGCGTATTTTACCCAGAAACAGCCGCCCGGGACTCACATTTAGAAGATGAGCGGGTCCCACAGGACGCGCTCATCTGAATATGTGTTTGCATGTGTTAAGCCTGTCAGCGGAATGCAGGAGGTGACTGGCTGTTTCCTCGGCCAATCACCTCCTGTAGTCTCCATCCAATCACAGCCTGCAGCATCTCCCGCTTTGAATCCTGCTCCCCGCCAGCACATGAATCTGTGCTGCAGGGCTGACAGACTGGCCCCGCTCATCCGGCTCCACTGCCGCTCTGCCGCCAGCACCCTCCTCTGCGACTGGGAGTACAGCTCCGGATCTGCCCGCCGCCACCCCCCTACCCGGGACCCGCTCAACGCCCCACCGAGACCCGACAACTACCTTCCAGCAGGAGCCGTCCGGGCTGCGCAGCTCCCGCTGTAGGTAAGCAGTAGACAGTGCTGCATCGCCCCGCTTCACCTGGAGTAGCTGGTGCAGATGCGGGATGTCCGGGGGCTGCAAGCTCCGTGTGTGCAATGTGAGGCCGCTCAGAGTGTCAGGGCCTCACTGACACCATTTTTCTGACAGCACAGTGCAGTGAGTGCACTGGCACAAGTAGCCAGCCGGCGCCGCAGCATGAAGGAGCTATCTGTGAAATCGCAAGCAGAGGCTGGCAAGAAGGAGCTCCTCCGATCGCTTCCCCTGACGGGCTGGCCACTGCTAAATATACCAGTAATCAGTACAACTGTGCAGTGACACTGACTTTCCCATTGCACCTGGGGCTCCACTACTTTGACACAGTTGGAACTGATTATCGGTATATTTAGCAGTGGCCAGCCCGTCAGGGGAAGCGATTGGACGAGCTCCTTCTTGCCAGAGAACAGCCTCTGCTTGCGATTTCACATAGAGCTCCTCCAGGCTGCGGCTACTACAGGCGCAGGCTGGCTACTTGTGCCAGTGCACTCACTGCACTGTGCTGTCAGAAAAAATGGTGAGTGTCAGTGAGTTGCTGCTGGGGGCGGAACCACTTGTGTCAAACGGCCCCTTCGTGCAACTGGAGGTGATAAGTGAGTGGTTACTGCAATGTGCCTCAGTGCTCTACCAGGCGCATTGTGTATAATAACGTGTTCTACCTGGCGCAATGTGTATAATAACGTGTTCTACCTGGCGCAATGTGTATAATAACGTGTTCTACCTGGCGCAATGTGTATGATAACGTGCTCTACCTGGCGCAATGTGTATGATAACGTATTCTACCTGGCGCAATGTGTATGATAACGTGTTCTACCTGGCGCAATGTGTATGATAACGTGTTCTACCTGGCGCAATGTGTATGATAACGTGCTCAACCTGGTGCAATGTGTATAATAACGTGCTCTACCAGGCGCAATGTGTATGATAACGTGCTCTACCTAGTGCAATGTGTATAATAACGTGCTCTACCAGGTGCATTGTGTATAATAACGTGTTCTACCTAGTGCAATGTGTATTATAACGTGCTCTACCAGGCGCATTGTGTATAATAACGTGTTCTACCTGGCGCAATGTGTATGATAACGTGCTCTACCTGGCGCAGTGTGTATGATAACGTGTTCTACCTGGCGCAATGTGTATGATAACGTGTTCTACCTGGCGCAATGTGTATGATAACGTGCTCTACCTAGTGCAATGTGTATTATAACGTGCTCTACCAGGCGCATTGTGTATAATAACGTGTTCTACCTGGCGCAATGTGTATGATAATGTGCTCTACCAGGCGCATTGTGTATAATAACGTGTTCTACCTGGCGCAATGTGGCTGATAACGTGCTCTACCAAGCGCATTGTGTATAATAACGTGCTCTACCTGGCGCAATGTGTATAATAACGTGTTCTACCTGACGCAATGTGTATGATAACTTGCTCTACCTAGCGGCAATGTGTATGATAACGTGCTCTACCTGGCGCAGTGTGTATGATAACGTGTTCTACCTGGCGCAATGTGTATGATAACGTGTTCTACCTGGCGCAATGTGTATGATAACGTGCTCTACCTAGTGCAATGTGTATTATAACGTGCTCTACCAGGCGCATTGTGTATAATAACGTGTTCTACCTGGCGCAATGTGTATGATAATGTGCTCTACCAGGCGCATTGTGTATAATAACGTGTTCTACCTGGCGCAATGTGGCTGATAACGTGCTCTACCAAGCGCATTGTGTATAATAACGTGCTCTACCTGGCGCAATGTGTATAATAACGTGTTCTACCTGACGCAATGTGTATGATAACTTGCTCTACCTAGCGGCAATGTGTATGATAACTTGCTCTACCTAGCGGCAATGTGTATGATAACATGCTCTACCTGATGCAATGTGTATGATAACTTGCTCTACCTAGCGGCAATGTGTATGATAACATGCTCTACCTGGCGCAATGTGTATGATAACGTGCTCTACCTGGCGCAGTGTGTATAACGTGTTCTACCTGGCGCACTGTGTATGATAACGTGCTCTACCTAGCGGCAATGTGTATGATAACGTGCTCTACCTGGTGCAAAGTGTATGACGTGCTGTACCTGGTGCAAAGTGTATGACGTGCTGTACCTGGTGCAAAGTGTATGACGTGCTGTACCTGGTGCAAAGTGTATGACGTGCTGTACCTGGAGCAAAGTGTATGACGTGATCTACCTGGATCAGTGTGCATAGGAGGTTCTACCTGGTGCAATGTGTATAAGCGCCACTACTGTGTGGTGTAATGTGAATTGACACTATTATGTGGCCACGCCCCTTCCCTATGAAGCCACGCCCCTAAAATTTTGCGGCGCGCCTATGGCGCGCACTACCTGTTCTTTGTGGTCTAAGTGGTCTAACACCAATTCACTTTCTGCCTAAGGGCACCAAAATGTCTAGTTACAGCTCTGGTGCAGGGTGTCCTGCATGCTACACAGCCCAGCAGCATTGTCACCCCATCCCCCCCATCTTGCAACACTTTTGTAGTGTCCAAACAAGATTAAAATTAATAAGAACCTTCATTCCGATGGGACCCAGAAAAAGACCGGTAGGACCCCAATTTTTAAAAGTGAAGGGTCCCTGGGACCCACTTTTTTTTTGGCTCAGCGCGATCACTGATTGTGTGTGGAATAATGTCTAAGGGCCATTGCAGTATGTGGAATAATGTATACTGGGCATTACTATAAGGAGGAAAAATGACAAATAATGTAAGGGGCATGAATCAGGATTATTTTTCTTTCCTGTGGTGGCCAACGTCTGGGCGTGCAGGTTGCAAAACTGGGGTATAAGGTAGTCTTTTCCTGCAATGCCACGCCCTCCACGCAAAGCCACGCCCATTTCGACAAAGCACACACCCTTTTTGCCAGCGCGCGCCGCAGGCAATTACGGGGTGTATGGGGGGGGGGGCGCCGAAGGATTTTTTGGCTTGGGGGAGAAAAATTTCTAGTTACGCCACTGTCCGGGTGTCATGTCTCCATGCTACGCCTCTGCTCAGTGGCCGTAAAAGTTAAATCAATGGAGCGTTCTGCCTCTGCCCTATGTATACCCGGTCCTGCTACTTCCTGCAGCCACCAGGGGGAAAAAATCAATGGAGCACTCTGCCACTGTGTTTACCCTGCGGATGCTATTCTCTGCAACCGCTAGGTAAAATGAATCAATGGTGCGCTCTGTCCCCGTGTATGAGAATAGCAGTTGCCGCTGCGAGTCGATCCTCAGATATATCGGCATAAGATATAAAAAAAAATATTTTAATGTTATGTGTTTAAAGAAATAAATAAATATTAAAATTTTGTTGGATAAGTTTTAAGGAGATGGTCTTGGCCTTACTCATGCATAAAAGAAACCTTACAATTTCGGAGCAGTTTTTGAAAAAATATTAGCCAGTTAAATGGTTAAAAGAAAGACAAGTTTTGGGTGCAGTTGGTAAAATAATATATTACTATAATTTCAATAACAACCACTGTGATATTTGAGAGGAAAATAGGCTCTTATAAGACAGTTTCCTGTCACAATTAGAATAAAGTGCATTAAAATGATTTGAAACCATACCTACTGAGGTGCTTATTGCAATGACAAGAAGACATTTACTGTATAAGACAACTTAGTGTTGTAATTTGCATAAAATGTATTAAGATAATTAAAACCACATGTATTTATTTCTGTGAAAAATAGGCATTTATAAAACGATTTTAATGTCCTAATCAGAATAAATTATATTAAAATAATTACAGCCATGCCCTATAATCTATTTATCTATAGTGCATTTATTGCTGGAAGATGTTTTCATTATTGAATGTTGCATTAAAGAGTATTATAGTTCATTGCAAGTTTATCACTGTCACCATGCAGATGTGTCCTCATACACTGTTGTTCACGTTGCGCCAAATAGCTCTTCTTGGCGCGCCAGGTCCCGGACAACTCAGCTTCCTTCTCGCTCTAAATGTGAGTCTTATTCACATAAATAAAACAACTGTAAGAGACAAAACCACTCTGCCAGATTACACTGATCAATTTGATATCTGACACTTGTACATTTGTGTGAGATTGAGAGCCTGATGTAATCAAGTCCGAGTTGGCCGGAGGTGCGGATTCCCGGCGAATGTGGACTTTTTTTTTTAAAGCGGCAATCATTTATAAGACATGGTTTTGAATTGTACATGATTGGTGCTTTAAAAGTCCGAGTTCAGCCGGGAACCTGCGCCTCCAGCCAACGCGGACTTCATTACATCCGGCCCCTGAGTCTGTATCTGTATACGAAGTGCTGCAATGCAGCAGCTGCAGCTTTTTATCATGCCAAGATCCACTGTGCTTCATCTGTACATGTTTAAAACCAATTCTTCTGTGGTTAAACTCACTGCCCAGCATCTCTGGAACATGTTACACTGCATCTGCGATGTGAATAACAGAAATATGGTGGGGGTTATTCAGGTCACATTGCTATACAGGTACTGTCCTGTGCATGCGCTGCCACCAAATGCGTTCGGGTGGCAGCAGTTGCGAATGCCTCTGCCCGATTTACAGGCAGAGGTGTTCGCGGGGCAGGCGGGGGTGGTGATGGAGCTTTGCAGGGGCAGCACGGGGAAAACGCAGCCGCTCCGACGGGAAAAATGGCGGCTGACCGCCTGCATATGCAGCCTAGCTGTGGCTGCAGGGCGTCATCCACAATTACTGCGACCACAATGTAAATTGAGGTCGCAGCTGGTGGCCGCCATTTAGCATACTGGGCGGCCTTGCCCTGCGATGGGAGGCCCCCAGCATGTGAAAAAATGGATTGCAAATTCTGCTTTTTAGCAGAATTTGCAATCTGTGCTGAATAACCCCCATGGTACGTTACTCATCTCAGAGCGTCTTCGCTTGTACTGGGCGACTTGCGGAATATGGCATATAGATGCTAGATTTATAAGTACACATCTGTGAGCTAAATATATACAGTATTGTCACATATTTGGGGTGACATCTATAACCACAACTACATACTGTATCATAGAATTTTGTATCAGTGAAGAGCTGGCGATTATGACACAGTTGTGATACTACAAAAGTAAAGTACACTCCTAAAATGTGAAATCACTCAGTATGTACCGTGTAAATTATTTCAGGGAAAAACAGCAATTAGATGCTGTACATCGGAACGCTGAAAGACAAATCTCATGTACTTCAAAAATAATACATAAATAAAACAAAAACATTATAATGATTTATACTGTGTAAATTGTACTTACAACATTATTACTAGACATGCTCAATTGAAAAATTAAACGGGTTAATGATCCTGTTTATTGAAGTAAACTCAAGCTAAAATAAAAGAGCACATTTTTAGCTAAATTGTCAGCATTGCATAGTATTTTTTTTTTTTTATCTCTTTATTTATAAAATATGGATTACAGGTAAAAAGGAACATTTAAATGCTCAGCGCGGTATATAATCATAAAGAAATTCACAGGAAAATAAAACTTAACATATTAAACGACGATGCAAGAAGCAAAACCATGATATTTTTGTATTTACAGTATGTGAAGAAAGAAGAAAAAGGGAGGAGGAGGAGGAGGAGGAGGAGGAGGAGGAGGATGACTGTCACCAGTGAGAATTGGTGTTTGCATGGAGTCCAGGAATATTGATGAAGGGGAAGAATATACTATAGCTCATAGCTTAAGAGAGAGGGGGAAATATTAAAGGTATAGTAGTTGGCAGAGAGGAACCAGAGATAGAGTATAGGAGCCAAGATGTACTAAAATGTCTCTTCCTTATCATGCAAGTGGTGAGTTATTTTTTCCATTTGGGCAATGTATCAGATACAGGACGGGATGTATCACATTTTGCATGTCATGCCTTCCACCACTCACTGCGAGCATAGCGTTTGCTTGAAAAAAATTCAAGAAAAAAGACAGTTGAGAAGATCCGCAACAAGAAAAAAACCCTTTGTTACCATAAATATAGTTGAAGAGTAGGAAAGTATAAAAAGGGTCTATGAACCATATACCTATATTTGCTGTGGAAATCCGTCACAGGCAGAGGTTGGTGTTGCTCCCCAGAGTCAGGAAGTCAAAATAGAAATAGAAAGAAAAGAAGACTCTATTTTGGGGGCACTCTTAGAAATACAGGACTACAACACAACTATTCATATGTGTTGATTAACCAAACAATATTGTTTCTTATTATTAATAAATCAATCAATACCCCCTGTAGGTATGCCACTACCATATAACTTGTTGTGAACTTCACAAATGTGGCTGCACCCAGGATTAATAATAATGATGATAAGAGTTTATCCCTCACTATACCTAAAAAATAGTTGTATTTAGGGAATTAGCGTCTCAGCATACACAGACAATAAAAATCTGCTATCAGTGTTACATGGCAAGTTTTACACCTTCATTATCATATTCTTGTTAAGATAAGCTGAAGGCTGCATAAGCCTGAGGCCATATAAGCGATCAACTTTTTGTGATTGGTTGTTAAATGACTAAGCAGTTGCTAGGCAGATCAGTTTTCCCGGTTGGTTTTTTCCTATTGGTTTAAGGGGTTGTGCATCAGGATGAAGAGGAGGGTCTTAGGTTAGTATATAGGGGGTGGCCATCTTGCTAGACTCCCTCTTGCCTTTCAGTTTATGCCCCAGGAAGGATAAGTACTATTGCTTATTTTCACTGCCTGTAAATTGTTTTTGTTTTTTTTTGTTTTTTGAATTTCATTTGCCTTCTCTAGGGCATTATACAGTGCTGTGCCCCCTCTCTGCGTGTCATTGTCTACTTTTGCAGATTCTCCCCCCTCTGCCATGCCTCGTCCAAAACGTGAAGCTCCCCCCCCCCCCGGCGCCTCGTGGATGCGGGGAGCGCCTTCCGCTCCCGCTCCCCGAGCGTTGCGCCACAGAGAGGACTTCCCCCTGTTTCAGACAGGCGGCGGGGACGGGCAGTTACAGCCCGCTCCCCTGCCGCACGGAGACGGGCGGCCAGCGGCCGCTCGTCACGTGGTGCCGATGCGCGCGGCTCGGCCGGGCCGCGCGTCCCGGCGCTCGCAGCGGGACGGGCCTCTCCTCTCCCTCCTGCCTCGGGCGTCTGCAGCACTTCCCCTCCGGCGGCCGGCGGCCGCTCTGCACGTGGCGCGGGTGCGCGCGGTCCGGCTGGGCCGCGCTCCCCGGCGCCTCCCGCGGGCGAAACGACTTCCCTCCCTCCTTCCATAAGTGCCTCCGGCCCTCCTCCTCCATCCCCGCGGTCGGCTCTCGGCGGCGTCCTGGGGGCACAAGCTGTGCCGGACGGCCGCGGCAGAGCTGCGGGGGGCGAGGGGGGGGTCAATATGCAGCTGGGGGATATGAGCCCAGGGCAGCGGGTAGCGGCTCCCGCTGTCCCCGGGACAATACAGGGCCCCATACTACCCCCCTCCAGCGGGGGGTTTAGCACACCGCACCTCAATTTAAATAATATTGGGCCGTTTGGGCCTAGTGTCGCCGGGGCGGGGGACGTGGCAGGGGCGGCCGCCACACCCGCCCCGGCGGCAGTCACATGGCAGGGTTTTCCCCCAGCCTCGGTGGCCTGCTCGGGCTCCTCCTGGGTGTCAGACGCCCCGACGCCATTAACGGCGCCCCCGCTCGTCGGTTTTCAAACCCCTCTCCACGCCCTTCCCGGTCCTTTTCAGTTTGGGTCCACACAGACATCCGTCTCGGCGGCTTATATGACGCCCGGCGGGGCGCTTTCGGTAGCAGCGCAGCAAGGCTTCGCGGGGAGCCAGTCCTTCCCCGGGGGTTTTGCGTGGCCTCCGGCTCCAGCATTCCCCTTAGCCGCCAGCATGCCTTCCATGGGCTTCATGACGGTGTCCGGCACACAGTTTTCCCCGCACGGGGCCAGCGCGGGCGCCGGCGTGCAGTCCACGTGGTCGGTCGGTGGCCCCCGAGTCGCGGTGCCCTTGCCGGCCTTTGCGGGCCTGCAGTCAGGGCAGGCACCGGGCGGTGGGTATCAGGTGGCACAGAGTTGGCCCCCTTTTCGCGGCGCCCCCTCAGTTCCTTCCGGCGTCATACGGATGGGCGGGGGCGGGCGGCTGCCCGCCGCATACGGCGTGGCGGCCGTCTTACCCCGCGAGTTTCGGTGCAGTGAGCGGGTCAGCCTTTACGCAGTCGATCGGGTACACCTCGGCGGGGGCCCCCTCCCTGCAGCTGCCGGGCGGCCATCCGCCATGGAACGGGGGGACGGGCTCTCCGCCTCCGCATTTGCGGACAAGTGTTAATGATGTTCTGGTTCCCCCGGTGCCGGTTGTCCCCTCTTTTTCTCCCTTGCAGGTTCCGTCTAATTCAGGGGCTACGCCCGTCACGAGGCGAAGGTCACGGACAAGCGCGACTGCGAACGTGGAGGTACGGCCATCAGCGGAGGCGGGTGCAGCGGACGACGCGGTTCCGGGTCCTTCAAACTCCGGTGAGCTAAATATTCCTTTACACGTTTCAACTTGTAGTTCCTCGTCTTCTAGCAGCGTATCATCCGGCTCTCCGCGGCGCCCGCGTAAATTAGCTAGGCTCATCGCGCGGCGAATGGCCAAGGAGGCGCACAAGGTGGCCGCTCCTGCGCAGGTGGTCCCCTCCGACCCTCCCCGTTACGGCGAGATGGTACATTGCGCCAACACGGCAGTGACAAGAGGGGTTCGTAAGCGCATGCGGGAAAAAATACGTAAGGGGAAGTATGTAGACATATTCACCCTTACAGAGGAAATGCGGCAGGGTTTTGACGCGGCCAAGAAACCGGGTGGTATTGGGGAAAATGCGTTTCGCAATTTTCACCAGTGGCTGCGTGGGTTTTTGGTGTTCATGGCTTGCTACACGGAATCGCGTCCCGCGGAGTATGCCAACTTGGTGAAATATTTGTTTTTAGTACACGATATGTACTTAAAATCCAAGGGTTCCGCGTGGCGGGATTACGACGAGAAGTTTCGTCGCAATCAGGATGGCAACCCCATCCTGCCCGCGGGTTTTAAGGATGTTGAGGTGTGGTTGGAGGTCACGCAGCAGGTCAAACCCACCCCGGACGTCACGGCCAAGAAGCCCGGGGCGGCCGGGGCGGTGGCTTCTCGATTGACGGGAAAAGGCAAGTGCTTTGCCTACAACGACGGCAAATGCGGCAAAGGAACGGGCTGTCGTTTTCGCCACTCATGCAGGTTGTGCGGAGCCAGTCACCCGGCCAAGGAATGCACCGCGGCGACAGGCGGTAAGCCTGCCGCTTCCACCGAGGCCGGTGGAATTGGCAAGTAAGGCCTTCTCCCCGATTATAGTTCCCGAGTTGCAGCGCTGGCTTACCTTGTACCCCGATGAGTCGGCGGCATCGTTTCTCTTGCAGGGCTTTCAGCACGGTTTTCGTTTGCCAATCCCGGATTCGGTGTATGTGGTTGCACGCCAGAATTTGAGATCGGCTCGGGAATTCCCGCAGGAAGTCCGGCGGAAGGTTGACGGGGAGATTGGGCTGGGGCGCATGGCTGGGCCCTACGCCCTTTCCCCGTTGCCCTCCTTGTGCATTTCCCCAGTAGGGGTAGTGCCCAAGAAGGCCATAGGTAAGTTTCGTTTGATACAGCACTTGTCGCACCCGCCGGGGCTGTCGGTCAACGACGCTATCCCGGAAGCCCAATGCAGAGTTCGATATCAGTCGTTTGACGACGCGCTGCGATTAGTGCGGGATTGTGGGCCGGGGAGTCTGTTGGCAAAATTGGACGTGGAGTCGGCCTTTCGGCTACTCCCGCTACACCCATATTCCCTGCGGTTTCTGGGTTTCAAAATAGGGGGCGAATTCTACGTCGATCGGTGTCTCCCCATGGGTTGCTCTGTCTCCTGCGCCTACTTTGAGTGCTTTAGCACGTTTTTGCACTGGTGCGTCCAGACCGCCTCCGGGCAGATGGGGGTGGCTCACTACCTGGATGACTTTCTTTTTGTAGGCCCCGGAGACAGTTCGGTCTGTGGGGACATTCTCTCGGTGGCCAGGTCGTTATTCTGCGCTTTAGGGGTACCGGTTGCGCAGGATAAGTGCGAGGGTCCTTGCACTTGTCTTAGCTATTTAGGTATCGAGATTGACACGGTAGGGGGGTGCTGTCGCTTGCCCGAGGATAAGGTGCGGAAACTATTGGGTTTGATTACAGACTGTTTAGGAAAACGCAGGGTTCGGCTTAAACAGGTGCAGTCCTTGCTTGGTTCTCTCAATTTTGCGTGTCGGATTATCCCCATGGGTAGGATTTTCTGTCGCAAACTTGAGCGGGCCACCGCGGGGACGGTTCGACAGAATCACTCCGTGTACCTTTCCCGCGAGATCAAGGATGATTTGCGGATTTGGGTCTCGTTCCTGGTGTCCTTCAACAGGGAAGTGTTGTGGCCCGCTCCTTGTTGTTCCAGTAAGCAGCTGCAGTTGTTCACGGATGCTTCAGGCAGTCGAGGTTTCGGCGCGTTCTTCGCTGGCTCATGGTGCGCTGCGGCCTGGCCGGCATCTTGGGTAACGCGTGGGTTTACCAAGAACCTGCTTCTGCTGGAATTGTTCCCGATCTTAGTGGCGCTTGAGTTATGGGCCGGACGGTTCGCAAATAGGGACATTTTGTTTCTTTGCGACAACTTAGGGGTAGTGCATGCGATTAATAACCAGCGTTCCTCATCTCCGCAGGCGCTGCGATTGCTAAGGCATTTAGTGTTGGTTTGTTTGCAGCGCAATATTAATTTTAGGGCTCGCCACGTACCTGGAGTTGACAATGGAATTGCGGATGCATTGTCCCGGTTCCAGTTTGACAAATTCAGGACGTTGGTTCCGGGAGCGGAGGCAGAGGGGTTACAGTGCCCACCTTCTGTCTGGCAGATGGTCGAAGCGGTTTAACGGCGTTGGCCAGGTGTGCACTGGCTCCCTCTACGCTACGAGCGTATGATGCTGCATGGCGGGATTGGTCAGCCTTTCAGAGTAGGTACGGGGTAGCAGGTGAGTCCTCGGCCGACGCCCTGTTGACCTTTGTTTGGGAGCATTACCAAAACGGTAGGTCAAAAGCGGCCATGGCTACTGCCCTTGCGGGCATCGCCTTTCACTCGCGACTCCACGGGACAACGGACCCCACGGGGTCGTTTGTCCTTTCCAGAGCGCTGAAAGGTTGGGCTAGGTTGCACCCGGCGCCTGCGGATTCACGTAGGCCTATAACGTTGCAGCTGCTAGCGGAATTGCTGCGTGTGCTACCTCGGATTGCGTCCTCGGAATTTGAGGTGGCATTGTTTAGTAGCGCGTATGCCCTGGCCTTTTTCGGGGCTTTTCGGGTGAGCGAGCTAGTGGCGAGCAGCAAGGCGTCCCGGGAATCGGGTCTGCTCTACGAGAATGTGCGCTTGCAGGAGGGCCTGTTGCTCTGTAGGATTGTGCGGTCCAAGACAGATCAAACAGGTCGGGGTCGCTGGTTGTCCTTGGAGGCTCAGGGAGGTATGGGCGTTTGCCCGCTGCGGTTGACGCAAGAGTATGTGCGGTTAAGACCTCCGGGGGGCAACCAGTTGCTGGTGCACGCGCAGTTGGACCCTCTGACAAAGTTTCAGTTCTCATCGGTGTTCAAGAAATGTTTGACGGCGTTGGGCTTGCAGGAGGCGGACTTCGGTACTCATTCCTTTCGGATTGGGGCAGCTACCCATGCGGCGGCCGCTGGTTCATCACCAGCGGCTATTCGGGAGTTGGGTCGCTGGAAGTCGGCCTCCTATAAGTCCTATGTCCGTATAGATAAGTTATAAGTGCGCCTGTTGCGCTAACCCAAAAACGTGTTTACTCGTCGGTTTTTGAACGCTTACCGTTCAGGAATCGAGGGTGTGAAGCGAATTTTTAAAATTTTTCCTCCGAGGGGGCCTAATTTCAATTGGCTGTTCTACCAAGGTCCACGGGAGGTTTTTTGAGTTTTCTCCTTCACTTGGGTTTTATTGGTTACGTTGTGTTTAAGTTACAGATTATGTGCATAATCTGACATTAGGATATTTTCTTTTACAGCTGTCAGCAATTTTGGAGACCACATATGGATGGTTGGTCATTCATATGTTTTTTGGGCGGAGAAACATCCCATGGCATCTAGGGCGACTGAGATTTTTGGGTCCCGGCAATTTAGATGGTTAGGTGTTAGGGGCATGTTATGGGGTGATTTGTTGCGCGTCCTTTTTTCTAGGGAGCGCCGCTGGGGTCGCCCCAGTTGTATTATCATTCATCTGGGTGGTAATGATCTGGGCCGAGTTAAAGGCATAGACTTGATTTTGTCTATAAAGGCGGATGTGGTGGCGATACGTTGTCACTGGCCTGGGGTATGCATTGTCTGGTCGGAAATGGTGCCCCGTTTCCATTGGCGTGGTGCGGTGCGTTTCTCGGCGCTGGAGAAAGCACGCAAAAAGGTGAACTCGACGGTGTCTCTGTTTGTCAAGGCCATAGGCGGAGTGGCAATTAAGCATCCTCTGCTGGTGCTGCGGAACAGGCAGTTCTATAGAGACGATGGGGTTCACCTTTCTCCGGAAGGAGTGCAGTTTTTTCTGGAAGATATTTTCGGTCTTTTTCGTTAGAGCTAGTTAGTTTCTGGTTGGTTAAGGTTCTGTTTGCGGATGGCGGTGGCGGTTTGGAAAACCTTGGTGGCGGGAAATCGCTGCCAACCAGCTGTCACACAGGCATAAGTGGTCATTGTGGGGCTCCCTCTTTAAATGGACGGCAGGTGTGTCCTTTTCTTGCGGTTGGACATTTAGACGTTCCCCTGCGGGAACCGAACGTTTGCCAGAGAAAGAGGGGTAAGGCCAGCACAATGCGGGTTATGCGGGAAGGAGGCGGGGTATGTGTACTCCCCTCCTTGGTTTGGTGGTTTGTCATCTAGGTGACGGGTGCTGGTGTTTGGCAGCGGTTTTCTGTTTGCCATCCTCCAAACTAAAGTTAATATATATTCAATTAAATTCTAATTCGGCCTCAATTATTAGTTTAAAGAGTTTGTCAGCGATTAATAAACATCGTCTGACCTTTAACTCCAGCTACTGTGTCCGTGTCTTTATTTCAGTGTGTGGTGTGGTTTTATTTAGTGATAAGCTAGCTTAAGTAAAAGGTTTATGTAATCACAATAAAGTTATGAGCGGCTTAGATAAGCTGAAGGCTGCATAAGCCTGAGGCCATATAAGCGATCAACTTTTTGTGATTGGTTGTTAAATGACTAAGCAGTTGCTAGGCAGATCAGTTTTCCCGGTTGGTTTTTTCCTATTGGTTTAAGGGGTTGTGCATCAGGATGAAGAGGAGGGTCTTAGGTTAGTATATAGGGGGTGGCCATCTTGCTAGACTCCCTCTTGCCTTTCAGTTTATGCCCGCCCGCCCTCCCAGAATGCGTCTACGTTTTTTGTTCTTGCTGTGGGCTATTGAAAGCCAGATTGGCGGGAAATCGCTGCCAACCAGCTGTCACACAGGCATAAGTGGTCATTGTGGGGCTCCCTCTTTAAATGGACGGCAGGTGTGTCCTTTTCTTGCGGTTGGACATTTAGACGTTCCCCTGCGGGAACCGAACGTTTGCCAGAGAAAGAGGGGTAAGGCCAGCACAATGCGGGTTATGCGGGAAGGAGGCGGGGTATGTGTACTCCCCTCCTTGGTTTGGTGGTTTGTCATCTAGGTGACGGGTGCTGGTGTTTGGCAGCGGTTTTCTGTTTGCCATCCTCCAAACTAAAGTTAATATATATTCAATTAAATTCTAATTCGGCCTCAATTATTAGTTTAAAGAGTTGGTCAGCGATTAATAAACATCGTCTGACCTTTAACTCCAGCTACTGTGTCCGTGTCTTTATTTCAGTGTGTGGTGTGGTTTTATTTAGTGATAAGCTAGCTTAAGTAAAAGGTTTATGTAATCACAATAAAGTTATGAGCGGCTTATACTTTTACTGAAAAGTGGTGATAATTTAAGGAAAAAACCTGGACCCAATTTGCCAGAAATTGTTAAACATTACAAGATAGCAGATTTTTATTGTCTGTGTATGCTGAGACGCTAATTCCCTAAATACAACAAGTTGTGTTGTAGTACTAATATATAGATCAATGTGTAGTTCTTTATGTTATGTTTGTTACATTGTCATATTTTAATGGATAAATAAAGGTTATGTTTTATGACAACTAGGACAACATTAGCCCTGTCCTGTATTTCTAAGAGTGCCCCCAAAATAGAGTCTTCTTTCTATTTCTATTTTGAAAAAAATTCACAAAGGACCGCTCACCTGATGAGATCAATCCTTTGCGATACAAGGACTTCTGAGTTTATGACCTGGGAGTCCTTCTGGGCGTGCGTTGGATGATGCATGTGCTGTGGGGGACACTGGGGACACACTCAGAGCACATTGCGAAAAGAATCTCGTAGGCTTCTATTAGGATGCGCCATCTACAGATGGCGTTGCCTCCCAGGTCCAAGGAGAGCTCGGTGCATATGAACAATCTGGCTAAACTTTTTGACACTTTCACACTTGGAACAGATTGATTTAGCTCTATTGTACTGTAAACAACACCAACTTTTGCACCAGTTTTTACAAATGTTCCCAAGAAAACCAGACAGTGCAAAACATGTTCTTGTCCTTGGTAAAAATCATCTAAACATACATTTGGGATTCCCTGCTGATGCACAGTGTCACTATGCTGTTCTACAAGAAACAGTCTATGGACTACATTACCCAGGAGCCACTGGGAAAGCTAGAGTCAATGAAGAAGTAGGAAAGAGGAGGAAGTAGGCTTGGCCAGAAGGACAAAGTGGAGTACTTAATGGGAAGTACTGTAAGAAAGGCAGGCTAAGGAGAACAGAAGAGAAAGTGGTGCTGTGTAGCAGGAGTAGGACCCAGTTTGGAGAACCAGCTTGAGAGAGATAAGAGGGATGTGGAGAATGTGCTCAGTGGAGGCACATACTGTACAAAGCAGAGAGAAATAGTAAAAGAGAGAGAGAGAGAGAGAGTAAAAGCATTACTTTTTGCTAGACAGTGGTCTGGAGTCACCCACATCCAGAGTTCAGTCTCCAGGTTTTTATACTTAGGAGGGGGACTGCAGACATTTTTGCATGATCTACCTAGGGACCCCAGCTCAGATGCCATCTGGCCTATAGGGCTGGTGGAATGATGGTGGGGGGACCCCCACACTGCAGGTCTCTCCTCTATGCTTTCACCAGCCATGGCTGGTCTAGTGCTGGTTTCTGTTAGTGATGAGCTGGTTTGGTTTCTCGGAAACCGAACCCCCCCGAACTTCACCTTGTTTACACGGGTCCGAGGCAGGTTCGAACCTTCCCGCCTTGCTCGGCTAACCCGAGCGCGCCCGAACGTCATCATCCCGCTGTCGGATTCTCGCGAGATTCGGATTCTATATAAGCAGCCGCGCGTCGCCGCCATTTTCACTCGTGCATTGGAGATGATAGGGAGAGGACGTGGCTGGCGTCCTCTCCGTTTATTGTAGAAGACAGTTGATTGGTTGTTTATTGCTAAATTGTGGGGAGGATTGGGGAGCAGCTGTTAGGAGTACAGTGCAGAGTTTTGCTGATAAGTGACCACCAATTTTTATCCGTTCTCTGCCTGAAAAAAACGCTCCATACCATATCTGTGCTCAGTGTGCTGCATAATATATCTGTGCTGAGTGCTCACACTGCTTAATTGTGGGGACTGGGGAGCAGCTATAGCAGGAGTACAGTGCAGAGTTTTGCTGACAGTGACCACCAGTATACGTTGTCTGCCTGAAAAACACTCTATATCTGTGCTCAGTGTGCTGCTTTATTGTGGGGACTGGGGACCACCAGTATAATTAATATTATATAGGAGGAGTACAGCACAGAGTGCACTGCTGTACCTACCTCTGTGTCATCATCCATTAAGTATACTATCCATCTACATTCTATACCTGTGGTGCATTTTAGTTTTGCAGTTTGCTGACAGTGTCCACCAGTATACTATATATAGCAGTACGGTAGGCCACTGCTGTACCTACCTCTGTGTCGTCACTCGTCATCCATTAAGTATACTATCCATCTACATTCTATACCTGTGGTACATTTTAGTTTTGCAGTTTGCTGACAGTGTCCACCAGTATACTATATATAGCAGTACGGTAGGCCACTGCTGTACCTACCTCTGTGTCATCACTCGTCATCCATTAAGTATACTATCCATCTACATTCTATACCTGTGGTGCATTTTAGTTTTGCAGTTTGCTGACAGTGTCCACCAGTATACTATATATAGCAGTACGGTAGGCCACTGCTGTACCTACCTCTGTGTCGTCACTCGTCATCCATTAAGTATACTATCCATCTAGATTCTATACCTGTGGTGCATTTTAGTTTTGCAGTTTGCTGACAGTGTCCACCAGTATACTATATATAGCAGTACGGTAGGCCACTGCTGTGTACCTACCTCTGTGTCGTCACTCGTCATCCATTAAGTAAACTATCCATCTACATTCTATACCTGTGGTGCATTTTAGTTTTGCAGTTTGCTGACAGTGTCCACCAGTATACTATATATAGCAGTACGGTAGGCCACTGCTGTGTACCTACCACTGTGTCGTCACTCGTCATCCATTAAGTATACTATCCATCTACTTTCTATACCTGTGGTGCATTTTAGTTTTGCAGTTTGCTGACAGTGTCCACCAGTATACTATATATAGCAGTACGGTAGGCCACTGCTGTGTACCTACCTCTGTGTCGTCACTCGTCATCCATTAAGTATACTATCCATCTACATTCTATACCTGTGGTGCATTTTAGTTTTGCAGTTTGCTGACAGTGTCCACCAGTATACTATATATAGCAGTACGGTAGGCCACTGCTGTGTACCTACCTCTGTGTCGTCACTCGTCAGTCGTCATCCATTAAGTATACTATCCATCTACATTCTATACCTGTGGTGCATTTTAGTTTTGCAGTTTGCTGACAGTGTCCACCAGTATACTATATATAGCAGTACGGTAGGCCACTGCTGTGTACCTACCTCTGTGTCGTCACTCGTCATCCATTAAGTATACTATCCATCTACATTCTATACCTGTGGTGCATTTTAGTTTTGCGGTTTGCTGACAGTGTCCACCAGTATACTATATATAGCAGTACGGTATGCCACTGCTGTGTACCTACCTCTGTGTCATCACTCGTCATCCATTAAGTATACTATCCATCTACATTCTATACCTGTGGTGCATTTTAGTTTTGCAGTTTGCTGACAGTGTCCACCAGTATACTATATATAGCAGTACGGTAGGCCACTGCTGTGTACCTACCTCTGTGTCGTCACTCGTCATCTATTAAGTATACTATCCATCTACATTCTATACCTGTGGTGCATTTTAGTTTTGCAGTTTGCTGACAGTGTCCACCAGTATACTATATATAGCAGTACGGTAGGCCACTGCTGTACCTACCTCTGTGTCGTCACTCGTCATGCATTAAGTATACTATCCATCAACATTCTATACCTGTGTTGCATTTTAGTTTTGCAGTTTGCTGACATAGTGTCCACCAGTATACTATATATAGCAGTACGGTAGGCCACTGCTGTACCTACCTCTGTGTCGTCACTCGTTATCCATTAAGTATACTATCCATCTACATTCTATACCTGTGGTGCATTTTAGTTTTGCAGTTTGCTGACAGTGTCCACCAGTATACTATATATAGCAGTACCTTAGGCCACTGCTGTACCTACCTCTGTGTCGTCACTCGTCATCCATTAAGTATACTATTATCCATCTACATTCTTTACCTGTGGTGCATTTTAGTTTTGCAGTTTGCTGACACAGTGTCCACCAGTATACTATATATAGCAGTACGGTAGGCCACTGCTGTACCTACCTCTGTGTCGTCACTCGTCATCCATTACGTATACTATTATCCATCTACATTCTGTACCTGTGGTGCATTTTAGTTTTGCGCAGTAAGTATAGTAGTAGGCCATTGCTATTGATACTGGCATATAATTCCACACATTAAAAAATGGAGAACAAAAATGTGGAGGTTAAAGGGAAAGATCAAGATCGACTTCCACCTCGTGCTGAAGCTGCTGCCACTAGTCATGGCCGAGATGATGAAATGCCATCAACGTCGTCTGCCAAGGCCGATGCCCAATGTCATAGTAGAGAGCATGTAAAATCCAAAACACAAAAGTTCAGTAAAATGACCCAAAAATCAAAATTAAAAGCGTCTGAGGAGAAGCGTAAAGTTGCCAAAATGCCATTTACAACACGGAGTGGCAAGGAACGGCTGAGGCCCTGGCCTATGTTCATGGCTAGTGGTTCAGCTTCACATGAGGATGGAAGCACTCATCCTCTCGCTAGAAAAAAGAAAAGACTTAAGCTGGCAAAAGCACAGCAAAGAACTGTGCGTTCTTCTAAATCACAAATCCCCAAGGAGAGTCCAATTGTGTCGGTTGCGATGTCTGACCTTCCCAACACTGGACGGGAAGAGCTTGCGCCTTCCACCATTTGCACGCCCCCTGCAAGTGCTGGAAGGAGCACCCGCAGTCCAGTTCCTGATAGTCAAATTGAAGATGTCACTGTTGAAGTACACCATGATGAGGATATGGGTGTTGCTGGCGCTGGGGAGGAAATTGACAAGGAGGATTCTGATGGTGAGGTGGTTTGTTTAAGTCAGGCACCCGGGGAGACACCTGTTGTCCGTGGGAGGAATATGGCCATTGACATGCCTGGTCAAAATACAAAAAAAATCAGCTCTTCTGTGTGGAATTATTTCAACACAAATGCGGACAACAGGTGTCAAGCCGTGTGTTGCCTTTGTCAAGCTGTAATAAGAAGGGGTAAGGACGTTAACCACCTCGGAACATCCTCCCTTATACGTCACCTGCAGCGCATTCATCATAAGTCAGTGACAAGTTCAAAAACTTTGGGTGACAGCGGAAGCAGTCCACTGACCACTAAATCCCTTCCTCTTGTAACCAAGCTCCTGCAAACCACACCACCAACTCCCTCAGTGTCAATTTCCTCCTTACCCAGGAAAGCCAATAGTCCTGCAGGCCATGTCACTGTCAAGTGTGACGAGTCCTCTCCTGCCTGGGATTCCTCCGATGCATCCTTGAGTGTAACACCTACTGCTGCTGGCGCTGCTGTTGTTGCTGCTGGGAGTCGATCGTCATCCAAGAGGGGAAGTCGGAAGACTACTTGTACTACTTCCAGTAAGCAATTGACTGTCCAACAGTCCTTTGCGAGGAAGATTAAATATCACAGCAGTCATCCTGCTGCAAAGCAGATAACTCAGGCCTTGGCAGCCTGGGCGGTGAGAAACGTGGTTCCGGTATCCATCGTTAATTCAGAGGCAACTATAGACTTGATTGAGGTACTATGTCCCCGGTACCAAATACCATCTAGGTTCCATTTCTCTAGGCAGGCGATACCGAAAATGTACACAGACCTCAGAAAAAGACTCACCAGTGTCCTAAAAAATGCAGTTGTACCCAATGTCCACTTAACCACGGACATGTGGACAAGTGGAGCAGGGCAGACTCAGGACTATATGACTGTGACAGCCCACTGGGTAGATGTATTGCCTCCCGCAGCAAGAACAGCAGCGGCGGCACCAGTAGCAGCATCTCGCAAACGCCAACTCGTTCCTAGGCAGGCTACGCTTTGTATCACCGCTTTCCAGAATAGGCATACAGCTGACAACCTCTTACGGCAACTGAGGAAGATCATCGCAGAATGGCTTACCCCAATTGGACTCTCCTGGGGATTTGTGACATCGGACAACACCAGCAATATTGTGCGTGCATTACATCTGGGCAAATTCCAGCACGTCCCATGTTTTGCACATACATTGAATTTGGTGGTGCAGAATTATTTAAAAAACGACAGGGGCGTGCAAGAGATGCTGTCGGTGACCCGAAGAATTGCTGGCCACTTTCGGCATTCAGGCACCGCGTACAGAAGACTGGAGCACCACCAAACATTCCTGAACCTGCCCTGCCATCATCTGAAGCAAGAGGTGGTAACGAGGTGGAATTCAACCCTCTATATGCTTCAGAGGATGGAGGAGCAGCAAAAGGCCATTCAAGCCTATACATCTGCCCACGATATAGGCAAAGGAGGGGGAATGCACCTGACTCAAGCGCAGTGGAGAATGATTTCAACGTTGTGCAAGGTTCTGCAACCCTTTGAACTTGCCACACGTGAAGTCAGTTCTGACACTGCCAGCCTGAGTCAGGTCATTCCCCTCATCAGGCTTTTGCAGAAGAAGCTGGAGACATTGAAGGAGGAGCTAAAACAGAGCGATTCCGCTAGGCATGTGGGACTTGTGGATGGAGCCCTTAATTCGCTTAACAAGGATTCACGGGTGGTCAATCTGTTGAAATCAGAGCACTACATTTTGGCCACCGTGCTCGATCCTAGATTTAAAACCTACGTTGTATCTCTCTTTCCGGCAGACACAAGTCTGCAGAGGTTCAAAGACCTGCTGGTGAGAAAATTGTCAAGTCAAGCGGAACGTGACCCGTCAACATCTCCTCCTTCACATTCTCCCGCAACTGGGGGTGCGAGGAAAAGGCTAAGAATTCCTAGCCCACCCGCTGGCGGTGATGCAGGGCAGTCTGGAGCGAGTGCCACTGCTGACATCTGGTCCGGACTGAAGGACCTGCCAATGATTACTGACATGTCGTCTACTGTCACTGCATATGATTCTCTCACCATGGAAAGAATGGTGGAGGATTATATGAGTGACCGCATCCAAGTAGGCACGTCAGACAGTCCGTACGTATACTGGCAGGAAAAAGAGGCAATTTGGAGGCCCTTGCACAAACTGGCTTTATTCTACCTAAGTTGCCCTCCCTCCAGTGTGTACTCCGAAAGAGTGTTTAGTGCAGCCGCTCACCTTGTCAGCAATCGGCGTACGAGGTTACTTCCAGAAAATGTGGAGAAGATGATGTTCATCAAAATGAATTATAATCAATTCCTCCGTGGAGACATTCACCAGCAGCAATTGCCTCCAGAAAGTACACGGGGACCTGAGATGGTGGATTCCAGTGGGGACGAATTAATAATCTGTGAGGAGGGGGATGTACACAGTGAAAGGGGTGAGGAATCGGAGGATGATGATGAGGTGGACATCTTGCCTCTGTAGAGCCAGTTTGTGCAAGGAGAGATTGATTGCTTCTTTTTTGGTGGGGGCCCAAACCAACCAGTCATTTCAGTCACAGTCATGTGGCAAACCCTGTCGCTGAAATGATGGGTTCGTTAAAGTGTGCATGTCCTGTTTATACAACATAATGGTGGGTGGGAGGGCCCAAGGACAATTCCATCTTGCACCTCTTTTTTCTTTCATTTTTCTTTGCATCATGTGCTGTTTGGGGACAATTTTTTGGAAGTGCCATCCTGTCTTGATTAACACTGCAGTGCCACTCCTAGATGGGCCAGGTGTTTGTGTCGGCCACTTGTGTCGCTTAGCTTAGTCAAACAGCCACCTTGGTGCGCCTCTTTTTTGCTTTGCATCATGTGCTGTTTGGGGACAATTTTTTGGAAGTGCCATCCTGTCTTGATTGACACTGCAGTGCCACTCCTAGATGGGCCAGGTGTTTGTGTCGGCCACTTGTGTCGCTTAGCTTAGTCAAACAGCCACCTTGGTGCGCCTCTTTTTTTCTTTGCATCATGTGCTGTTTTGGGGACAATTTTTTTGAAGGGCCATCCTGCCTGACACTGCAGTGCCACTCCTAGATGGGCCAGGTGTTTGTGTCGGCCACTTGTGTCGCTTAGCTTAGTCACACAGCGACCTTGGTGCGCCTCTTTTTTTCTTTGCATCATGTGCTGTTTGGGGACAATTTTTTTGAAAGGCCATCCTGCCTGACACTGCAGTGCCACTCCTAGATGGGCCAGGTGTTTGTGTTGGCCACTTGTGTCGCTTAGCTTAGTCACACAGCGACCTTGGTGCGCCTCTTTTTTTCTTTGCATCATGTGCTGTTTGGGGACTATTTTTTTGAAGTGCCATCCTGCCTGACACTGCAGTGCCACTCCTAGATGGGCCAGGTGTTTGTGTCGGCCACTTGTGTCGCTTAGCTTAGCCATCCAGCAACCTCGGTGCAAATTTTAGGACTAAAAATAATATTGTGAGGTGTGAGGTGTTCAGAATAGACTGGAAATGAGTGGAAATTATGGTTATTGAGGTTAATAATACTATGGGATCAAAATGACCCCCAAATTCTATGATTTAAGCTGTTTTTTAGGGTTTTTTGAAAAAAACACCCGAATCCAAAACACACCCGAATCCGACAAAAACATTTCGGTGAGGTTTTGCCAAAACGCGTCCGAATCCAAAACATGGCCGCGGAACCGAACCCAAAACCAAAACACAAAACCCGAAAAATTTCCGGTGCACATCACTAGTTTCTGTAAGTTCAGGAGAACCCCACTCTTTGTCCCCCTTACTTTTCTACGAGCAGCCTAGGCATCAAAGACTGGGGCTAGCTATCAATTTGGGGGAATCCCACATTTTCTTAGTTTTTTTGTGAGATTGTAACATACAAGCCTGCACAGTTCCTAGGGTTCTTTGCAGCCCTTTTTCCAAACACAAAGAAAACTGCTGAAAATACCCACTGCTTGGTAAATATTCCCCCAAGCATTGAGACGCTATTAGTTAGGAAGCGGTTATTGAGTTTAATTCAGACCTGATCGCAACAGCAAACTTTTTCTGTAATGGGCAAAACCATGTGCACTGCAGGATGGGCAGATGTAACATGTGCAGAGGGAGTTAGATTTGGGTGTGGTGTGTTCAAACTGAAATCTAAATTGCAGTGTAAAAATAAAGCAGCTAGTATTTACCCTGCACAGAAACAAAATAACCCACCCAAATCTAACTCCCTCTGCACATATTATATCTTCCCCACCTGCACTGCATATGCTTTTGCCCATTAGAGAAAGATTTTGCTTTTGCGATCAGGTCTGAATTAGGCCCATTATAAGTAAGAGAGAATTCATGAGTATCAAATGTAATTTGATGCAATAACGTGTTCACAAGAAGATGCAGTAAAATTTAGATCGTAGACAGTACTATGTTATTTTCCATGTAGTGTAGTATTGACTAAAGATTACGTTTATTAGTTTTTAGTGAATAAGAATGTCAAAAAGTACTAATATATATAAGTATTGATTTTGATACAAACAGTTCTTGATAAGAGATAGAAGATTCCAGTATATGTTAGAATTGGTGTTGATATTTGTTTGAATTGATTCTTGTTTTCACAACTGTCACCAACTACTAATTTTTATCCATAGCCCTGTCTTCATTTATTTGTGTGCAAATTTGTCTGGGGGAATCCTTACCTCTCTGGTGGTGTGTGTACAGGAAACCAATACTGCAAAATAAAAAATGCCAGAGCGACACTACTGACCTGTATCTTCCCCACCCGTCTCACCACACTATAGTACCACATGTTAGTTACTATAACAAAATTCTCTGCGCTCTTCTCAAAACAGATATTTCAAAATATATCTAGTGAAACACTATAAATAAAACAGTGATTTATGAAAACATATTTGTATATTTTATACTATGCTAGTCACTCATCATGAATTATCACCCTATTATGTTTGAAAAAAAATCATTATAATCCTGTTTTATGAATTCATTGCTGCAAGAGAATAATTATTTTATTTTTTATTGACAATTGTTGATGCTCCTTCATAAGAGCACCTGAAAACATAGTAGAGTATAATTAAAAAATAAAAATAATTGAAAAAATGTTGAGAAATGGCTTAATTACCTTAGCTTCATATGCATGCAAAACATCTGTCTCATAAAAAAATATATTTTATTAGTTTTGATGAACTTATCAAGTAATACATCACATATTCCCATAGCCACATAAATATGACATTTTTCACATAGGCAATTACAGTTGATTCATGATTTTTACAAACTGTTCAATTAAACAGAGAAAATTGTATGCATACTTATACTTAATAAAGTGTTAGATTTTCAGATAATATTGCATGGTGACTAATGAAATGCATGTCATATCCCTCTGATGGAAGAGAGCTACTGTTGTGTGCTTTACATCTTAAAACTAATAAAAGCCAATCACTTTTAAAGAGCAAGTAACTAATTTTATATAGACCAATGTCCACTTATTACTGTTCTATATAATATTGGGGATCCGGACTGAAAGTCGACAGTAACTAGGTCGACAATGTCTAGGTCGACCACTATTGGTCGACAGTAACTAGGTCGACAGGGTGTCTAGGTCGACAGGGTCTTTAGGTCGACATGAGTTTTTCACAATTTTTTTCTTTTTTTGAACCTTTTCATACTTAACGATCCACGTGGACTACGATTGTAACGGTAATCTGTGCCGAGCGAAGCGGTAGCGGAGCAAAGGCACCATGCCCGAAGCATGGCGAGCGAAGCGAGCCATGCGAGGGGACGCGGTGCACTAATTGGGGTTCCCGGTCACTCTACGAAGAAAACGACACCAAAATAACATGAAAAACTCATGTCGACCTTTTGACCTGTCGACCTAGAACATGTCGACCTAAAGACCCTGTCGACCTAGACACCCTGTCGACCTAGTTACTGTTGACCAATAGTGGTCGACCTAGACATTGTCGACCTAGTTACTGTCGACTTTCAATACCACACCCATATTATTGTATACAGTACAGGAAGTAAATTAAAGTAGGCTTACCATACTGTCCCTTTAAACCAGGACACTCATGGATTACACAGGTTCTGTGGCTGGCTGACTTCAAGCCTGCTTTTCAGCTGATTTTAATCAGCCACAGAACCTGTGTAATCCGTGAGCGTCCCATCTAAAACGGATAGTATGGTAAACTTAACTTAAAGGAAATTAGACCATTCACACAACCTCATGCATTATGAAACTGTTGCATTTCTCACACAGTTTTAAACACAGTTGTGGTTTCATTCCAGTTGCCAAGGTCAGTGCATGAGTGCTCCATTCAGATTACTGCCTCTAAATAGAGCGTGGCCTGACGTTACAACTAGAGATGAGCGGGTTCGGTTCCTCTGAATCCGAACCCGCCCGAACTTCAGGTTTTTTACACGGGTCCGAGCAGGCTCGGATCTTCCCGCCTTGCTCGGCTAACCCGAGCGCGCCCGAACGTCATCATCACGCTGTCGGATTCTCGCGAGGCTCGGATTCTATCGCGAGACTCGGATTCTATATAAGGAGCCGCGCGTCGCCGCCATTTTCACACGTGCATTGAGAGTCATAGGGAGAGGACGTGGCTGGCGTCCTCTCCGTTTAGAGAAGAGAGAGACACAGTATTTTGGGGAGCATTATTAGGAGGAGTACTACTATACTGTATACTACTATACTACTTGCTGAAGTGATATTTATAGATTAGATAATAGATAGTGTGACTGTAAGTGTATTATCTGACTTGTGGGGGAGACACTGACAGTGGGGAGCAGTTAGAGTCTGAGAGCAGGACTCAGGAGTACATATAACGTACAGTGCACACTTTTGCTGCCAGAGTCAGTGCCACACTGCCATTGTTGTGACCACACTGACCACCAGTATAATAATATATTTTGTGATTGTCTGCTTAGGCCTCGGAGTACTAGTTGCAAGTTGCAACGTGACCTGAAGTGACCACCAGTTTAATAACCAATCACCACCAGTTTAATATATATATATATATATATAATTGTATATAATATATATATGTATAATATTGTATACCACCTACCCGTGGTTTTTTTTTTTCATTCTTCTTTATACATACTACTATAGTAGCTTACTGTAGCAGTCTGCGGTGCTGTGCTGACCTGACAGTGTCCAGCAGGTCCGTCATCAGTCATTACATAATAAATATATATAGTACCTGTCCGACTGCAGTACTAGTGATATTATATTGATTTCATCTCATTATCAATAATTTATCATCCAGTCTAGACTCTATATTAGCAGCAGACACAGTACGTTAGTCCACGGCTGTAGCTACCTCTGTGTCGGCACTCGGCAGTCCATCCATAATTGTATACCACCTACCCGTGGTTTTTTTTTTTCTTTCTTCTTTGTACATACTACTATAGAGTATAGTAGCTTACTGTAGCAGTCTGCGGTGCTGCTGAGCTGACAGTGTCCAGCAGGTCCGTCATCAGTCATCATTACCTAATAAATATATTATCTACCTGTCCGGCTGCAGTACTAGTGATATTATATATACATACATATATATATTGATTTCATCTCATTATCAATCATCCAGTCTATATTAGCAGCAGACACAGTACGTTAGTCCACGGCTGTAGCTACCTCTGTGTCGGCACTCGGCAGTCCATCCATAATTGTATACCACCTACCCGTGTTTTTTTTTTTTTTTTCTTCTTTGTACATACTACTATAGTATAGTAGCTTACTGTAGCAGTCTGCGGTGCTGCTGAGCTGACAGTGTCCAGCAGGTCCGTCATCAGTCATCATTACCTAATAAATATATTATCTACCTGTCCGGCTGCAGTACTAGTGATATTATATATACATACATATATATATATTGATTTCATCTCATTATCAATCATCCAGTCTATATTAGCAGCAGACACAGTACGTTAGTCCACGGCTGTAGCTACCTCTGTGTCGGCACTCGGCAGTCCATCCATAATTGTATACCACCTACCCGTGGTTTTTTTTTTTCTTTCTTCTTTGTACATACTACTATAGTATAGTAGCTTACTGTAGCAGTCTGCGGTGCTGCTGAGCTGACAGTGTCCAGCAGGTCCGTCATCAGTCATCATTACCTAATAAATTTATTATCTACCTGTCCGGCTGCAGTACTAGTGATATTATATATACATACATATATATATATTGATTTCATCTCATTATCAATCATCCAGTCTATATTAGCAGCAGACACAGTACGGTAGTCCACGGCTGTAGCTACCTCTGTGTCGGCACTCGGCAGTCCATCCATAATTGTATACCACCTACCCGTGTTTTTTTTTCTTCTTTCTTCTTTGTACATACTACTATAGTATAGTAGCTTACTGTAGCAGTCTGCGGTGCTGCTGAGCTGACAGTGTCCAGCAGGTCCGTCATCAGTCATCATTACCTAATAAATATATTATCTACCTGTCCGGCTGCAGTACTAGTGATATTATATATACATACATATATATATATATTGATTTCATCTCATTATCATCCAGTCTATATTAGCAGCAGACACAGTACGGTAGTCCACGGCTGTAGCTACCTCTGTGTCGGCACTCGGCAGTCCATCCATAAGTATACTAGTATCCATCCATCTCCATTGTTTACCTGAGGTGCCTTTTAGTTGTGCCTATTAAAATATGGAGAACAAAAATGTTGAGGTTCCAAAATTAGGGAAAGATCAAGATCCACTTCCACCTCGTGCTGAAGCTGCTGCCACTAGTCATGGCCGAGACGATGAAATGCCAGCAACGTCGTCTGCAAAGGCCGATGCCCAATGTCATAGTACAGAGCATGTCAAATCCAAAACACCAAATATCAGTAAAAAAAGGACTCCAAAACCTAAAATAAAATTGTCGGAGGAGAAGCGTAAACTTGCCAATATGCCATTTACCACACGGAGTGGCAAGGAACGGCTGAGGCCCTGGCCTATGTTCATGGCTAGTGGTTCAGCTTCACATGAGGATGGAAGCACTCAGCCTCTCGCTAGAAAACTGAAAAGACTCAAGCTGGCAAAAGCACCGCAAAGAACTGTGCGTTCTTCGAAATCCCAAATCCACAAGGAGAGTCCAATTGTGTCGGTTGCGATGCCTGACCTTCCCAACACTGGACGTGAAGAGCATGCGCCTTCCACCATTTGCACGCCCCCTGCAAGTGCTGGAAGGAGCACCCGCAGTCCAGTTCCTGATAGTCAGATTGAAGATGTCAGTGTTGAAGTACACCAGGATGAGGAGGATATGGGTGTTGCTGGCGCTGGGGAGGAAATTGACCAGGAGGATTCTGATGGTGAGGTGGTTTGTTTAAGTCAGGCACCCGGGGAGACACCTGTTGTCCGTGGGAGGAATAGGGCCATTGACATGCCTGGTCAAAATACAAAAAAAATCAGCTCTTCGGTGTGGAAGTATTTCACCAGAAATGCGGACAACATTTGTCAAGCCGTGTGTTGCCTTTGTCAAGCTGTAATAAGTAGGGGTAAGGACGTTAACCACCTCGGAACATCCTCCCTTATACGTCACCTGCAGCGCATTCATAATAAGTCAGTGACAAGTTCAAAAACTTTGGGTGACAGCGGAAGCAGTCCACTGACCAGTAAATCCCTTCCTCTTGTAACCAAGCTCACGCAAACCACCCCACCAACTCCCTCAGTGTCAATTTCCTCCTTACCCAGGAATGCCAATAGTCCTGCAGGCCATGTCACTGGCAATTCTGACGAGTCCTCTCCTGCCTGGGATTCCTCCGATGCATCCTTGAGTGTAATGCCTACTGCTGCTGGCGCTGCTGTTGTTGCTGCTGGGAGTCGATGGTCATCCCAGAGGGGAAGTCGTAAGCCCACTTGTACTACTTCCAGTAAGCAATTGACTGTCCAACAGTCCTTTGCGAGGAAGATGAAATATCACAGCAGTCATCCTGCTGCAAAGCGGATAACTGAGGCCTTGACAACTATGTTGGTGTTAGACGTGCGTCCGGTATCCGCCGTTAGTTCACAGGGAACTAGACAATTTATTGAGGCAGTGTGCCCCCGTTACCAAATACCATCTAGGTTCCACTTCTCTAGGCAGGCGATACCGAGAATGTACATGGACGTCAGAAAAAGACTCACCAGTGTCCTAAAAAATGCAGTTGTACCCAATGTCCACTTAACCACGGACATGTGGACAAGTGGAGCAGGGCAGGGTCAGGACTATATGACTGTGACAGCCCACTGGGTAGATGTATGGACTCCCGCCGCAAGAACAGCAGCGGCGGCACCTGTAGCAGCATCTCGCAAACGCCAACTCTTTCCTAGGCAGGCTACGCTTTGTATCACCGCTTTCCAGAATACGCACACAGCTGAAAACCTCTTACGGCAACTGAGGAAGATCATCGCGGAATGGCTTACCCCAATTGGACTCTCCTGTGGATTTGTGGCATCGGACAACGCCAGCAATATTGTGTGTGCATTAAATATGGGCAAATTCCAGCACGTCCCATGTTTTGCACATACCTTGAATTTGGTGGTGCAGAATTTTTTAAAAAACGACAGGGGCGTGCAAGAGATGCTGTCGGTGGCCAGAAGAATTGCGGGACACTTTCGGCGTACAGGCACCACGTACAGAAGACTGGAGCACCACCAAAAACTACTGAACCTGCCCTGCCATCATCTGAAGCAAGAAGTGGTAACGAGGTGGAATTCAACCCTCTATATGCTTCAGAGGTTGGAGGAGCAGCAAAAGGCCATTCAAGCCTATACAATTGAGCACGATATAGGAGGTGGAATGCACCTGTCTCAAGCGCAGTGGAGAATGATTTCAACGTTGTGCAAGGTTCTGATGCCCTTTGAACTTGCCACACGTGAAGTCAGTTCAGACACTGCCAGCCTGAGTCAGGTCATTCCCCTCATCAGGCTTTTGCAGAAGAAGCTGGAGACATTGAAGGAGGAGCTAACATGGAGCGATTCCGCTAGGCATGTGGGACTTGTGGATGGAGCCCTTAATTCGCTTAACAAGGATTCACGGGTGGTCAATCTGTTGAAATCAGAGCACTACATTTTGGCCACCGTGATCGATCCTAGATTTAAAGCCTACCTTGGATCTCTCTTTCCGGCAGACACAAGTCTGCTGGGGTTGAAAGACCTGCTGGTGAGAAAATTGTCAAGTCAAGCGGAACGCGACCTGTCAACATCTCCTCCTTCACATTCTCCCGCAACTGGGGGTGCGAGGAAAAGGCTCAGAATTCCGAGCCCACCCGCTGGCGGTGATGCAGGGCAGTCTGGAGCGACTGCTGATGCTGACATCTGGTCCGGACTGAAGGACCTGACAACGATTACGGACATGTCGTCTACTGTCACTGCATATGATTCTCTCACCATTGAAAGAATGGTGGAGGATTATATGAGTGACCGCATCCAAGTAGGCACGTCACACAGTCCGTACTTATACTGGCAGGAAAAAGAGGCAATTTGGAGGCCCTTGCACAAACTGGCTTTATTCTACCTAAGTTGCCCTCCCACAAGTGTGTACTCCGAAAGAGTGTTTAGTGCCGCCGCTCACCTTGTCAGCAATCGGCGTACGAGGTTACATCCAGAAAATGTGGAGAAGATGATGTTCATTAAAATGAATTATAATCAATTCCTCCGTGGAGACATTGACCAGCAGCAATTGCCTCCACAAAGTACACAGGGAGCTGAGATGGTGGATTCCAGTGGGGACGAATTGATAATCTGTGAGGAGGGGGATGTACACGGTGATATATCGGAGGATGATGATGAGGTGGACATCTTGCCTCTGTAGAGCCAGTTTGTACAAGGAGAGATTAATTGCTTCTTTTTTGGTGGGGGTCCAAACCAACCCGTCATTAATTGCTTCTTTTTTGGTGGGGGTCCAAACCAACCCTAGTGGCCGACACAAACACCGTGCAGTGCCACTCCTAGATGGGCACGGTGTTTGTGTCGGCCACTAGGGTCGCTTATCTTACTCACACAGCTACCTCATTGCGCCTCTTTTTTTCTTTGCGTCATGTGCTGTTTGGGGAGGGTTTTTTGGAAGGGCCATCCTGCGTGACACTGCAGTGCCACTCCTAGATGGGCACGGTGTTTGTGTCGGCCACTAGGGTCGCTTATCTTACTCACATAGCTACCTCATTGCGCCTCTTTTTTTCTTTGCGTCATGTGCTGTTTGGGGAGGGTTTTTTGGAAGGGCCATCCTGCGTGACACTGCAGTGCCACTCCTAGATGGGCCCGGTGTTTGTGTCGGCCACTAGGGTCGCTTATCTTACTCACACAGCTACCTCATTGCGCCTCTTTTTTTCTTTGCGTCATGTGCTGTTTGGGGAGGGTTTTTTGGAAGGGCCATCCTGCGTGACACTGCAGTGCCACTCCTAGATGGGCACGGTGTTTGTGTCGGCCACTAGGGTCGCTTATCTTACTCACACAGCTACCTCATTGCGCCTCTTTTTTTCTTTGCGTCATGTGCTGTTTGGGGAGGGTTTTTTGGACGGGCCATCCTGCGTGACACTGCAGTGCCACTCCTAGATGGGCCCGGTGTTTGTGTCGGCCACTAGGGTCGCTTATCTTACTCACACAGCTACCTCATTGCGCCTCTTTTTTTCTTTGCGTCATGTGCTGTTTGGGGAGGGTTTTTTGGAAGGGCCATCCTGCGTGACACTGCAGTGCCACTCCTAGATGGGCACGGTGTTTGTGTCGGCCACTAGGGTCGCTTATCTTACTCACACAGCTACCTCATTGCGCCTCTTTTTTTCTTTGCGTCATGTGCTGTTTGGGGAGGGTTTTTTGGAAGGGCCATCCTGCGTGACACTGCAGTGCCACTCCTAGATGGGCCCGGTGTTTGTGTCGGCCACTAGGGTCGCTTATCTTACTCACACAGCTACCTCATTGCACCTCTTTTTTTCTTTGCGTCATGTGCTGTTTGGGGAGGGTTTTTTGGAAGGGCCATCCTGCGTGACACTGCAGTGCCACTCCTAGATGGGCACGGTGTTTGTGTCGGCCACTAGGGTCGCTTATCTTACTCACACAGCTACCTCATTGCGCATTTTTTTTTCTTTGCGTCATGTGCTGTTTGGGGAGGGTTTTTTGGAAGGGCCATCCTGCGTGACACTGCAGTGCCACTCCTAGATGGGCACGGTGTTTGTGTCGGCCACTAGGGTCGCTTATCTTACTCACACAGCTACCTCATTGCGCCTCTTTTTTTCTTTGCGTCATGTGCTGTTTGGGGAGGGTTTTTTGGAAGGGTCATCCTGCGTGACACTGCAGTGCCACTCCTAGATGGGCACGGTGTTAGTGTCGGCCACTAGGGTCGCTTATCTTACTCACACAGCTACCTCATTGCGCCTCTTTTTTTCTTTGCATCATGTGCTGTTTGGGGAGGGTTTTTTGGAAGGGCCATCCTGCGTGACACTGCAGTGCCACTCCTAGATGGGCCCGGTGTTTGTGTCGGCCACTAGGGTCGCTTATCTTACTCACACAGCTACCTCATTGCGCCTCTTTTTTTCTTTGCGTCATGTGCTGTTTGGGGAGGGTTTTTTGGAAGGGCCATCCTGCGTGACACTGCAGTGCCACTCCTAGATGGGCACGGTGTTTGTGTCGGCCACTAGGGTCGCTTATCTTACTCACACAGCTACCTCATTGCGCCTCTTTTTTTCTTTGCATCATGTGCTGTTTGGGGAGGGTTTTTTGGAAGGGCCATCCTGCGTGACACTGCAGTGCCACTCCTAGATGGGCCCGGTGTTTGTGTCGGCCACTAGGGTCGCTTATCTTACTCACACAGCTACCTCATTGCGCCTCTTTTTTTCTTTGCGTCATGTGCTGTTTGGGGAGGGTTTTTTGGAAGGGCCATCCTGCGTGACACTGCAGTGCCACTCCTAGATGGGCCCGGTGTTTGTGTCGGCCACTAGGGTCGCTTATCTTACTCACACAGCTACCTCATTGCGCCTCTTTTTTTCTTTGCGTCATGTGCTGTTTGGGGAGGGTTTTTTGGAAGGGCCATCCTGCGTGACACTGCAGTGCCACTCCTAGATGGGCACGGTGTTTGTGTCGGCCACTAGGGTCGCTTATCTTACTCACACAGCTACCTCATTGCGCCTCTTTTTTTCTTTGCGTCATGTGCTGTTTGGGGAGGGTTTTTTGGAAGGGCCATCCTGCGTGACACTGCAGTGCCACTCCTAGATGGGCACGGTGTTTGTGTTGGCCACTAGGGTCGCTTATCTTACTCACACAGCTACCTCATTGCGCCTTTTTTTTTCTTTGCGTCATGTGCTGTTTGGGGAGGGTTTTTTGGAAGGGCCATCCTGCGTGACACTGCAGTGCCACTCCTAGATGGGCCCGGTGTTTGTGTCGGCCACTAGGGTCGCTTATCTTACTCACACAGCTACCTCATTGCGCCTCTTTTTTTCTTTGCGTCATGTGCTGTTTGGGGAGGGTTTTTTGGAAGGGCCATCCTGCGTGACACTGCAGTGCCACTCCTAGATGGGCCCGGTGTTTGTGTCGGCCACTAGGGTCGCTTATCTTACTCACACAGCTACCTCATTGCGCCTCTTTTTTTCTTTGCGTCATGTGCTGTTTGGGGAGGGTTTTTTGGAAGGGCCATCCTGCGTGACACTGCAGTGCCACTCCTAGATGGGCACGGTGTTTGTGTCGGCCACTAGGGTCGCTTAGCTTAGTCATCCAGCGACCTAGGTGCAAATTTTAGGACTAAAAATAATATTGTGAGGTGTGAGGTATTCAGAATAGACTGAAAATGAGTGGAAATTATGGTTTTTGAGGTTAATAATACTTTGGGATCAAAATGACCCCCAAATTCTATGATTTAAGCTGTTTTTTAGTGTTTTTTAAAAAAAACACCCGAATCCGACAAAAAAAATTCGGTGAGGTTTTGCCAAAACGCGGTCGAACCCAAAACACGGCCGCGGAACCGAACCCAAAACCAAAACACAAAACCCGAAAAATTTCAAGTGCACATCTCTAGTTACAACCAGCTGAGAGGAACACATCTACTTTGGCACAAGATCCTGTAGTGGGGGAGCTCTGATCATCTACTTCTTATTAGACCGAGTGTAGACAGAAGAGAGAGGTGGCGGAGAGATGCTGTCGGGTAGCGGCGGCTGTTTACTGGGCATTGGATGCCGGGAAGCTGAATAGTGAACACTAGTGAACTACAGAGCTATCTGGGATCAGCATGAAATACCTACAATCAATATCTCGACGGTCGATATCCCGACAGCAATTGACCGACGGTCAAAATCCCGACAAGGTCAAAATTCCGACATGGACAAAATACCGACATTTAAAAAACCGACAAGGTCAAAATACCAACATGTAAAATGTCGACAGGTCAAAATGCTGACATGAGGTTTTCATTTTTTTGTGTGTATGTCAACATAGGTCGACATGGGCACCATATAAGTGTACCACGTCCCCTCGCATGGCTCGCTGCACTCGCCATGCTCCGGGCACGGTGCCTCCCTGCGCTCGGCACACTATTATATTCCCCCTCCAGGTCCACTGGGATGGTAAAGTATTAACAAGTCAGTTTCAATGAAAAACTCATGAAAAACTCATGTCAGCATTTTGACCTGTCGACATTTTACATGTCTGTATTTTGACCTCTGTATTTTAAGTATCAGTATTTTGTCCATGTCGGGATTTTGACCTTGTCGGGATTTTGACCGTCGGTCAATTGCTGTCGGGATTTTGATTGTCTGTAAATTGACTGCATCCCAGCTGTACTCTAGGAAGCTTGTTATGGGGTAGGACCACTTGGCTATTTAGGAGAAAATAAAATAGTTATATTTTCATTGTCAGTGTTCACCTGTTGAATTAAAAGAATGAGTGGTTTATGTGGTTTAGTTGTATCAAACGTTGAGGAAGGTGCTCACGTTGGCACTTGACATCATCAGGTGCCATAGCTCTGACATCATCTCTCACCTTAACAGGTGAATCCCTTTTCTATCTAATTTATATGTTGCAATCAATTATCACACTGGGTGAGGATCCGAAAGGTGCATAGGGGTCAGGAGTTCCGTCTAAGGGGTACATTTACTAAGCAGTGATAAGAGTGGTGAAGTGAGCCAGTGGAGAAGTGCCCATGGCAACCAATCAGCACTGAAGTAACATCTATAATTTGCATACTATAAAATGATACAGAGCTGCTGATTGGTTGATGGGGAAATTTCTCCACTGGCTCACTTCTCCGCTCTTATCACTGCTTAGTAAATGTACCCCTAAGACTGGTAGCTACAGGAATATTCCCTTGCAACAGCCACCCACAGGGTGTTACTGACTGGTCACATCATGGGGGTAATTCCAAGTTGATCGCACGCTGCAGATTTTCGCAGCGCAGCAATCAGGTAAAAAAACTGAAAAACTGCGCATGCGTATGCACCGCAATGTGCACGCGTGTCGTACGGGTACAAACAGCATCGTTGTTGTGCACTGCTTCTAGCGATGATTCCATACACATAGCCGATCACATGGAGATTGACAGGAAGAGGGCGTTTATGGGTGTCAACTGACCGTTTTCTGGGAGTGGTAGGGAAAACACAGGCGTATCCAAGCTTTTGCAGGGCGGGTGTCTGACGTTATTTCAGGGACCTCTGTCGCTGGAATCATCGCACAGGATAAGTAACTACAGGGCTGGTCTTGTTTTGCACAAAATATTTTTGTACTGCTCGGCTGCACATGCGATCGCACACTTGCAAAGTGAAAACGCACTCCCCCGTGGGCGCGACTATGCATTTGCACGGCTGCTAAAAGTAGCTAGTGAGCCAACAACTCGGAATGAGGGCCCATATGCAACCAAATCAAGCAAAGCTCAGCCTGTTGTGGTCACATCTGAAGTGACCATGCAGTACAAGTGGTTAAGCAATTTTATCAGATTGTGGGGTATATTCAATTAGGGTTGAAAGCTGCCGTCTGTCGAAAAGACGTCAGATTTCAACTTTTTAAGGTCGAATGGTGATTCGACCTATTCAATTCCAGCTATTTTTATTCGACAAGTCTGGGATTTCGACTTGTCGAATAGTACGTGAATTGGCGGTATAGCTGCCGATTCACGTACTTTTGAGGGAAACAGGGCCAAATTCGACAGGATTTGGCCCCATTTCCGACCATCTCCGAAAAAATGTCAGACTGAGATGTGGGACCCAGAGGAGGAGAGGGGGGGGGAGCCGCTGGGAGATGGGGGAGAGCCGCGGGCATGCAGGGGAGAGCAGCACTACAGCACAGCGCTGCAGGAGGATGTATCACAGTTGCACTGCTCACGGCAGCGTCCACCCGGCTCCAGCAAGTGAGGTCACGCTTGCTGGAGCCAGGTGGACACTGGCGTGAGGTCTGGCGGCTGTGGGACATCCTTCTGCAGTGCTGCTGTAGCGCTGCTCTCCTCCGGCTGTCCCCGCTGGTCTCCCCCCTCTCCTCCGCTCACAGGACTCATCTCAATTCGACTATTTTTAAAGTCGAATTGAGATGGGATTGAATAGGGGTTGTCAGATCCATTCCGATAAATGCATGTCAGAATGGATCCGACCCTAGTTGAATATACCCCTATATGTTCCAGGTTTGTAGGAATAAGCAAACTAACGACAAAAGTCTCAAATAAATTCAGAGGTGAAGGGGTAAATTCGGCTCAGCGCCGAAGGGGTTGTATTAATCACCTGGTCACAGGTGATCACTTTTTTGTTGGGCAAGGAAACAAGGCTGTCCTGGGCTAATGTAAACTAAAACTACTTTGCCAAACGATAATAGGATGGCAAAACACGTCACACATCAGCTGTCAGGATGCGGAGGCACTTGCTATACTAAAGCACTGTTAGAGGAGATCGGTATGAATGGCTAATATTTTCTCGTTTTACCTGACAGCTGATACATGAACTCATTCAGTGTGAGCTGCCACCACTGGTTTGAGACTGTTGGCCTAATTCAGACCTGATCACCGCAGCAAAATTGTTCTCTAATGGGCAAAACCAAGGGGGTAATTCCAAGTTGATCGCAGCAGGAATTTTGTTAGCAGTTGGGCAAAACCATGTGCAGTGCAGGGGAGGCATATTTAACATGTGCAGAGAGAGTTAGATTTGGGTGGGGTGTGATCAATCTGCAATCTAAATTGCAGTGTAAAAATAAAGCAGCCAGTATTTACCCTGTACAGAAACAAAACAACCCACCCAAATCTAACGCTCTCTGCACATGTTAAATATGCCTCCCCTCATACTTGCCTACCTGACCCTCTCCATGAGGGAGAACATGCTCTGTTCCTGGACTTTCCTGGTAATGTATGATTGCCATCACCTGTGGTGAAACGCCTTTCTTATCAAATAACTAGCTCACCACAGGTGATGGCAATCATACATTACCAGGAAAGTCCAGGAACAGAGCATTTTCTCCCTCATGGAGAGGGTCAGGTAGGCAAGTATGCCTCCCCTGCACTGCACATGGTTTTGCTAACAAAATTCCTGCTGCGATCAACTTGGAATTACCCCCCATATGCAGTGCAGGTGGGGAAGATATAACATGTACAGAGAGAGTTAGATTTGGGTGGGTTATTTTGTTTCTGTGCAGGGTAAATACAGGCTGCTTTATTTTTACACTGCAATTTAGATTTCAGTTTGAACACACCTCACCCAAATCTTACTCTCTCTGCACATGTTATATCTGCCACACCTGAAAATTTGTTACCGCAGTATGCATGATGGTCTGTTCTACCGTGTAATTCATTCCACCCAAACTTGTGTTGCATTGTGCTCACCTCTTACAGTTACTGTATTTTGTAACATGCTGTCCCTCTGTATGTGGCTGGGTTGCACACCGTTTATCTCAGTAATCTTCTGTGTCATTTTTTTCTTTCTTCAAACTATGTGTTCTAGCACAGAAATAGCCATTGCCTCACACGGGGTCAATGGGACTAATCTAACAGATCTTAAATGAATTGTGAAGATACAAAGGCTGCAGCCTATGGGACTGAGACTTAGTTGAACTTTCATCTGTTTGCCGAGAGTATAATGTGTTATTGTACTCCGCGTTCTCCGGAAACAAGTGTATGTCGGTACAGACAGTAGAGATGAGCGGGTTCGGTTTCTCTGAATCCGAACCCGCCCGAACTTCATGTTTTTTTACACGGGTCCGAGCGACTCGGATCTTCCCGCCTTGCTCGGTTAACCCGAGCGCGCCCGAACGTCATCATCACGCTGTCGGATTCTCGCGAGGCTCGGATTCTATCGCGAGACTCGGATTCTATATAAGGAGCCGCGCGTCGCGGCCATTTTCACACGTGCATTGAGATTGATAGGGAGAGGACGTGGCTGGCGTCCTCTCCGTTTAGAAATTAAAATAGATAGGAGAGTGAGAGTGAGACACTTCATTTACTTACTGGAGCTTAGGAGGAGTTATACTAGTGACTGATGACCAGTGACCTGACCACCAGTGCAGTTTTATAATTTATTATTATTTAATAATCCGTTCTGTTCTTGTTCTCTGCCTGAAAAAAACGATACACAGTGACTCAGTCACACTCACATACCATATCTGTGCTCAGCCCAGTGTGCTGCATCATCTATGTATAATATCTGACTTTGCTCACACAGCTTAATTGTGGGGGAGACTGGGGAGCAGTTATAGGTTATAGCAGGAGCCAGGAGTACATATTAAACAGTGCACACTTTTGCTGCCAGAGTGCCACTGCCAGTGTGACTGACCACTGACCACTGTGACCAGTGACCTGACCACACTGACCACCAGTATAGTATATTGTGATTGTCTGCCTGAAAAAGTACACTCGTCGTGTGACTTGTGTGGTGTTTTTTTATTCTATAAAAATTAAAAAACTCATTCTGCTGACAGACAGTGTCCAGCAGGTCCGTCATTATATAATATATACCTGTCCGGCTGCAGTAGTGATATATATATATTTTTTATATCATTATTTATCATCCAGTCTATACTAGCAGCAGACACAGTACGGTAGTTCACGGCTGTAGCTACCTCTGTGTCGGCACTCGGCAGTCCATCCATAATTGTATACCACCTACCCGTGGTTTTTTTTTCTTTCTTCTTTATACATACTACATCTCATTATCATCCAGTCTATATTAGCAGCAGACACAGTACAGTACGGTAGTCCACGGCTGTAGCTACCTCTGTGTCGGCACTCGGCAGTCCATCCATAATTGTATACAACCTACCCGTGGTTTTATTTTTCTTTCTTCTTTATACATACTACATCTCATTATCATCCAGTCTATATTAGCAGCAGACACAGTACAGTACGGTAGTCCACGGCTGTAGCTATCTCTGTGTCGGCACTCGGCAGTCCATCCATAATTGTATACCACCTACCCGTGGTTTTTTTTTCTTTCTTCTTTATACATACTACATCTCATTATCAACCAGTCTATATTAGCAGCAGACACAGTACGGTAGTTCACGGCTGTAGCTACCTCTGTGTCGGCACTCGGCAGTCCATCCATAATTGTATACCACCTACCCGTGGTTTTTTTTTCTTTCTTCTTTATACATACTACATCTCATTATCATCCAGTCTATATTAGCAGCAGACACAGTACAGTACGGTAGTCCACGGCTGTAGCTACCTCTGTGTCGGCACTCGGTAGTCCATCCATAATTGTATACCACCTACCCGTGGTTTTTTTTTTCTTTCTTCTTTATACATACTACATCTCATTATCATCCAGTCTATATTAGCAGCAGACACAGTACAGTACGGTAGTCCACGGCTGTAGCTACCTCTGTGTCGGCACTCGGCAGTCCATCCATAATTGTATACCACCTACCCGTGGTTTTTTTTTTCTTTCTTCTTTATACATACTACATCTCATTATCATCCAGTCTATATTAGCAGCAGACACAGTACAGTACGGTAGTCCACGGCTGTAGCTACCTCTGTGTCGGCACTCGGCAGTCCATCCATAATTGTATACCACCTACCCGTGGTTTTTTTTTTCTTTCTTCTTTATACATACTACATCTCATTATCATCCAGTCTATATTAGCAGCAGACACAGTACAGTACGGTAGTCCACGGCTGTAGCTACCTCTGTGTCGGCACTCGGCAGTCCATCCATAATTGTATACCACCTACCCGTGGTTTTTTTTTTCTTTCTTCTTTATACATACTACATCTCATTATCATCCAGTCTATATTAGCAGCAGACACAGTACAGTATGGTAGTCCACGGCTGTAGCTACCTCTGTGTCGGCACTCGGCAGTCCATCCATAATTGTATACCACCTACCCGTGGTTTTTTTTTCTTTCTTCTTTATGCATACTACATCTCATTATCATCCAGTCTATATTAGCAGCAGACACAGTACAGTACGGTAGTCCACGGCTGTAGCTACCTCTGTGTCGGCACTCGGCAGTCCATCCATAATTGTATACCACCTACCCGTGTTTTTTTTTTCTTTCTTCTTTATACATACTACATCTCATTATCATCCAGTCTATATTAGCAGCAGACACAGTACAGTACGGTAGTCCACGGCTGTAGCTACCTCTGTGTCGGCACTCGGCAGTCCATCCATAATTGTATACCACCTACCCGTGGTTTTTTTTTTCTTTCTTCTTTATACATACTACATCTCATTATCATCCAGTCTATATTAGCAGCAGACACAGTACAGTACGGTAGTCCACGGCTGTAGCTACCTCTGTGTCGGCACTCGGCAGTCCATCCATAATTGTATACCACCTACCCGTGGTTTTTTTTTTCTTTCTTCTTTATACATACTACATCTCATTATCAACCAGTCTATATTAGCAGCAGACACAGTACGGTAGTTCACGGCTGTAGCTACCTCTGTGTCGGCACTCGGCAGTCCATCCATAATTGTATACTAGTATCCACCCATCTCCATTGTTTACCTGAGGTGCCTTTTAGTTGTGCCTATTAAAATATGGAGAACAAAAATGTTGAGGTTCCAAAATTAGGGAAAGATCAAGATCCACTTCCACCTCGTGCTGAAGCTGCTGCCACTAGTCATGGCCGAGACGATGAAATGCCAGCAACGTCGTCTGCCAAGGCCGATGCCCAATGTCATAGTACAGAGCATGTCAAATCCAAAACACCAAATATCAGTAAAAAAAGGACTCCAAAACCTAAAATAAAATTGTCGGAGGAGAAGCGTAAACTTGCCAATATGCCATTTACCACACGGAGTGGCAAGGAACGGCTGAGGCCCTGGCCTATGTTCATGGCTAGTGGTTCAGCTTCACATGAGGATGGAAGCACTCAGCCTCTCGCTAGAAAACTGAAAAGACTCAAGCTGGCAAAAGCACCGCAAAGAACTGTGCGTTCTTCGAAATCCCAAATCCACAAGGAGAGTCCAATTGTGTCGGTTGCGATGCCTGACCTTCCCAACACTGGACGTGAAGAGCATGCGCCTTCCACCATTTGCACGCCCCCTGCAAGTGCTGGAAGGAGCACCCGCAGTCCAGTTCCTGATAGTCAGATTGAAGATGTCAGTGTTGAAGTACACCAGGATGAGGAGGATATGGGTGTTGCTGGCGCTGGGGAGGAAATTGACCAGGAGGATTCTGATGGTGAGGTGGTTTGTTTAAGTCAGGCACCCGGGGAGACACCTGTTGTCCGTGGGAGGAATATGGCCACTGACATGCCTGGTGAAAATACCAAAAAAATCAGCTCTTCGGTGTGGAAGTATTTCAACAGAAATGCGGACAACAGGTGTCAAGCCGTGTGTTGCCTTTGTCAAGCTGTAATAAGTAGGGGTAAGGACGTTAACCACCTCGGAACATCCTCCCTTATACGTCACCTGCAGCGCATTCATAATAAGTCAGTGACAAGTTCAAAAACTTTGGGCGACAGCGGAAGCAGTCCACTGACCAGTAAATCCCTTCCTCTTGTAACCAAGCTCACGCAAACCACCCCACCAACTCCCTCAGTGTCAATTTCCTCCTTCCCCAGGAATGCCAATAGTCCTGCAGGCCATGTCACTGGCAATTCTGACGAGTCCTCTCCTGCCTGGGATTCCTCCGATGCATCCTTGCGTGTAACGCCTACTGCTGCTGGCGCTGCTGTTGTTGCTGCTGGGAGTCGATGGTCATCCCAGAGGGGAAGTCGTAAGCCCACTTGTACTACTTCCAGTAAGCAATTGACTGTTCAACAGTCCTTTGCGAGGAAGATGAAATATCACAGCAGTCATCCTACTGCAAAGCGGATAACTGAGGCCTTGGCATCCTGGGTGGTGAGAAACGTGGTTCCGGTATCCATCATTACTGCAGAGCCAACTAGAGACTTGTTGGAGGTACTGTGTCCCCGGTACCAAATACCATCTAGGTTCCATTTCTCTAGGCAGGCGATACCGAAAATGTACACAGACCTCAGAAAAAGAGTCACCAGTGTCCTAAAAAATGCAGCTGTACCCAATGTCCACTTAACCACGGACATGTGGACAAGTGGAGCAGGGCAGGGTCAGGACTATATGACTGTGACAGCCCACTGGGTAGATGTATGGACTCCCGCCGCAAGAACAGCAGCGGCGGCACCAGTAGCAGCATCTCGCAAACGCCAACTCTTTCCTAGGCAGGCTACGCTTTGTATCACCGGTTTCCAGAATACGCACACAGCTAAAAACCTCTTACGGCAACTGAGGAAGATCATCGCAGAATGGCTTACCCCAATTGGACTCTCCTGTGGATTTGTGGCATCGGACAACGCCAGCAATATTGTGTGTGCATTAAATATGGGCAAATTCCAGCACGTCCCATGTTTTGCACATACCTTGAATTTGGTGGTGCAGAATTATTTAAAAGACGAGAGGGGCGTGCAAGAGATGCTGTCGGTGGCCAGAAGAATTGCGGGACACTTTCGGCGTACAGGCACCACGTACAGAAGACTGGAGCACCACCAAAAACTACTGAACCTGCCCTGCCATCATCTGAAGCAAGAAGTGGTAACGAGGTGGAATTCAACCCTCTATATGCTTCAGAGGTTGGAGAAGCAGCAAAAGGCCATTCAAGCCTATACAATTGAGCACGATATAGGAGGTGGAATGCACCTGTCTCAAGCGCAGTGGAGAATGATTTCAACGTTGTGCAAGGTTCTGATGCCCTTTGAACTTGCCACACGTGAAGTCAGTTCAGACACTGCCAGCCAGAGTCAGGTCATTCCCCTCATCAGGCTTTTGCAGAAGAAGCTGGAGACATTGAAGGAGGAGCTAACACGGAGCGATTCCGCTAGGCATGTGGGACTTGTGGATGGAGCCCTTAATTCGCTTAACAAGGATTCACGGGTGGTCAATCTGTTGAAATCAGAGCACTACATTTTGGCCACCGTGCTCGATCCTAGATTTAAAGCCTACCTTGGATCTCTCTTTCCGGCAGACACAAGTCTGCTGGGGTTGAAAGACCTGCTGGTGAGAAAATTGTCAAGTCAAGCGGAACGCGACCTGTCAACATCTCCTCCTTCACATTCTCCCGCAACTGGGGGTGCGAGGAAAAGGCTCAGAATTCCGAGCCCACCCGCTGGCGGTGATGCAGGGCAGTCTGGAGCGACTGCTGATGCTGACATCTGGTCCGGACTGAAGGACCTGACAACGATTACGGACATGTCGTCTACTGTCACTGCATATGATTCTCTCAACATTGAAAGAATGGTGGAGGATTATATGAGTGACCGCATCCAAGTAGGCACGTCACACAGTCCGTACTTATACTGGCAGGAAAAAGAGGCAATTTGGAGGCCCTTGCACAAACTGGCTTTATTCTACCTAAGTTGCCCTCCCACAAGTGTGTACTCCGAAAGAGTGTTTAGTGCCGCCGCTCACCTTGTCAGCAATCGGCGTACGAGGTTACATCCAGAAAATGTGGAGAAGATGATGTTCATTAAAATGAATTATAATCAATTCCTCCGCGGAGACATTGACCAGCAGCAATTGCCTCCACAAAGTACACAGGGAGCTGAGATGGTGGATTCCAGTGGGGACGAATTGATAATCTGTGAGGAGCGGGATGTACACGGTGATATATCGGAGGATGATGATGAGGTGGACATCTTGCCTCTGTAGAGCCAGTTTGTGCAAGGAGAGATTAATTGCTTCTTTTTTGGTGGGGGTCCAAACCAACCCGTCATATCAGTCACAGTCGTGTTGCAGACCCTGTCACTGAAATGATGGGTTGGTTAAAGTGTGCATGTCCTGTTTATACAACATAAGGGTGGGTGGGAGGGCCCAAGGACAATTCCATCTTGCACCTCTTTTTTCTTTAATTTTTCTTTGCGTCATGTGCTGTTTGGGGAGGGTTTTTTGGAAGGGCCATCCTGCGTGACACTGCAGTGCCACTCCTAGATGGGCCCGGTGTTTGTGTCGGCCACTAGGGTCGCTTATCTTACTCACACAGCTACCTCATTGCGCCTCTTTTTTTCTTTGCGTCATGTGCTGTTTGGGGAGGGTTTTTTGGAAGGGACATCCTGCGTGACACTGCAGTGACACTCCTAGATGGGCTCGGTGTTTGTGTCGGCCACTAGGGTCGCTTATCTTACTCACACAGCTACCTCATTGCGCCTCTTTTTTTCTTTGCGTCATGTGCTGTTTGGGGAGGGTTTTTTGGAAGGGACATCCTGCGTGACACTGCAGTGACACTCCTAGATGGGCCCGGTGTTTGTGTCGGCCACTAGGGTCGCTTATCTTACTCACACAGCTACCTCATTGCGCCTCTTTTTTTCTTTGCGTCATGTGCTGTTTGGGGAGGGTTTTTTGGAAGGGACATCCTGCGTGACACTGCAGTGACACTCCTAGATGGGCCCGGTGTTTGTGTCGGCCACTAGGGTCGCTTATCTTACTCACACAGCTACCTCATTGCGCCTCTTTTTTTCTTTGCGTCATGTGCTGTTTGGGGAGGGTTTTTTGGAAGGGACATCCTGCGTGACACTGCAGTGCCACTCCTAGATGGGCCAGGTGTTTGTGTCGGCCACTAGGGTCGCTTAGCTTAGTCATCCAGCGACCTCGGTGCAAATTTTAGGACTAAAAATAATATTGTGAGGTGTGAGGTATTCAGAATAGACTGAAAACGAGTGGAAATGATGGTTTTTGAGGTTAATAATACTTTGGGATCAAAATGACCCCCAAATTCTATGATTTAAGCTGTTTTTTAGGTTTTTTGGAAAAAAACACCCGAATCCAAAACACACCCGAATCCGACAAAAAAAAATTCGGTTAGGTTTTGCCAAAACGCGGTCGAACCCAAAACACGGCCGCGGAACCGAACCCAAAACCAAAACACAAAACCCGAAAAATTTCCGGCGCTCATCTCTAACAGACAGTGCAGTTTTCTATGCATTTTAGTCTCATCTCTGTTTGCAAATGAGTAAATGGAACTGATCTGTTGCCCTCTTATGTAGGCAATGTTCACAGGGGATCATCAACGCAATTGCCAGCAATTTAATGTGAAGCTCCATACACAATAGACAAGAAAGTGAAAGATCTCGCTCAGAAAGACCAACCTGAGCGAGATCTTTCACAATCTTGTCCAGTGTGTACACTCAATGTCGTTAACATTGCGCACTCCCACGCATCGTTCACAACCCCCTCCCTCATCTGAACTAGAGATGAGCGGGTTCGGATGTAACGCCAGAATTAATGCCAGTTCGGTTTTATCCGGATTTTTCTTATTGGCTATCCAAAACACGTGACGTCTGTGAGCCAATAACATGCCGTTTTGAGAACCGAGCAAATCCGAGTAAAACCGAACCCGCTCATCTCTAATCTGAACATGTAGAGACAAGGGAAGTCCACTTTAACGACAGCCATGCCATTCCCTCCCGCCATCGCTCCCTTCCCCGCCGGTAGGGGCTAGTGTGTATGCACATGCCGATGCCAGCATCCCCGAGGGGATCGGCTAGTGTTTACTGGACTTATGGCAAAAGCATAAATATAAATATGCATGGCTTTATGAGATATGAAACCCAGCGTGCAGATAGGGGACAGTCCAGACACAAAAATGCATACAATTCAACACGGGTCAGTATACGCATGTGTTTGCATGAACACAAAGCAAAAGCATCTGTGACCAAGTTGCATTCAACTCTTCCTCATGCTCTAAGGGCTTTGTTATTAATATTTTATATAGGGTGTGGACACACCCTATATGTTTTATTAATTTGCTTTTAATTTATTTTGCTTTTTTTTTTGCTTTATTGTACGTTGTTGTGCATCTTATTTTACATTGTTCGTGCGTCTTGCATTGCATACTCTTTTCCCGTGTTTTCTCTTTTGCATTCTTGTCCACTGATCCAAATGGATATAAATAAGTCAGATTACTACCTAAAAATAAAAACAAAGCACAAAATAAGTAAAATATTTGTGTTCCTATAGACTAATGTGCAATTCTTACATTACAGTTATGGTGTCGCTATAAAACACAAAACAGCGGAAACGTGCATACAATGAATTATGTGCCTGCTGTGCTGTAGTACTGATAACTATAAGACAAGCAGTTCAGCTGCCTCATATAAACGAAGGGATTATTTGACGTTTAGTGAAGATAAAGTCTAAGAAGTAAATGAATGGTGAACAGGTTCATAATAACTTCTTTGGATATATGATATCTTCTTGACGAATATTCATTGTAGCAGATATAGTTTGTTTATGTTTTAAAATACTGAATCCGCCAAGTATCAAATCACTAAGCAACACAACCTTAGTAACAGGGCACATTTTTTTATTATTATTTATTTATTACCAGTTATTTATATAGCGCACACATTTTCCGTAGCACTTTATAGAGAGTATTTTGCCCATTCACATCAGTCCCTGCCCCAGTGGAGCTTACAGTCTATATTTCCTATCACATGTACACGCACACACATTCACACTAGGGTTAATTTAGTTAGGATCCAATTAACCTACCAGTATATTTTTGGATTGTGGGAAGAAACCGGAGTACCCAGAGGAAACTCACACAAGTACAGGGAGAATATACAAACTCCACACAGGGCCATGGTGGGAATCGAACCCATGACCTCAGTGCTGTGAGGCAGTAATGCTAACCATTACACCATCCATACTGCCCCACATCATCTCCCTGTGATTCACAAAATAGCCCACTTTGATGGGATCATTAATTATTATAACCAAGCGATGTCTCCACAAGAGATCAATACTGTATTGACAAATATATCAAAACATGCCGATGAATTCAATACACTGAGCAGTGAGCACTGCAGAGAAGCTGCCACACCTGGTGAAAGAAACAGCAATTTGAATACCTTTGACAGTCAATATGTCGGCCACTATTGGTGGACATGCATTAGGTCGACACGGACAGGGGTAAAAAGTACCGGTCTTCGAAGGTGATGGCGGTCAGACCACAGTAGTCAATAAACTATCTTAGACCTACATCCTCTTTTTAAACAGAGAAAAGACCAACTCCTGTTGTTAACTTGGACTCTCTAATCAACCCACTTTCAAGGTTCTCCTTGATGTATTCAGACACCGCCTGGGTTTCTGGACGTGAGAGAGGAAATGCTTTTCCACAAGGAGGCATTTTCCCAGTTAACCGGTCAACAGAGCAGTCTCATTCCCTATGAGTGGGTAGTATTTCAGCAACTTTCTTGCTTAACACATCCCAGAAGGACTTATGGAGCTGGCAGAGAGTCATCTGAAGAGATGGTCGAATTTTGAATGACCCAATGCAGAGATCTGATCATCAGCAAGCACCAATGATGGCACTGAGAGTCCCACAACAAGGGTTCATTCCAGTCAGTGTCGGATAACCAAATAGGCAGAGTATGCAACGGCCTATGGGCCCCGCATCTTTTAGGGGCCCCGCAACAACGGATGAAAATAACGTTAATTTGATCTTGAAGGAAAATTACAATCAAGCTTTCTTAAATTGTTTCAAAAATACAGAAAAAATTAATCAACTCAAAGAAACAAAAACTTTACATTAAAGACTCTCTAGAGAAAATACTGTATTAATGTAATGTATCTATTAACAACTTAAAGTACATAATCCTTAGACATCAGATTTCCATTACAGTTTCCAGATTGTAGACTGTTGGTTGGTAAAATTAAAAATATGTTAGGATATAATTTGAGAGGGGGGTCTGAGATTTTGACTGCCTATGTCCTCCACATGATTTAATCCAGCACTGACTCCATTCTAATGTGGGAGCATGCTTGCGTAGCCATAGAAGACCCAGGATAATCGGACTCTCAGCTGATGGGAGTATGTAGAGTACAAGGAATTAACATCCTCTGGAGGGTGCCAAATTGCAAGATAACTTGCACACAAAGGATTCCAAACTCCTTTTTTGGCTGTGATGAAATTGCCAACAGCACCAGAATCCAAAAAGCCCTTGAGATATTCAGAGGGCTTTCCCAATAGCAGGGTCACCTCAACTGAAACTGCAATGAACACAGGGACTCATTTATCAACGAGTGCTTAAACTCATTGTGAATTATAAAACTCGTTGCATATGATAAATGGTGCTCCAGCCAATCAGCTCCCAAGTGTCATGTTTTCATCTCCTAACTGTCATTTGTTTGAAAAATGACAGTTGGGAGCTAATTAGCTGGAGCACTTTTTATCATACGCAATGTGAGTTTTACTGTATCATTCACAACAAGTTTTATCACTCATTGATAAATGGGCCCCATACATCACACTGAATTGCTCGTTATTCACATTACACCACACCTTAATGCTCTTTATTCACATTAGACGACACAGTAGTGCCCTTTCTATACGCAATGCCACATAGTAGAGCACCTTAAACACATAATGCCACACATTAGTAATGCATTTATACACATAATTCCACACAGAAATGCCTCTTACACATATGAGACACATTATTAATGTCCTTATAAACATAACGCACCTTACACATTATGACAACCTTTATTAATGCCCTTTTACACATAATGTCCCTTACACATATGCCGCACATTATTAATGCCCTTATACACTTAATGACACACATAGTGTCCCCTACACATTTGCTGCACATTACTAGTGCATTTTTACATGACACACATAATGCTCCTTACACAAATTCCGAACACTACTGCACAACCAACCCACTCACACTGCCACTAACACTGTGACCTCTGCCTCTGCTTGGATACAGATGTGTTCTCATAAATCTTGCCTCAATGCTAACGTCGGACACCTTTTTTTAATGAAAATGTATCTTATTTGCATTGCTATGTGGCTAGGATGTACAAGAAGCTTCTGCCGATTAAAATGATATGCAGCATGCCTATATACTGTGTGAGACTGTGGCTGTATCTGCAAATGCTACACACAGAATATAGGCATGCTGCATATAATTTTAATCAGCAGAAGCTGCTGATGCCCCTAGGCATATCAAATGCCCTAGGCAATTGCCTAGTTTGCCTATGCCTATGGCCGGCTCTGCTGCCGGGCACTCTGGTAAGGGGAGACTGGGAGTAACTGGATAGCTCCCAGGAGACGCTGTGGCTGGAGGGAGGAGGGGGTCGCAGCGTGCAAGCAGCTCGGACTTCTGCAGCGCTACCCGCTGGCTAAAGTATGTGAAGGAGCTGGGCGCACCTCACTGCGGACACCAGCGCTGCAGCTAGCGGTGGGGTTGCCGGGGCTGGAGATAACAGAGGCAGTACGGTACCTACACAGCGGCAGGTGCCCCACAAAACTGCAGCTAAGAAGCGTGGAGTGTGCCAGAAAGTGACGCTCCTCTGCGCCAGAGAGACCCTGTTGAGTATGCTGATGTGGGGGGTCAAGCACACAGTGAGCCGGTGCCCCTCTGTCTGTACGGCATACCCCCTCACACACCCCCATACCTCCCAACTGTCCCAGGGTTCCGGCAGCAGAGCCGGATTTAGGGGGGGGCAGGGGGTACGTACCGTGGGCCCCACAGTTTTAGGGGGCCCCCCGGCTGGAGTAGCTCTGTCCCAGCTCAGAAGCTCCCCCGTCCTGCCAGCAACAGCGGCAGCATTGTGCTACAGTCAGCACACGCTGCTGCGTGTTGGCAGGTCTGTGGTGTTGCAGGGAGGCAGCAGTCTCCCTGCTTTCTTCTGCCTGTGCGGGTGTGTAGGGGGGAGCGACCACCTCCTCTGGATTTAGCCCTAGCTGAGGGGCCAAAATGCCATATAAAAAAAAATAAAAAAAAAAAAATCCCAGAATTTGCATAAGGGGGCGTGGCCACGCATCCCGCGATTAGGCCACGCCCCCAACCCCACAGCAGGCACAGCAATGAGATAGGGCTCCCCTGTCTCAAGTGCCCTGGGCCCCCCGGACTCGTAATCTGCCCCTGGAGGCATGCCAGCAGCTCACAGAGCGCTGGGCATGCCCCCTCACTGACGAAAACGGGGGCCCTCCTGTGAAGCCACGCCCCCTTTTCGTTGACCACGCCCCTTTCGCTGCGCGCATGTCCCTCCTTCTGCCTGAAGAAAGCTGGGAGGTATGCACCCCTGCCTGTGCCATGCCCATACTATCTGTTTCTGCTCCTAGTCTCCTATAGATTTCCTCAGATCTGTGACTCATTTGACTAACTCCGCCCAGTGTTGTGACTCCGCCCAGCGTTAGCAAATGAGTCACAAAGTCACAGATCTGGGCTATTATATAGGGGATAGTATCTGAAAATCAAAACTTTTTATTTTATAAAATAAAATGTTTGACATTTCTATGCTGCTGAGTACCTGAGAACAATATTCTAAGCGCTTATGCAATTTCCTATTTATCACTAGATGTAGGTGTTATAAAGAGGAGACAAGAGATAGAAAATTATTTAAGAGTCCCTTTTGCCTAATTAGCAAAGAAAATTGCTTAAATTGGTCTAGCAGTGTTTCGTTCATTTGGAGCAATTTGCAGGATAATGATGCACCCTGTCCCACTAGCACGGCTGGATTTCCTGTGGGTTCTACAGAGTGTTATAGCACCTGCAGCTAAATAAGTCATTTCAACTCTTTTCAGTAAACAGAGCTATAAATAGATTGCTGTAACTAACTCATACGTGTAAGCTGTATATTATACTTCATTTTACATAATCCCTTTTCTCATCGACTAAGCAACGGTATTGGCCATATAGCAAGTGAGAGAAAATGTGGACGATGGTCAAATGCACTCAGGCCTCTCCAGTGGAGGATCTTGTGTGTGGTAAGCCCAGGTGCAAAAATATAATTTGGGCCCCACCTCCTCCACCCCAAACCAAGTTCACAATATGCTACACAACAGTGGGTGACAGGAAGAGGCAGAGGGTGGCAGCAGAATGCCGAGGGAAACAGTGGATGACAGGGGCACAAGTACAATGTCCTGCATGGTGCGGAGAACAGGGGCATGTACTTTGGCGGGGGCAGGAATGCAGCAGCCTCTGCGCTCTGTCCCTGAAAGGGGCCCCCACCCCTTGTGCTCAGTTTGGCATTTGGTCAGGCAGACTCTGACAGTACCAGTTACACCAGTTGTGGCTGCCTTTAATTTACAGACAGCAGTGAATCAGAAAAAAATTACAACTGTCTGTTAATTAGAGGCAGTAAGTGGCTGTGATCCTCAGCGCTGATAGGTGGCAGTACTACTCTGTCAGTCCAGTACACACAAGGGGTTGAGATGTCATCGGGAGGGATGCCGGCAGTCAGAATACCGACCGCGGCATCCCGCCGTTTAGAATCCCCACAGGGGTTGGGAAGTAAGCTACCCCAAACCCTCACTTACTGAATGTTAACCCTAACCCCTCCCCTTATCCCCGCAGCCTAATCCTTCCAGGTGGTGCCTAACCCCCCCCTTCCCTCATACCCGAAGCCTAAACCTAACCCCCCCTTCCCGCAGCCTAACCCTCCCCCTGTGACTTATCTGTCCGATGTCCCAGCAGTCACTCGATTAGGATCCTGGCTGCCGGGATGCCAACATTGTGATCCTATTCGGGGATGCCGGTGCTGGTATTCTGATCAGTGTCAGGATTCTGGCTTCTCTATTTTGACAGGCGGGAACCCAACCACCGAGATCATGGCCGGATACCCACACAAGGTCAGCCCTACCTACCAAAGGTAATGGCCAGGTCCCTCAGGCAGTGGGACCCACTCTGCTCTCTGCACTGGGCCATTCATCCGACATTGCTCAAAATAATCTTTAGGGGTTAGCAGGATATAACTCATTGCTGGCCTGGGCAGAAGTGGGCCCCTTAGTCCTCAGAAGCCCCGGTGCAATGCATCTGCTGCTCCAATGGTAGTTCTGCCTCTGGGTCTCTCCAATTTTTGTTACAATGTGCAGGAAAAAAGTTTTTAACCTGCTTTTCACTGTTTCAGGTTTGGTGATTGGATCCTCCAGTACATGCAGGGTCATCTTAACAGCATTGTAGGCCCTGGGCAAAACAATGCACTGGGTTCCCTAACCCTCCAGCGGTGCTGCGTCATCTCTCCACATGCTCCCATACAGTGAATGGCTATCAGCACTCTGATTAATGGATAGCTCCAACCATCCACCAAAAAACTAGCTGACAGCCATTTGCTGTCTGGCTGCAGGCAGGTAGAGAATGCTGCACTCCGATTGGTAGATAGCTCCAACCATCCACCAATCAGCTTGCTAAGAGCCATTCACTGTCTGGCTACAGGCTGGGAGACAGGTATAGAATGCTGCCTTGCCGCTCTGATTATGTGACCACCACCTACCGTGACTGAAGGCCCCTGAAATTGTTGGGCCCAGTGTTCCTATACATTAAGATGGCCCTGCCTACATGTGTTTCGGAGTCCCAGGTCAGGCACATCTGAAATACTTTTGCATAGTGGCCAATTATGGATATAAAAAAAATTCCCAAGAATTCCTGCTGCTGTGAATATCAATGGTTGACCCAACAAACATACAACCGCTCATGGCTCATAAAAGTCACGTACCGCCTACCTCGATGTATTTCAGCTGATGCTGAGGCAATAATTGCTCCATCATAGTGTACACAGAGAAATTTACAGATATTCACCTGTTTGCAGGACTTTTATGTATTTATGTGACCACCCTACCCCTATGCTTACACTTGGCTTCATAGCTATCATCATTATCAATGTACTCTTGCACCATCCCTATCTTTGATGCAAGAGATCCATGTGGAAACTGCCGTTACACCCCTTCAACCACAAGTGCAGATGCATCATGCATACAGTACTAGAGCATGCGCAGTATGAAAACGTGCACAATCCATCCACATTACTGAATCAATTCTCAATTCTGCATCAGCCCCAATATGATTTGTAGGTCAGGCCTCTATTCATCATAAAGATGACATCGCTATGCCCTATACCAGAGTTGCCAATCCTTTTACCAAAAACATAACAATTCAGAGACAGCGTTTTTACTGACACACAATGTGGCCCTGGGACTTTAAATTAAAGGATTTCAATAATACACAATTTCGAAATTATATATGGTGCCTAATTTGTACAGACAGTTACATATTTTCTTACAAGATTGAATTGATTTTATACTGGTTTACTGAATAGTTGCCAACCCTGCCGACTGCCTACAGAACCCAGGACAGTTTCCTACTGGAGTTATGTAAACACTGATGAGACTGCAAGCCAAAGGCGGTTGCCTTTGATATGCAGTTTGCAACCAGCCACTACTGTACACATGAGACTTTAGGGAGAAAGGGAGGACTTCCATTGAACTTTGTGTTCAATTGCAATGAATGACATTTAATTTTGCATGCTGCGTTGTAACTGCTTCCAACCACAGATGTCAATGCAGTGGACGACATTAGAACCAATAGGTTCATCCTTATACCTGTTTAAGTGATTGTGTCTTTGCAATGTGATATTGTACATTGTTAATACCTGTGTTCTACTGTTTGGTTATTATGCTGCTGTTTGGACTTTGTAAACCCTCAGGCTCATGTTCCACTCCAAGGGACAACCAACTGTTAAAACAGGTCCAGGATGTTAACCAGAGTTCTGGCAGTATGGGTTCAGAAGAGTAGTAAGACAACCTGTGGGTCAGAACCAGGTCTCTTGTACGCAGTGCCTAGGGAGTGTCAAGGAGAATTGTCAGAACAGAGTCAGAAGTCAGAAACAGAATAAGCAGCAAAACTACCAAGGTATCAGATGATGAGCTTAGTCAGGAACATCACAGGTCAGAACAGATGTATGAGAATCACTGGTCAGCAGAAAGAGGAACACTGGTGCACAGGGATGTCAGCCTAATACTCTAGAGCAGAGGTGACCAAAGTGTCAATCATGGTAGATTGGTTGACTGTGGACACTTGATCAGTTGATCACAGTAGACATTCTGCAGAAGCCAGCAGTAGCAAATAAGGATCAGGCTGATTCTCATTGGCTAGCTGCCTTAAACTGAAGCAGCTGCAGCTAACAGGAGCGCACGGCTGTCTCTATAGGCTGTCATTGTGACAGCAGTAGCCAATAGGAATCAGTCTCATTCTTACTGGCTGAGGGTGTCATGTGATGGCCTCCATTTTGCCTGTGCCGCAGCCGGAGTACTGGGTTAGAAATGGGCATAGGGCAGGGTTAGCTAGGGGGTGCAGTGTGGTCAATTCTAGAACCCTGGATGATCAAGACTGGTGGGCATGGTGACATGGAAGGGGTGGGAGCATTTTTATGTGGCTGGCTGGGGCATTTTAGAGTATGTTTTATTTTTTGTGGAGGACAATTTTTTTTTACTGTGTGGGGGGCATTTTTGAGTTTTTCCTGTGGGGAGCAATATTTGTTTGTGTGGGTGTGTTTTTTTTTTCTTCCCGTGGGGTCTAATGTGTTTCAGATTTTTCCTGCGGGGTCTAATGTGTATGTTTTTTTTCTTGTGGACGTCAATGTGTGATGTGTGCATACCCACTGCAGGGAGGCCATGCCCTTTTTTTGTTACATCATACACCCTTTTTTGAGGGTGCAAATGCGATGCCTTTCAGAGTAGAAATGCACATTTATTGTATTAAGGTAATATACTATTCATTAGTAATGAGTTTTATATTTTAATACAACACGTTTGTTTTTTACGTATCCCAGTGATTTCATTGCTTTTTAGTAAATTTACAGATAACTGCACCATTTTTTCCCAGTGCTTTCCATCTCGGATTCCTATACACAACCTGCCTGGGATTAGGCAGCCTCCGGACAAAGCTGCTGCATGAATCCCGTAAGCCAGATTTCAGCAGGTGGTCGAATTGTAGCCACCCATTGTTTTCAATAGCTATACCTATCCATCCAACATTATTTTCATATAACATAAAGGTTAACATCAGCTTACCTTATACTGTGAGATGTCATATTAGCAGCTGACAACTGACAGATTTATAGTAAGCCATTTTACTCTGATGTTTTTATCCCATTAAGGGGGATATGTACTAAGCAGTGATAAGCGTGGAGAAATGAGCCAGTGGAGAAGTTGCCCATGGCAACTAATCAGCTGCTCTGTATAATTTTAAAGTATGCAAATTAAAAAAGTTACTTCAATGCTGATTGGTTGCCATGGACAACTTCTCCACTGGCACACTTCTCCGCTTTTTTTCACTGCTTAGTACATATCCCACATATGTGCTTTTGCTTATATTATAATACAGTCCATAATACATAAATTTTTTCTTTTTGGTTTCCATCTACAGTATGCATCCATCTCTCCACCACTCCATCCACTCCTCCATCTTGTGACATAGGGGGGTGTTTAATGTCTGTTTTTAGGTCGAATTTACATTAAACCTATTCAATGCCTGTGCCGTTTTTTCAACTGGTCGAAAAATCTGCACAGGCGAAAACCATGCGGATCGTCGAATTGTCCTGCAATCCATGTGTTTTGTCGAAATTTGTGAGCGTTTAACAGTTTTTGGATCCGTTTTCGCCCATGCCGATTCGTAAAAAAAAAAAAAATTAATACACTGAGGTCGAATTAGTGCATTTTCCGACTCTTGGAAAATTTGGCACTAGTTGAATATATAATAATAATAATAATAATAATAATAATAATAATAATAATATAATATATTAATATAACAACAGTTATATTAATAATGCAAATATCTTCAACCTTCCTCCATTCATGGCACACTGTACAAGGTGCTAAAACTGTCCTATTAAATATATTCCACATATCTTCCTCTCTCCAACTCTCTCTCCATCCCATCTTCCCTCTTCCTCTGACATACTCTCCCTCACTCCCTCCAACCAACCCGCACTCCTTACATACAACAATCCCTCTCTCCCATGCTCCCTCTCACTCACACCCTTCACCCACCCTCTCGCACTTCCTTAAATCCCCCATACTCCCTAAATCCCTTCCACACGCCATCCCTCTCACTCATACTCCACCCTTACTCCCTTTTTTCAACTCATCCACACTCACTTCTCCTACCCACATTCCCTCCCTCCTCCACTCCATCCCACTCTCCCTCCCCCACTCCTTCCTTTCCACACTCCCACTGACACCCCCTTTCTCCAAACCACACTACCGCCCTTCATCCTTAAATCCCTCCATCTCTTCCTCCCCCTTTCCTCCTACCATCCCATCCTCGCTCCCACCCTCTGTCTATCACTAACTCCTTCACACATTGCCTCCCACCCACATTTTTGGCATTTTGATCAGCGTGCCGTGAGTTGTAAAATGTTGAAATATCTGCGTTACGAACATAGCTGCTGTTTATGCTGAATGTATAATCTCATTACTTTATTTAGCAGCTGTAAATTGTGTTTTTGTTTTTCAGTTTAACTGTGATCTATCATTTAACTGCACATCACGCACATCAAGCAGTCACAAATCTATTGCTCACGTTAATACAGCATTTCATCACAGTGAGTAAAATAATTACACATAAATGTATTTCTAGATGTTTGTATTAGTTTAAGTGTTTCTTAGAATAAGATTATCTCAGGAAAAACTCTTGTCTATTTGAGGGGAAGCAAATTGTGAAAAACAAAATGTTGTGTCCCTCTATTCAAAGCAATTTTCATAATATGGCATGCAACAAAAAAAGTTTAGATGCCCCTGCTGTAGATAGACAGATACAGTATATGGTAAATAGCTAGAAATACATCAGTAGTGAAATCCATGCAATGTGAGTTTTATCCATTCTGTAGACTGATCATGTGACAGGTTTGCATCACAAACAGCCTTTTGATGTCATTCAGCTTTGTAAGAAAGTCACTGCTTGGTACGCTGAACATGCAACATGCTTCCATCATATACAGCCTTTGTGATGTCAGTCACTGCTTCGTAGGCTGATCAAGTGCCAGTATTACATCATAAACAGCCAATGTGATATCTGTAAGTTTTGGCATATATGTTACAATGAAGGAAAGGCAGAAGAAGGCAAATAAAGAGGCAGTCTGTGAGAGAATGAGGGAGGGAGCATGGAAGGAGGTACAGTAGTGTGGATGGGAGGGAGATAGTGTCAAAGGGAGGGAGGGAAGATGGTATGGATGGAGAAAATGTACAAGGGAAAAAACTTTCATATATACTGTTGAAGACCATACGTTTCTGAGTTGACCATGCGATTGGTCAATGAGGATGTGAAAAAAAAGGTCCCCATTTATGTTTAACAAATAAAATCTACTACAGGTTTCTGCTATAACCCATCAGGTCAGTATCTTTTTACCAAATTTAATGCAACACTCAACTGACATAGGGATCAACAGTAGGCTTTGGATTAAACCCACATACAGTAAATACTTTACCAATAACTTACTTGATATCAATATCCACAGTAATTTACTGACGTCATCAGACCTTGTAATGCCTATTGATTGCCCTTCTTGTTTGTTTTATGATTATCATAGCTTCACTTGAGTACTGTAGCTAAGCTGATAGGGCCCAGATGAAAACAGCACAGCAAGGTAGAAATGTTAACCAATATCTGGCCATCATGCCAAGACCAAAACCACTTTACAGTACTGTATTTCCATTTACACTAGAAATCCTCACTTGTATGATCAAACCAAGATACCGGTTTGGGAACCCCTCCCTCAAACAATCCATAGCTATATATTTTCATTCCTGATTCGTTCCTTGTACATTATTTGTTATGCCTAGAGTCCCTATACATAATACCCTAACCCAATCCCCTAAACTATCCCTAATGCCCTAACTAAAACCACTACAGAACCCTCATATCCTATCTGTAATACCCTAACCCAAAACTAAACCTAATACCCTAACCGCTAACCCAAACCACTACAGCAACCCTAATACTGTATCCCTAATACCCTTACCCAAATCCCTAAACTGACCCTAATACATTAACCCTAACTTTTCCCTCTTAGTAAAAATAAAGGCATAAAACACACAAGTCTAATCTGAAAGAGTGCTCGGGATCAGAAGGAGTCATACAGGTGTTTACACCGCCTGGAGAAAATAATTAAAAATCAAAACTGTTAGGAGTGTAGGATTCACCTAATGCATTTTGCCATGGTGATGGTCTATGTGCTTACTGTTGTCCATATCTGCTATCTTATTTATCATTTCAACAACTACAAGATATTCCAATTGTTATTATTTAATCTACTATTGATATACTGTACCCTAGTTCACTTTGCTTCATCTTTTTAATTTTGTCACATCCATACTTCTAATACATACAACACCTGCACATGATACATCCCACTCTAATACCCCATCCCATCCACTTTACACATCTTTCAACATACCCTTCTTATCCTTTTCTACCATCTTTTTCTCTTACATCTTATACCACCCTAACATCAGTAAGAGATGCCCAATAATAAATTGCAAGATTAAAAAAATAATAATAATCAGATGTCCCTTCATTAAACACAATCCAATGCAGAGACAATGTCCACTCTACTTGAGACTAGAGACCTACCTATGGCCAGGGGCGTAGCCAGAACTTTGTGGGCCCCACAGCAACATTTTGAAGGGGCCCCCGTCCCAATGCTTCTAGAGACACCTTTCTGCAGCAGTTGTTAATTTTATGCAGTATAATAGTACCCTAGTTCATTTTCTGAGCCATAGTAGAGCCTTATTTAATGTTATGCCTCATAGTATTGCCCTAGTTTCTTTTATGAATCACAGTAGTGCTTAAGTTCACCCTATGTCACATTTCAGAGCAGCCAGTACACATTATGCTGCACAGTACCCCCAATTCACATTATGTTATATAGTGTTCCCCATTCATATTGTGCCTCATTGCAGTGCCCCGGTTAATATTATATAACATTAAAATGCCTTCCAGTTCATTTTATACCACACTACAATAAGCAGGTCCAGGGGCGTACCTAAATATATTGCAGACTACAAAGAAAAGGTTTGAAAGGACCCCTATGTACCAGCCAATGGAGAAAAATGTATGTAACACATGTAACTTTGACAGGGAAGGTGGGCCCCTATCAGCTCTGGGCCCCATAGCAGCTGCACTGCCTGCACCTATGGTAGCTAGGCACTTGCCTATGGCAGAGCCAGATTAAGATCCCAATTTAGCCACCACCAAAAAGTTAAACCCTCCCCACCAGACTATCTGCCATCACTGCCTTCACCCCACGATTCCAGTACCATTCTACATGATATCACCTAAGGTAAATAAAGTATGTGATACTTGTGCTCCAGAATGACCTGCACCCTACTGTGTACTAAGAATCAGGTGTTTAATCACTTGGTAATAATGTATTTACCGCTTAAATAAATGCCCCAACATGTATCTGTGCAGATCCCTCTCCACTGTTGCATATAAAGGCTTATTCAGGTGTGTTCTTGCTGCTGCTCTGCATTTTTTGCCATACGCAATTGGGATTATATGCTAATTTGGGCAGAAGCTAACCCGAGCACTGAGACTCCCACTGCTATTGAACCATTTCCATCCAACATTGTATAATTGCCGATACATCGGTACCATTGTCGCCAATTAGAACATGTCGAGGAGTCAGAGTGACTCTGTAAATGCGCAGGCTGATCTGCTTTCCCGGGATACACCCTGGTGAATTTCCCATTAAGCACTTGAGACACGTGCCCAGGGGTGGCACTTGTTTGAGGGTGGCACTTGGATGCTTGTGTTCATAAAGCAATGTCCAGGAGCCCCTACCCATCCTCCAGTGGTAGGGGTGGGGGGTGCTATCCGTGGCAGCTTTGGTGTCCCGTGGGCGGTAAGGGGTGTTCTATATTCCGCTCAGCATGTAGGACCTGGAGTAGTCTTTTCAGCTAATTACTTCTTTTTAGTGCACAGATATTGGGAGATAGGGCGGGAGGGAGAAAATTAAACTGTAGAAGGGAGCATTGGGCTGAATGAAGAGGCCCGGTACATGACTTCCAGGGTGGTAGAATATGCAGGGGAGGGGTGGATAGTGGAGTGTCCTTAATATTCATAATTTTTCTGTGAGAAGGCAGCTTGCTTCACTGCAGATATCTCCAGTTCCTGGAAATAGATTTCTTAGCTTTCAATGGGATTAAAAAAAAAAAAAACGAGAGTCCCACCTTTCAGGAAGTACTGGGGACTTGGGGACCTGCCAGGCCCTAACAGCTGCTTGGGATGCTTTGTGGTAATTCCGCCACTGGATCAAACCACAGTATCTGTTCAAGTAATATATTCTATGTCAGCATTCACGGTAGTAGTTTCTATGATTGCGGTTGTCTTGGTCTGCATTCCTTATTAAATACAGTAGAATAAAAATCCATAGGTATGTCTCAAACATAAATTGACATGTCTGTGTATAGTGACCAAGTAACAGATTGTCGGTACATTTAGCACAATATAGTGACATTGCTATGCCTCATTGTTGTAGCTGACATATTTGTGTTGCGAGGAGTGCATTATTGCACAGACTACAGTCTTTCTGTTCTCAAGGAAGGCTTCATGCCCTATCCTAAGATGGCCGCTGAGATCTCTATGTGCATGTGCAGGGGCCATCTTGTTTTTTTAATGTGAGAGACTGTATAGTCTGTGGGAAACAGTAGTCTCTGCTTAGCTCATATAAGGGACCTGGTTAATCTCTGCACACACAGCTACCCCTTTGCAGTATACACTCACTGGGCTGGTGAGCCGTATGAAAGCGCACTCGGCTCAAACAACCTGCTATTAATATACCAACACCAATGATTAAGTAACTGGGCTGTTCATAGTTTAAATCATCAATAATGTCATTACCTGCACACACTTAGGGGGTAATTCCAAGTTGATCGCAGCAGGACATTTTTTAACAGTTGGGCAAAACCATGTGCACTGCAGGGGAGGCAGATATAACATTTGCAGAGAGAGTTAGATTTGGGTGTGGTGAGTTCAATCTGCAATCTAAATTGCAGTGTAAAAATAAAGCAGCCTGTATTTACCCTGCACAGAAACAAAATAACCCACCCAAATCTAACTCTGTCTGCACATGTTATATCTGCCCCCCCTGCAGTGCACATGGTTTTGCCCAACTGCTAAAAAAATTCCTGCTGCGATCAACTTGGAATTACCCCCTTAATTTCTAACAATTCTCCTTGTGTGAATTTTACTCCAACAGCGACCACAATATGTTCACATTCAATATCAGTTTTCATAAGCAGTCCTATATTGGGGCAAGGGTATTATGTATGGGTACTTATTATGGGTATTTATTATTATGGGTACTAACAAGGGTATTACCAAAGGTATTGCCAAAACATTAACTAATGACGATTATGGGTCATTATTACTGCATATAGAAAATAATGTCCCTAGCACATCTTAATTGTATGTATGTAAACGCTAGAAGCCTTACAGGTAAAAGGGGGGAACTAGAAGTCCTTGCAGCAAGCAAACAGTATGATATTATAGGCATTACTGAAACTTCGTGGGACGAATATCATGATTGGACAGTCAATCTAGAAGGTAATACACTGTGCAGGAGAGACAGATTAAATAAACAGGGTGGAGGGGTGTGTCTTTACGTAAAGCTATTTTTAAAACTTGATATACGGGAAGATATTCATGAGGGGACTGTAAATACTGTTGAGACGTTATGGGTAGAAATTGCATGCGAGGGAAAGGGAACAAAAAAGATAGTATTGGGGCTATGCTACAAGCTGCCTGACATTAATGTATCTGATGAGGAAATGTTACTGAAGCAAATTGAAAAAGCAGCAGAAGTAGGAGACGTAATAGTGATGGCAGATTCATGTGACACTGCTAGGGGTAATATGTTTTTAAACACACTAAATGATAACTACTTACTTCAACTAATCGAGGAACCAACTAGGTACAATGCAATCTTAGACCTGGTATTAACAATGGGGAATCAATATCAAATTTTATAGTAGGGGAGCCAATGGGAAACAGTGACCACAATATGGTCACATTCAATATAAGTTTTCATAAGCAGTCCCCTTTTTTATGCTAAGCAGATGGAGAAATCCTTGTAGGTTAAGTTTTATCACAGTATGAAATTTTTACATTTATATCTGATAATGTTAGACTATTATTGCCTCAACAGAAAACGTGTTCCACCAGGGTACTGCAGAGGGCCCTGTGTATTGTAGTCCATAACATTTATGTCATTGTAAGATCAATGCTACCTATTACAGAAAGCACTGCAGTAAAATGCATGGCACAGCCTTGAATAAGAAATAAGATGTTTCTTGATCATTTGGAAGATAAATGAGCAATATTACATTAGCAGCTGCACCGGTGAGGACTTTCCTTCTGGACAATGATGAAGTAATTTCTGCGGAATGTTCTCTATAGTTTGGGAGGCTATTTCTTTATTTGGCAGAGTCCCCAGTAGTCCTAAGTGCAGTAAAGTAAGGCGAATAGCCAGTAATTACTTCTCAGAAAATTGTGTCATTGAAAATGGAGCCAGGTCATTGGATAATAAGTAAACTGTTTCTGTCCCTGCAGACTAATACTCTGTCAACACAAACAAAAATAGCAACTGATATTCAAGGAATAACAAAGGCGGAGGAAATAAATGTAAGACTGACATTTAGTCTGCATTTACACTTCAATAAAACAACAACATTGTTTTGTGGAATATTCGCCTCATTTCACATATAGGACCAGATGCGAAGTTTAAATGGAAAACAGGTGTCTGTACAGTACTTCTGCATTGCATGAATTTTTTTTCTATTTAATTCTTTTGATGCAATGGTCAGTTACCATCATATTGAAAGATTCAATGGTGGAAGCCCAGCCATCATTTCAATATGGGCTTTCGATGTCCATCCCTAATGCTAAGATTTAGAAGTAACTGCTCTAAAGACCTCACATACATCTAACAACAGGAAATGAAAAAGTTAAATAAAAAAATAAAGAATAAACACCCACTAACATCAACCCATGAAGAATCCACTAAATATTAATGAACAAATCATGTTTTGTTACATTTTAAATTGCCCCTCTCCAGCTGTTACTTTCTTTATTGGTTTCAGCTGTCTTTTTACATTTTTGTGTTAAATACATTTTGTAATCTCATTTTTGAACAGCCTTTGGGTATGCTCTGATTTGATTTGGGTGATGCTGCTTTTTGCCTTGGAATGGCTGTATTGATCCTGCAGCTATATCTAAGGAGGGTCCCAAGAGCATTTTTTTTTTCAATAGGATATAAGTGAATGTAATGAAACTCTTTTATAAGTCTTTGTTGTGATTTTGTGGCTCTTACAAATGTACTGTCATTCACTGCAATGAAAGCTTTGGTTTATGTTTCAGCTTTTCCCTGAAGACATTAACTATTTTCTCTGCTAATTACATTTTCTAAACAATTTATCTTCAGCAGAAATTAGTGGAAAATGACAGAATAGAGAATAAATGAGTAAAAACGGTAACTTAAAAGGTCATTTATAAACTGCAAACTTGCAAATGTTCATATGTCATCATTCTGCATACTGTACACGTGGACAGATTAAACACAAGGTGAAGGGTGGCCTCCAGGAATGGGGATATCCAACCATGCTAATTTTATGGTGTATCCAAAATGCAATAGACTCAAGGCTTAAAGTGGTCCTGGAGAGGTGGAGGAACTCATTTACCCCACCACCTACTACCCCCCAGTGCTAGTGTTTTCAGCACCCCCCTCTAAACTAGAAATTAGTGCCCCACTGCCCATACTGTACTTTATAAAGGGAAATTGATTTCACAAAGAAGCAGCATGGTCATATAATAGTACCCCCTGGTTCATATTACACCACATAGTAATGTCCCTTATTTAGGTTACATCACTCAGTAGTGCCCTTTATTCACATTGCACTACACAATGGTACCTTCTATACATGATATGCATCACAGTAGTGCCCCTTAGATACAATACCCACAGTAGTGCCCCTTACACATAATGCCCACAGTTGTAATGCCCTTTACACATAATGACCACAGTAGTGTCACTTATACACATAGGGCCTATTTCAGACCTGATTGCTCGCTAGCATTTGTTGTACGGCTGCGATCAGGTCCAAACTGCGCATGCGTATGCACCACAATGCACAGGCATGTTGCATGGGTACAAAGCATATCGCCGCACAGCGATGGGTTTGTACGAAGAATCCATTCGCGCAGCCATTCGCAAGCAGATTGACAGGAAGAAGGCATTTGTGGGTGGCAACTGACCATTTTCAGGGAGTGGTTGGAAAAACTCAGAAGTTCCCAAGCATTTGCAGGGCGGGTGTCTAACGTCAATTCTGGTCCCGGACAGGCTATAGTGATTGCAGTGGCTGAGTAAGTCCTGGGCTGCTCAGAAAATGCACAAACTATTTTTGTACCACTCGGCTGCACATGCGATCGCACACTTGCACAGCTAAAATGCACTCCCAGGAAGGCGGCGATTATGCGAACGGTGGACTGCAAAAATTCCCTAGCAAGCAATCAGGTCTGAATTAGGCCCAATATGCACACAGTAGTAGTGCCGCTTATACACAGAATTCACACAGTAGTAGTGACCCTTACACACAATGCCCACAATAGTAATGCCCTTTACACACAATGCCCACAATAGTAGTGCCCCTTACACATAATGACCAGAGTAATGCCGCTTATACACATAATGTCCACAGTAGTAGTGCTGCTTATATATAGAAATCCCACATTAGTAGTGCCCCTTACACACAATGCCCACAGTGTGCCCCTTATTCACATCTCTGCCTCACTCCAGCAGCTCATTGCCTCTATCCCTCTAGCATCTCCATGCCCTGTATCCCTCCAGCAGCTTCTCCACCTTTCTTGTCCCTACAGCCCCCTCTCATCTTGTCTTCAAGATGCAGAGAGCCTGCTCCTCTTCATTGCTCATCTTCACTTCAGCAGCGTTGACAGCATGACATCACATACGGCATGCCGAAAAATAATCCACCGGGACCTGAGGAGGGGATGAATGCTGTCCAACAGACTCAGCATGTGTGAATACCAGGAGGGGTGGGCTGTAAATGGAGGAAGACCATGGAGCTATTAGGGCCTGAGGAAGGGGGTGGGTGGCTGCATCTCATCAGTAACACTAGCGCCACCTGCATCTTCTATTGACGTAGGTGGTGGGGCAGGTTTTTCTGTTGGAATTACTGTGCAGGGAAATGGAGATGGTGAAACTAGTCCCCACTACCATTACAGGTGGTGGAACTCAGTTCCACCTCCTTCCCCCTCACTTTAACCCCTGAATAGACTGTACACTGATTTTCTCAGGACAGTTACCATTCATATGTAAAGTGGGCAGGAATGCCTAGACCAACTGGTGTGGACATGCCTTTTAGGGGACCTTTATGTCCCCCCCCCCCAGCTACCAGAGAGGCCCATGTGCATTTTAGCCACCCTTCCCCTTCTTGGCTCCTTTGAAAGTGGGCATGCACCTGCACATGTTGATACAGTATGTAGACACACACACATGCATATATATAAAAGCATTGTAGACCTGCACTATTTAGATCTTATCCATCAGAAATGAGCCACAGACCATAAGTTGCAAAAGCCAAGATGTTCTGCTATACCACATGTGATGACATGGGGTAATTAGCTTGGTAGAGGGGTGAATTTGTGCAGTATTTAGGTGCTCAAACAGGAACCAACACAGCTTTTCAGGTAAATGGAATGGTGCTTTACTTTCAGCATCCATGGAATAACACCAATAAACAGAAAATAACAAATGCCTAGCTCCCATTCAGGGCGCCGACTCACTTCTTTGCCCCTAACTAACCTTGGGCAGCTAATCTGCAAATATATAGGGGTGTATTTACTAAGCCTTGGATGGAGATAAAGTCAGCAGAGATAGAGTACGAGCAAATCAGCTCCTAACTGTCATTTTCCAAACACAGCCTGTGACATGGCAGTTAGGAGCCGATCGGCTGGTACTTTATCTCCATCAACTTTATCTCCATACAAGACTTAGTAAATAGACCCCAAAGTCTCTTATTTGAAAAGTCTCAGTCCTGTCTCACAGGGTAGTCAGCCTTGCTGGCTTCTCATGTGCACATTCTTAGTCCTGCTTCCTGCAGGATAAAAAAGGCTCTGGACTGATCTCTGCTTCCACAGTTTCACAAGGACAGTGTCAGAGAATTAGGGATCTACCTGTATCCTCCAGGTCTGACCCAGGTCACCCGGCTTGTTCCACTCTGACTGTACCACTTCCATTTGGGCTTTGTCTTACCAGGGTAGCACATTCAATCCCACTTGGACTGCACCGACCCACCTGCACTGTCTCCTCTCTGTAGCCATTAGGTGTGGTAACATTTCCTTTTTATCCCCTGTGTGGGCGGATCCCTCCAGCCTCTCTCTGAACATTACTGTATGAGTAATGCAATGTATCTTCATAATGCCACACACATCTTTTCACATCACAAGTAGCAATTTATAAGCAAAAGATTGTATATAGCTTATTTTGAAATTAAAAACGTTTATATGCGCCATTTCGATTAGAGATATTGAATGATAATCCTTGCTGCTGCTCTAAAATTGTGAGGGGAATTCAGAATCCCATAAAAGGGGTATTGTAGCATATAAGAATGGTTGGCTTGGGTGCAGGTATGCCATCTAAGTAAGGATCTTTTGTAAATTATTTATTCTCTGTTAGATACAAGATCAGTGAATGCATACCTCCCAACTGTCCCGATTTTCGTGGGACAGTCCCGTTTTTTGTGTGACTATCCTGCTGTCCCACCCGCGGGCCGCAGTGTCCCGCGGTGGGGGCAGCTGGGAGGCTCCTGCACTTGCGGTGATTAGATGCTGTGCGCGCACAGCGTCTATTCAGTGGAGACATGAGGAGAGGGGGCATGCAAGCAGTTCACGGAGCGCTGGGCATGCCCCCTAAGTGATGAAAATGGGGCATGGCTCGCGATCGCGGGTCCTACCGTGAAGCCATGCCCCTTTTCATAGGCCACGCCCACTATTCGGGAGCGCACGCATGGTGGTGTGTCCCTATTTCAGAAAGAAGAAAGTTGGGAGGTATGGTGAATGGAAGTTGCTCAAATCAATTTGTTAGCCCACCACAGGTGTATGATAAGGAGGGATTAATCGAGTGGGTTCTTCCATGTTTAAGCTTAAAATTGTTTAAACATACTATACAACTTAGTAACATACAATCAATATGAAAAAAACAAATCAGTTTTGTGACGACTCAGGGAGTTATATTTACTAAGGTGTGAGGTTTTTTTTTAGAAGTGGAGCAACCAATCAGATCCCACTTAACATTTATCTAGCTGCTTCTAGAAGATAATAGCCAGAATCTGATTGGTTGCTATGGGCAACATCTCTACTTCTAAAAACTCACATCTTAGTAAATATACCCCCAAAGTATGCCAAAACTTTGCTTTGAAGAAAACTATCATGAAAAGGGACATACTTCCTTGCAGTCAGAACAAAGGTGGTCATTCCGAGTTGATCGCTCGTTATTTTTTTTCGCAACGGAGCGATTAGTCGCTAATGCGCATGCGTAATGTCCGCAGTGCGACTGCGCCAAGTAAATTTGCTATTAAGTTAGGTATTTTACTCACGGCATTACGAGGTTTTTTCTTCGTTCTGGTGATCGTAGTGTGATTGACAGGAAGTGGGTGTTTCTGGGCGGAAACTGGCCGTTTTATGGGTGTGTGCGAAAAAACGCTGCCGTTTCTGGGAAAAACGCGGGAGTGGCTGGAGAAACGGAGGAGTGTCTGGGCGAACGCTGGGTGTGTTTGTGACGTCAAACCAGGAACGAAACGGACTGAACTGATCATAGTGGCAGAGTAAGTCTCGAGCTACTCAGAAACTGCTAAGAACTGTCTATTCGCAAATCTGCTAATCTTTCGTTCGCAAATCTACTATGCTAAGATTCACTCCCAGTAGGCGGCGGCTTAGCGTGTGCAAAGCTGCTAAAAGCAGCTTGCGAGCGATCAACTCGGAATGACCACCAAAGTCACCACAATTGAGAACACTGGCAGACAGCTTCCCTCCTTATTTATTCATGCAGCTTTCACTTGCTGCTTGGAATGTTGGGGCCCACACATTACAGCATTTCCACCTCCACCCTTTTTTTTACTTATTGCAGTGGCACCACCTCTGCCACTCTCCTTACAATTACATATGTACAGTTCGGTTCTCCAGAAATCCGCATCCACCTGAATTTTGTGGATCAGAACTGAACCAAAACCCAGTCTGGATCTCCAGAGGAGATCCGATCTGGGTCCCAGTTTGGATCTTCCCGCAGTTCGGAATTCGGATTTTAAATCAGAAATTCGGGTTTTGGATTGCAAAAATGTAATGATTTTAGCTATTTCTATAGAGTTTATCAATAATTATCGATTTCTTTAAATCTCTTTTAAACCGAACCAAAAAACAAGGGCCTGCTTCAGAGATGGATGCGTGATCCCCGTGCGCATGCATCAAGGTACCACTGCGATCTCACTCACAATGAGGATTTCAATGCATAGTGATTGACAGGAAGTGACCATTTGGGGTAGCTAACGGGGAGTCGTTGGAAAATCACAGACATGTCATGGCCATTTTCAGGGTGTCGCTAGTGTTGTGTCCAGTCTGCGTATCCATAGGGCTACCCTTTAGCCCGATGTTCCCTGTTTTTGTCTATAGGTTGCAAATGTGTACTCAATTGCGAATGAGTTACGATAGCTCCGGTGGCTGTCTCTTTACATTTCTGGGTGGTAGCATTGGCGTTACAAGCCGTGTACCTGGGTGTCACCCTCGGAAGGGGTGACACCAAAGTGGCTGCTCTTCTGCAGTGACAGAAGCCGAGTGCTGCAGTGTGATATACTCCTGCATCATTCGGCTACTGCCACAGGTGAAGAGCCACCAACTACACACAGCCCAGTCTCAGTCTGCTGGATCACCCCCCCCCCCCCTCCCACCCCCGTGGAGATGGAAGAGAGAACCCTGTCAGGTCATGCCTATTTTATTAGACCACGCTCCCTTTCGGACAGTCAAGCCGGGAGTAATGCAGAGTGCGTACGCAGAGTCACCACACCCTGTGACGCCCCTGGGCAGCAGCTTCACTTGCTGATATCAGGAGTTGTGAAGCCCAAAAAAATCGCACTTGTAATTGCATTAGCAAACATCTCTGAATCAGGCCCCAAATCCAAGCCAAAATACATGAGGGTGGTTTTACCAAAACTAAAAAATTATGATGAATTACAACCAAAACATGAGGGTCCGTGCACATGTCTACTGACAATACCGACGTCACACAAACACCCTTGCACACTTTTACTCACCACTGTACACTTCTTGCTTATAGAGGAAGAGAGCACCAGAATGTGTGGTACATAGAATATGGCTTTTTCCTGTGGAGGGGCCTGCCACCAGGAAGCAGGACTACTACTGGGGCCAGAGCTAAACAGATAAAAGTATAGAAAATAATTGCATTAAGTGTTCCGAAGACATCATGAGATCTGCGACCTATTGGGAATGCTCCCTGTGAGGCCATGACTCGTATGCCTTGGAGAATGGGCCAAGAGGCTAGGACCCTGCATCAAAGCTTTGTACCCCAAAGTTATCCCACTGTTTTTTTCCATTATAAAATAAGAACATTTCAGCTCAAACAGCAAAGCCCACATTAGAGCAAAGAGTTTCTAGCTGACAGAAGCAGCCTGCTATTACAAACCATCCTGGTAAACATTACAGCTAACGGATGGAGCCCCTGGGCACGTGCCCAGTACAAAGCTCTCAAACTGCTAACGATTATAAAAAAAATGTTCTTAAAAGCCAAAAAAGACCATAAAAGTGATCAATGAGTCTTTTCCCCCACAGGCAGATGAGAAACAACAGCATCTGTGCCAACTCTGCTTGAGACCTTGAGAATGGGAACAATCCAGAAGCGAAAGTAATTTTAACAGCTGTAAAATTGTAAATTAAAGTGTTTGAGAAATACTAAGTTTAACTATTAAAATCAAGCTATGCAAAGACTCTGGAGAATAAACTTTTCCAGCAAATTACTGCCTTCGCTCACAGGAGGTGTCTGGGTCCCACAACAACAGTCCCTCCTCCCTCTACAACCTAATGCGCAAAACCGCCATCTGTTCAAACCCTCATAAAATACTGGGGCAGATGTATTAACCTGGAGAAGGCATAAGGAAGTGATAAACCAGTGATATGTGCAAGGTGATAAAGGCACCAGCCAATCAGCTCCAATATGTAAATTAACAGTTAGGATCTGATTGGCTGGTGCCGTTATCACCTTGCACATATCACTGGTTTATCACTTCCTTATGCCTTCTCCAGGTTAATACATCTGCCCCACTGTACTGTAGCCCTGACCAGGGGCGTATTTATCCACGGCTGGGCTCCTAGGTTCTCAGGTATTTCGGCCCCCTTCGGCACTTTAATCTTTCACCCACTACAGCTGACTTTTGAGAAGCAGAGCTAATGCCATCATTTACACTTTCAGTATCCACACAGCCACCAATACCCAGTTGAAATATAGGGGTCTATTTACTAAGCCTTTGGTGGAGGTACAGTGGATGGAGATAAAGTATCAGCCAACCAGCTCCTAACTGTCATTTTTCAAACCCAGCCTCTGACATGGTAGCTAGGAGCTGATTGGCTGGTACTTTATCTCCGTGCATTTTATCTCCATCCAAGGCTTAGTAAATAGACCCCAGAGTCATCTGACCTCTCTTCTCGCAGCGCAACCATTCTTCCTTTTCTTGTCTCTTTTGAATAGCATTAGTGCACTATTGTTCTGCTGCCACCCCTTATTTTGTCTCAAAATAAACCTTAGCTGACTATGAGTGTGCCTTTCTACGGCGCAGATTGCAAAGTGCCTTTAACCAGTGGAGCCCTAGCATGCAGGATACCGACGCCGAAATCTCAACAGCCGACAATGCTGACAGACTAATAGATCCTGTGGCGAGTGCAGCAAGCCCGCAAGGGGACTCTTAGCCCTCACCCCACTGCTGGCATTCTGGTGGGTGGGATGCTGCTGTCGGGATATTACCAGCCGACATCCCATCCGTCGGTAAAACGTATGTAACCTGTTTAAAGCAGCGCTCCAATCTGGGGGTATATGTACAGTATGTACTAAGATTTGTGTTTGGTTGAGATGAAACACGATCAGCTTCGCTCCTGTTTTCAAAAACCAAATACACAAACAGTCACATTCTGTCTGTTTTGTGTTTTCCGATGGTGTATGTAATTGTGTATTCTCTATTGTCTTCTCTTGATACATATCCGTAAGTTCAAACACGGCGTAAATTTTAAAATACGTTTGAGAAAACAACTATAAACATGTAAGCGTGTTTTGATTGGTAGAAAATGTCACATGTCATTTGGACACTGGAAAGGCTTGTAAAAACACACTACAACTGTACTTTGTGGGTTGTAGAGTTTGGAGTTGGAAGAGGGACAGTGAGGTGTTGCTGTGCAGTTGCAGGAGGAATTAGTGTTTTTCCAATTGTTGCTTGGTGTGTGTAAGTAGTCCTGTGTTTGTACTTATTGTTTTGTGAGTTATCTGTTTGTCACATTTTTCTGTCTTCATTCAGGGACGTTTAACAGCATTGTAGGCCCTGGGCAAAACAATGCACTGGGGACCTTATACACCCATTTACGGGAATAAATGAAAAAAATCATAATTTACTCATCCTGCAGTCCTGTAGTTTCTCTACATGCTTCCATATAATGAATGACTGTCAGCATTTTGATTGGTGGATAGCTCCAGCCATCCACCAATCAGCATGCAGGCTGAGAGGTAGGTAGTGAATTATGGCTGGCTGCTATCATTGTGTGTAATTCATAATCAGAGTGGCTGGGCAGCATTCTCTACCTGCCTCCCAATAAGCTCTGGAGGCATGGCCCACCCCAGCCCCTGCTCTAAGGCTCCACGGAGTCGTGGGGCCCTGGGCAGATGCCTGGGTTGCCTAAACATTAAGATGGCCTTGTCAGTGTTTCATTGTGTGTGTCTGTGGAGTGTGTAGTGGGAAGTGGAGGTGTATGTTTGTGTGTCTTTATTATCTCAGGGTTTAGTGTTTGTGGATTGAGGGTGTGGTGAGGACGTCAGCGGCATAGGGAAGGCAGGGATAGAGTAAGGCGGAAGCGGTGGCTACTACTTCCTTAGATGAGGTCAATGATGACATGTCCACCCAGAGGAGAAATATCAAAACTGGACAAAATGGGAAATTCACATTTGCTGAGAACATGGTCCTAGTGCAGGATATATTGATGGTGCACCAGTTAATTTTTGAGCATAAGGCTGACAGCACATCTGAAGGAAGCACATCTCACACAAATACCCCAGTCACAACACCACCCAGATAAACACCTTTGCGCGAGTTGGAAGGGGGCACCTAGGAGAAGGCTGTGAAAGTTAGTGTTATTGTTACATTATGTTACAAATGTGGAGCAACATTTGCAAATATTTATGTATATACTTCTTCTGTTGTATCTCCTTCGATGGGAGAATAATATTGAAGGATATTTACATTTTTGGGAACATACTGTAACTACTTTGCTATTTGCAAAATGTTCTCTGTATCGTTTGTACAAACAAAAATGAGTTTATTTTATTTTGAATAAACATTTGAACTAAAAAACTGTTTTTTTGTGTGTCAAATTTATGTGGAAACAATTGTGTCTATTCATCATATCAAGGTTTGAGTTTAGACAAACAGCGGGATGTAATGACGTCCGAAATCGCCGGATGCTGGCCGATCTCGGATGTTTTTATAAAGGGGCAATCACTTCCACCGCAAGTTTGACTTTAACGTAAAGCACATGCAAACTCGCTGCAGAAAAGGTAGTCTATTTGAAAAGTATATTTTAGGACAAGTTTGCACCGTTTACAGGCATGTTTGCCAACATGATTCTTGGTACATTTGTGTGTTGCATTGTTTTCTATTGAAAGTACTACTGTACCATTTCACATAGAACATAGATCACCGGAAGGAGATGGAGTGGAGCAGGCTGCAGTGTGATTAAGAGCTACTGTGACTGTGATTAAGGGCTACTGTGGGATACTGGGGGTCATTCCGAGTTGATCGATCGCTAGCTGTTTTTAGCAGCCGTGCAAACGCTATGCCGCCTCCCACTGGGAGTGTATTTTAGCTTAGCAGAAGTGCGAATGTTTTTTTCACAGAGCGCCTGCATAAAATGTTTGTGTTGTTTCAGAGTAGCTCAAAACCTACTCAGCTCTTGCGATCACTTCAGACTATTCAGTTCCGGATTTGACGTCACACATTCACCCTGCATTCGCCCAGCCACGCCTGCGTTTTCCCTGGCACGCCTGCGTTTTTCCGAACACTCCCTGAAAACGGTCAGTTGCCACCCAGAAACGCCCACTTCATGTCAATCACTCTGCGGCAACCAGTGCGACTGAAATGCATCGCTAGACCCTGTGCAAAATGGCATCGTCGTTGTGCCCGTACGTTGCACGTGCGCATTGCGCCACATATGCAGAACTGCCGTTTTTTAGCCTGATCGCTGTGCTGCGAACAAATGCAGCTAGCGATCAACTCGGAATGACCACCACTGTGTCACACGCATCAGCATCATCTGTGAACTAGTGCTGTATGCTGCAGGGGTACAGGGGAAACCACCGGTAGGCCCCACTGCCTGGGGCCCCACCTCCTGCTCTAAGGATCAGGTTCCAGACTGTGCACTTGAATTATACATTATACATATGTTACCTTATGCTGGACTATGGTGTAATATTATCTACAGTGCATTGCTGTTATTAATCTGGTACATTATCATGCATGCAGCAGCTGAATTTATGGTATATATTTATGAAGGGGCCCAGACGTTGCACTCTCTAATGGTTAGTCAAACCAATGAGGTGACAGGCCACACCCCCTCTGCAGACTGGCCACACCCCTAACATGGGCCCCTACCACTGCATTCCCCCGGTGGGCCCTACATGCCCCAGTCCGACACTGGGTAGGAACATTAACCATCTGGGCACCTGCTCCCTGTTACGTAATTTGGAGCAGTGAGTTTATGCAATTTATTTAACAAAATTATAATAATTTGTAAAAATAATAACAAGCACTGCAGTAAAATGGTTCAGTTTATACATATGCACAGGGCCGGCGACAGGGATGGGGGGTCAAAGGGGACACCTGTACAGGGCCCCAAGAATCAGAGGGGCCTCATGTACAGTATATGCCACTTCGTGCCCAGCAGGGATGCCAGCCGTCTTGTCCAAGTAGCGCAGCGAGCTGTAGGCGATGTGGCCGCAGCATCAGAGTGACAACAGCCTCTCACACGCAGTGACTGCGACGTGAGTGTGCACCCGCTCTTCCGGGTCCAGCTCTGTTGCAGGCAGTTACGGGACACATTGCAACAGCTCCACTGGCCAGGATTCCTGTGCCCCTCACTGGCCTCTTCTGGTGGAGTGTGAGGGCTGCATGTTTCCTGCTGTGCGGTGTTTGGGTCTGGATACAAGTAAGTGCAGCGCAGGTGAGTCTTTCCCCGGGGTAAAAGTGGATTGGTGAGGGGGTACAGGGCTTTAGGATGGGGTTGGGGAGCTGGGAATTCAGCATGGAGTCATTGGGGGGGAGACAGACTGTGGTGAGTGTGGGGGAGGAAGGAGAGATATATATATTTATATATTTGTGTATATATATATATATATATATATATATATATAGTCATTGACAATTTCTTATATAGCGCAGCAAATTCCGGTGCGCATTAATGTGTATATATAATCTGAGGGGGCCCCAGAGATATCACTGTATGGGGCCCCAAGATTTCTTTTGTCGGCCCTGCATATGCATAGTCCAAAAATTACATTAAATAAAATAAAATGAATAGTAATGGCTAATAAATTTCATTAGGGAAAATATAATCCCAACTTACACATTTCTATAACGGGGGTTCTCTCAGAGAATAAGAGGTGATGAGACTTGTAGAGTAGTCTAAATGCAGGGGAGGGAATATTACTGCTTAACTATAGGTATATAAATGTCATGGCTTGCATATAACTAGGCTTTTTCTCTGTTATTTTACTAGGTACAGTAACTACTAGAGATGTAACAGACCCCCATGTTTTGGTTTTGCAAAACTACCCTCAATTCAGCTTTCAGTTCGGTTTAAAAATTGATTAAAAAAAATGTGATACTCATTGATAAATCGATAACAAATGATAAAAACAGCTAAAATCATTTAATTTTTGCAATACAAAATACAAAATTTAAATTTAAAATCCAAATTCCAAACCACAGGTGATCCGGACCGGGTTTTGCTTCTGTTTGGATCAACAAAATTCGTGAGGATCCGATTACTGGAGAACTGAACCGCACATCTCTTGTAACTACTACTGCTGGCTTATTCCTTAGTAATTCTACTAGTGCCAATGACAATGGGCCTAATTCAGACCTAATCGTAGCAGATTGGCAAAACCATGTGCACTGCAAGAGGGGAGGGGGAAGGGGGGGGGGTCAGATATAACATGTGCAGGGAGAGTTAGATTTGGGTGAGTTATTTTGTTTCTGTGCAGGGTAAATACTGGATGCTTTATTTTTACACTGCAATTTAGATTTCAGTTTTAACACGCCCCACCCAAATCTAACTCTCTCTGCACATGTTATATCTGCCCCCCCCTGCAGTGCAACATGGTTTTGCCCATCTGCTAACAAATTTGCTGCTACGATCAGGACTGAATTAGGCCCACTAACTACTAATGCTGTCTTATTACTGAGTAGTATTACTACCAATAGTATATAGTGCATGCCTGCCAACATTTGGTAGTATGGAACAGAAATGGGGGGCATGGCTATGGCCAATGGCGTAACTAAATCATAGAGGGCTTGACCACATCACCTGTGAGTGATAGCCCACAGTCATGGTCAGTATTTTTAGGGGGAAAAAATATAGAATTTCATTGCCTGTGGCAGATTTATTTTACACCTCACAACTCATCTGCAGATCGGGAAGAGCTGAAATCAAAATGGTTGGGAGATATAGTAATGGTCAAGACAAAACAATGGTCAGGGGCACAGAGGGGCAGATTATCTGGGTATGGGGTTGGCTGGGGCCCAGCGAGGATCCAAGCCAGCCAGGAATGTGGAGCAACACAGCTTCTCATGTGTAGTATATTTTTCATATACTTTCTGGCCCCAGGGCCTACAAGATGTCTCCATGGCCCCTAGTAATATTAATGTTGGATGAAGGTTGTTGAAGCCCAATTTCACACTATACATCAGGCAAGCTACAGTACAACTGCTACTATTCAGACTTGAAATGGACATCGGAATTTCAACATCAAATGGTGATTTGGCTTATGCCATCAAAACTTTCGATGTGCTGGTAACTCTCCATTGCATCAAAATAATTTGATTTAAAAAAAACCCAGCAGCAATGGTTCCTGCGTGCGCCCAAAAAAATGTTTGCGAAATAGCGACCCACAACTGTTCTCGATGCTAAACAGCTGATTTCAGATGTATTTTAACATTGGATGGCCATTGTTTCGACTCCATTTGACGGTGACTACCACCAGAAAAAACCCATCAATGATGTTAAGCTATAGAACATTGATGTCATCCCTAGTTCACACCTTCAATTTAGACATATTTCAGCAATGATCAAATGGCGCATTACATGTTACGAAATTTACAGCATAGATGACTACAGCAGCTTTAATAAGCAACCACATGAGAAAAGAAACATCAGTTTTGTGTGGTGATGAGCGGATTCGGTTTTACTCGGTTTTACTCGGTTCTCAAAACCGAATCTTATTGGCTATCCAAAACACGTGACATCAGTGAGCCAATAAGATTCGGTTTTGAGAACCGAGTAAAACCGAATCCGCTCATCAATAGTTTTCATTCCTTTGTCTAAGCTACTGATTTCTCCCTATTCTGTGAATCGCATTGTATAGTCTTGAGGTAGAATAACGTTCATCAAGAACATCATGTAGCTTAATGGTGAACACAGGGCACTGAAACCCAAACCTTTAATCAATGTATGTTCATTGTGTTATCTTACGTCTGCATTATTTTTGCTGATACTACATTTCATTTGATACATTGCATGCAGTTCAGGACTGTCTGATGGGAATATAGTTTGCAGCTACATAAAATGCATTTATCTATTTCAGCTTGCCACGTGAAAAAAATACTTAGTGCATAAAATAGCTTGAAACATAAATATTTCTTATATATTTATCATTGATATTATCTTTTAATTATTTCAGTGCCACAAGGGTTATGCAGTGCTTTACAGAGGCATAGAATAGACAGGTAGACATGGGTACAAGGTCAACAATTTAGAAAGATACAGCTAGTTACACAAACTAACATAATTAGTATATTTCAACTGGAAAATTGCAGACTAGTAATTACATAGTGAAAACTGAAGGAGAGAGGGCCCTGCTCACAAGAGCTTATATTCTAAAGGGAAGTTTGTGGACATATAGCTGATGTGGACAGCTGAGTTATGGGGTACAGAATCAGTATCGATAGGAGGAGGGGTTGTAGAGGTCAGTGAGAAGGTGACTTTTTGGTGGGAATCTGAGTCAAAGTCTGATTGAGCATGAGAGGGCATTCCAAATCTTGGGAGCAGAGCCGTAACTAGGTGTGTGCCGATGATGCCTTGCCCACAGCGCAAATGCACTGAGGGCGCACCATCGGCCATCACACCCGCTGCTAGCTCTGATTGACTGACTGCTGATGGCGGCGCCGCCGCCTGCATGCTGCTGAAGTTGCCGCCGCCGCCCGCCCGTGTCCCTCTGCAGCCGCTGCCCGCTCACCTGACCCGCCCGCAACTTCCTCTGAAGTTGAAGCCGCCGCCCGCCTGTGTCTAGCTGAAGCCGCCGGCTTCAGCTGGACACAGACGGGCGAGCGGGCGGGCTGGCGGGCGGCTTCAACTTAAGTTCAGAGGTTTTCAAGCTGCAGCGCTGCGGCGTCAGTATGATGACAGATGATGGCCCAGCGGCAGCCCGGCCCCCCTCCCCTGCAATTCGGGAGAGACGTCACGTGATGATGTCAGACGTCTCTCCCACACTCTACTGCTGCACAGCGAGGAGCCCTGGACTCGAGCCTCTAGAACGTGGAAGAGCCTGTGTGCTGCTGTCTGGTTAGTAAATATTTTACTGTTATTAGCAAAGAGAAAAAAGTATTTTAAATGTTGCTTTCAAAGCTTTTTTTTTAAATATTTAGGGCGGGATGTACTTCCGGCGCATTATTTTCCTTTCCTCTTCCCGGCTACTGGTCACCGCCCTGCTGGCCGTTCCTCCTCCGGCACGGCGCCTGTGTGCCTGAGTGCAGTGGCCGGGCAGGAATCCCCCACCCCATCGCTCCTCCTCCGGCGCCTGCTCCATCTTCACAGCCAGCAGCAGCACTCTCCCCTGTCTGTGCTCCAACGTCCTCCCGCCTCAGTGAGTGCATAATATTCTCTCTCTCTCTCCTCCTGTGGATTACCTTGTTTGTAAGTATAATATTCATTTTTACAGGTACCCCTATTGGATTCTACATGGACAAGTGGACGTGACCGGCGTGGGATATAGGTAAGTAATCTGTCTCTCATTTTTACTTGAACCACCTATTGGATTCTACTGGACAAGTGGACGTGACCGGCGTGGGATGTAGGTAAGTATGTGTGAGTGTGTAAGTGTGTTGTAATAAATTTGTACTGTCCCGGTGTGTGTGTCTTGTTTTTATTTGGGTATTTTTTTTTGTAGAACTACAGGTACCAGCGGGCCTGTTATTTCCCCGCATGCTGGTACTTGAGGTTCTCCAAGTCCCAGCAAGCGGGGGAGGCTTGCTGGGACTTGTAGTTCCACAACAAAAACCAATATTCTTTTTTTTACACATTTATGGCTATCAGCCTCCCATCCACTGCCCACGGATGGGGGGGACAGCCTCGGGCTTCACCCCTGGCCCTTGGGTGCCTGGAGGGGCCTTGATTTAAGGGGTCCCCACTCCTCCAGGGAACCCCGGCCAGGGGTGACTAGTTGGGGGGGTAATGCCACGGCCGCAGAGACCTACATAAATGTGTCCCCCGGCTGTGGCATTATGTCCCTGGCTAGTGGAGCCCGGTGCTGGTTTTAAAAATACGGGGGACCCCTACATCTTTTGTTCCCCATATTTTTGGAACCAGGACCGGACTAAGAGCCCGGTGCTGGTTGTCTAAATACAGGGAACCCCTGTCCAATTTTTTCCCCAGTATTTAAACAACCAGGACCGGCTCAAAGAGCCCGAGGCTGGTTATACTTAGGAGGGGGGACCTCACGCATTTTTTTTTTTACATTTTTTAACACATTCAGACCCTTCTCCATTAAGTTAATGGAAGCCATGGACAACAAAATTGCATTCATGTCCTCCTCCCACTCCCTTCCCAGTCCCAAACACAAATTTATTTATTTTTCTATGAAAATGTAAAATATATCACAAGTATGATGAGCAGGCAGGCAACGGGCATTGGTGGCATCGGACTGAGGTGCAAATTAGTGGCAGAGGGCTGGGTCAGTTGATGGTGGGCAAGTTTGTAAGCCATTGGAGGTAGCAGCGGGCATCGGCTCAGAGGCAGTAGCGGGAATTGGCTAGGGGTCATCGGCAGGATTCGGCGGACATTGTGGCTGTAGTGCCTCACCAGCCACTGACCTCATCGCACGCCACTGGCGTGGAGGGTGGCCTAACTCTGACCTCCCATCTCCGCAGCCTAACCCTAACCTCCTGGGACGCAGCCTAACCCTACCCTCCCTGGTATGCAGCCTAAACCTTACACTTGCATTTTCTTGGGCTCACCCAGGCAGTTCTGTGGATGTGGTGGTGTGTTTCTATCAGCAGGGCCGCGGTCCTGTTGTGTATTCTCCATATTGTTGTCCTTGGGAGTGGAAAGGAGCGCTGAAATCTGGCCGCGCTGTAGCGCTTGAATTCTCGAGACTAGTGGAGAGCCAGCGGTGGATGTGTGTGGACAGCCAGCGGTGGATGTGTTTGGTGGATGTGTATAGAGTCAGTTGAGACAATGCATCAACACCTGTAGAGTTCTGTTGTCCCACAAAAAAGAAGCCCTGTCGGATGATCACAGTCTGTGATCATCCGACAGGGCTTCTTTTTTGTGGGTCAACAGAACTCTACAGGTGTTGATGCATTGTCTCAACTGACTCCATAGGATCAGAAGGCTTTGGTTCATTACAGGGTAGGCTTCCGTATGACCACCACCCTCTGATGAGGACCAGGATACAAGTACCAATACTGATATGCACAAATTATTACTTTATCTGGTACGCATGTAATTTTACGTGAGATGTAAAATTTAACCCTATTTACTGAGTAATTACTACGCTATATAGCGATTCCCTGTCTCCTGACTCTATCTAGATTCCGACAGAGACGTGGACTAAAAGACCAGGGGATCGATAGGCATTGTGTCAAGCCGTAATCCAGTACGCAATATTATTCTTGCGTGTGACAAAAACTGTTTTAAAGGATACTACACTATAGGCGCTCTGCTGTTTCTTCCTCTATTTTCAGATATATATATATATATATATGTATGTCCCTTGAATAATATTGTTGTAGTGCTGGTGACAGTCTGAGCATTAGCACAGATAATAATATTTTTTCCCCCTAAACAGAGTACTTTTTAATGCACCCCCATCGTGATTGTGAATTAAAAAGATAAAAACACGAGCCGATTGAGAAAGAAAGAAGGTAGGATAGGTTCGTTATATATTGTTAAAAAACACTCAAAATAATTCAGTACTAAAAAAATACACATTAGAATGGATATTTATGTATGTATGTTCTCCATCTTTTCTCCATTTTTATTTTTTTGTCATTTCATTTATTTTTCATTTATATATATATATATATATATAGAAAAAATCCAAGAATAACCACAAAAGCGATCAAACCCAGAAGAACCAGCACACAGCTTAGATGCAAAAGGAAGTTTTTACTTATCCAGAAATTTCATTAAAAGAGGCAACAAGCATATAGCACACATGATGGTAGCAGCATGAATATATCAATGAGTACTTATCATTCCATTCCATCCAGAAATTTCATTAAAAGAGGCAACAAGCATATAGCACACATGATGGTAGCAGCATGAATATATCAATGAGTACTTATCATTCCATTCCGACAGCTGTTTCGATTATCTTCTTCATGGGAATAGATAAAGTGACATGGTGCTGTACACTGCCAACCGCAGTGTCTATTTCCAAAGTGACATGTGCCTTGAGTGCTTAGCCCGTGAGTGCCTTATATAGTGTGTGGAGTACTTACCTGTGAGCTGTCTCACCTGTTCCCCGTCACATGTGGAAGTCAGTTACGTCACCTCCAAGCAGCACGGCGAGCCGTGAACCGGAAGTGACGTACAGGGGAAGGTTTTGTCCGCTACACATCGTCTGCAGCCACACGATGGAGCCGGACCCTATCCTTCCTGCACGGAGAAACACGTCTCCGTAACTGTGTCCCAGTGCTGTGGGTCGCCCTCGGGCTGCGCGTCACCACTAACGCGTCACCCGTGGCAACCAGCAGGCTGCGCTCAAAACAGTCCGGGCAAATGAACGCACCCGGAACTGAAGAGCCACCTAGCCTGTTTCCGGGGACAAGGGGAGAGGCGCACAGGCATCGAATAACAACAAATAATATACAGTACAAAATGACATAAAACAAATAATATAAAAAGATGAATCATATGATTAATGTACAAATATAGTATGATAATAAAGCATGTATATGGCCAGTAATGAGTTATTTGACAATAAGTTGATATGGATTAATGTATGTCACTGGCTACATTACTAATTACTATGCATTAATTATATCCTATAGATCATGCTTTATAAGAAAGCCAAAACATACAGGCCTTTTAGTAAGTAGATATATGAATCATCAACTGAAATATACATATAAATACAAAATTTTTTTTTAAAATGAACAAATAGTAACTAGATTAGACAATGGATCCGGATGCAAAGTCATCAGGCCCACATGTGCTCAGATACAAAAAATGAAAAAATATATAAAAAAAGGAAACAAAAGAAAAAAGAAGAAAAAGAGAAAAAAGAAAAAATAAATTATTTATAAAAAAGGTACCAACGAGAATTCCTCATTAAGTCCCAATGGTGAAAGGGAAAACAGCCGTCGGATCCAGCGGCATTCCTGTTGTAGTAGCAGCTTATGACGGTCACCACCCCTCTTCAATGGTGGTATATGGTCGATGGGCATAAATAATAGATCTTTAATATGATGACCTTGATGAACAAAGTGTTTAGCAACTGGCGGAGTAGAGTTCTCAATTTTAATGAACGCTTTCTTAATCGATGACCGATGCAGGGCCATTCGTTCTTTGAGCATTCTGATGGTCTTTCCAACATACAGTTTCTTGCAGGGGCATTGGATCACGTAAACGACATATTTAGTCTCACATGTCATTCGATGTTTCAATCGAAAAATATCTCCCCTGGTTGGATGGACAAACGTGCTGCCTGTGTGCATATGCTTGCAATTAACACAGGAGCCACATTTGTGTGCTCCTGGTCTCAATTGTAGCCAGCCAGTGCCTTGTTGTGACATTGGTGCTATATCAGAGTAAGTGATCTGATCTTTGAGATTTGGACTACGTTTGTAGCTGAATAATGGTAAGCTGTCACAGAATTTTCCCATAGTTGGATCTGCCTGTAGAATGTGCCAATGCTTGGAGATCGCACGTCTCATGGCACCAGAGGCAACGGAATATGTGCTGGAAAAGACCAATCGTCCAATCTCTGGATCGTTATTCTTAGATCTTGATACATCTGAGCGTTCCATCTGGAGGCATCTCGTGATAGCCCCTTGTATCTCTGTCGAATCATAGCCCCTCTGAATAAATTTCTTGCCCATCTCGGTCAAAGCAGCTGGTATTAATAATTCATCAGAGGTTATTCGCATCACACGTAAAAGTTGAGAAAAAGGTAGTCCCTTCTTTAATGGCTGCGGATGGAAACTTGTAGCCAATAAGAGAGAATTTTTGTCTGTAGGCTTCCTATACACCTGAGTGGTGATAGACCCATTGTTTAATTTAATCGTAACATCCAAAAAATTAATAGAAAAAAAGTCGTGAACACATGTGAGCCTGATAGACCCTGGAATTTGATTTAATCTGGTAATAAATTGTTGAAGCTTAGTCTCACCCCCAGTCCACAGCATGAACAGGTCGTCAATATATCGCACATAGAACAAAATATAAGATGAAAATTCCTGATCTGCCATGATATATTGTTGTTCATACTGAAACATAAACAAATTAGCATACGATGGGGCCACATTGGACCCCATCGCTGTGCCCTGTAATTGTAAGTAAAATGAATTTTCAAACAAAAAATAATTTTTATGTAAAATAAAGTCTAACAAAAGTAACAAAAATTCACTTGGTGGACCCTCATACTGTGGACTGGAGGCGATGGCCTTCCTAGTTGCCTCAATGCCCTCAAGATGATTAATACAAGTGTATAAACTGGTGACATCAAGTGTCACCAGTATACAATCATTGGGAACAGAACCAACCGCCTTTAATTTAGATAAAAAATCTGAAGTGTCTTTGATGAAATATGGCGTTGATTGCACAACCGGCTGTAAAAAGAAGTCTACAAATTGGGATAATGTCTGGCACAAAGAGCCCCTGGAGGATATGATAGGTCTTCCAGGGGGTTTGTCCAGACATTTGTGGACTTTGGGCAAAACATAAATCAAAGGAATACGGGGAAAATCCTGAGTAAGGAATTTGGCAGTTTGGTCGTCAATCCAATAATTAGACACACCTAAACCAATAATGGAGTCTGCCTCGCGTTTAAAATTATTGGTTGGATCAAAACGCAGTTGTTTGTAACATTGTTTGTCGGCCAGTTGTCGGTTAATTTCATCAATATAATCAGTACGGTTTAATAATACCACGCCCCCACCCTTGTCGGCGGGGCGTATGATGACCTTTGGGTTATCTCTTAGAGATTTGACTGCCAGCCTTTCTAATTTGGTCATATTGTGATTTTTAATTTTGATGTTCTTAATGCAGGGTAAGGTTTCTTTTTTAACTAAATTCATGAAAACCTCAATGGCAGGATTCATAGACGGTGGGTCAAAATTACTGGGTGTTTTAAATTGACTCCTATTGGCAGAATCAGTGTCCTTTTTTGAGAAGTAGTCTTTAAGTTTAAGTTGTCGAAAAAATTTAAATAATTCAACCTCACATTCAAACTCATTTTGTTTATACGTTTGAACAAAAGTGAGTCCTTTAGATAGTACTGACATTTCTGCCTCAGTTGGAGTATATTCTGATAAATTAAAGACAGTTATTTCCGTCCCCCCTTGTAATTCCTGCCTCCTGCACTTTTTGTGTTTGAGCCCCCCTCTCCTGCACGGTCTCTTGAGTCCGGGGTCTCTTTTGTTTTGCTCCTGGTGAACGTTTTGTCCCCTAAAAAACGACCCCTGTAGTTACCTGAATGGTCCGAATCACTTTGAGAGGTGTGTGATTCTATATCCGTAAATTGAACCTCAGTTTTATTACGGAAATTTTGACCTTTTCTCCAGGGACGTCTGTTAGTCTGTGTGAATAACCACGAGTAGACTCTCAGATCCCTATAATCGTCTTTTACTTTACGATATTTAGTTTTTTTAAAAACCAATAATTCGTTTTTAAATGTTTGGATTGAGTCGTCTAGTTTGGTTAACCAATCATTTGTAGAGTCTGTTTTTAAAGTTTCTAAGCCTGCACGCTCATAGCCCAATATTTCCTTTTTAATATTGTCAATGTCAGTGTTGACTTGTTGCACCACCAATACCATTAAGTCAAAACTACATTGATTGAGTATCTGACACCACTGACGACAAAACTCTTTGTTGTTCCGACCAAGTGTAGGCTGGTTTTTAATTCTGAAACCACGGGGAATTAAATTTTCTTTATGATATTGGGATATCGTTAAACCGTGTAGTTCCAGTTCTACAAGCCTTTTACGTAATCGCAACAAATCAGAGTATATTTCAGTGGGAGTATCTACATCAAAGGCTAATTGTTCAGTGGAAGAAAACAAAATCTTGGAAACTTCTTTGTCCAAGAATCGTTTTGTCCCAGTAATATCCTTAGCATCCAGATCCATTGTCCCAAAAAAATACACAACACACAAAAAAATAAGATGCACAAAAACAGTAACTTTAGAAAAAACAAATTCCAAAAGAAACTGAAAAATGAAAAATAAAAAATGAAAAAATATGAAAAAAATGAAGGTTATATTTGTGGTGCAGCTCCCAGTCCATAATAACAGTCCGTTACCATGACGTATAAACAAATCCACAAAAGCAGCCGCTTCTCACTTACAATTAGACAGAACGCTAGTGCACGGTTGGTATAATCATGTAGAAAAAAATCCAAGAATAACCACAAAAGCGATCAAACCCAGAAGAACCAGCACACAGCTTAGATGCAAAAGGAAGTTTTTACTTATCCAGAAATTTCATTAAAAGAGGCAACAAGCATATAGCACACATGATGGTAGCAGCATGAATATATCAATGAGTACTTATCATTCCATTCCATCCAGAAATTTCATTAAAAGAGGCAACAAGCATATAGCACACATGATGGTAGCAGCATGAATATATCAATGAGTACTTATCATTCCATTCCGACAGCTGTTTCGATTATCTTCTTCATGGGAATAGATAAAGTGACATGGTGCTGTACACTGCCAACCGCAGTGTCTATTTCCAAAGTGACATGTGCCTTGAGTGCTTAGCCCATGAGTGCCTTATATAGTGTGTGGAGTACTTACCTGTGAGCTGTCTCACCTGTTCCCCGTCACATGTGGAAGTCAGTTACGTCACCTCCAAGCAGCACGGCGAGCCGTGAACCGGAAGTGACGTACAGGGGAAGGTTTTGTCCGCTACACATCGTCTGCAGCCACACGATGGAGCCGGACCCTATCCTTCCTGCACGGAGAAACACGTCTCCGTAACTGTGTCCCAGTGATGTGGGTCGCCCTCGGGCTGCGCGTCACCACTAACGCGTCACCCGTGGCAACCAGCAGGCTGCGCTCAAAACAGTCCGGGCAAATGAACGCACCCGGAACTGAAGAGCCACCTAGCCTGTTTCCGGGGACAAGGGGAGAGGCGCACAGGCATCGAATAACAACAAATAATATACAGTACAAAATGACATAAAACAAATAATATAAAAAGATGAATCATATGATTAATGCACAAATATAGTATGATAATAAAGCATGTATATGGCCAGTAATGAGTTATTTGACAATAAGTATATATATAGTTATTTGACAATAGTAGATAAAGTCAACCTTTCTGTCAAACTTGACAGGTACCACACCCACTTCTCCTAGGACCCGCCCCCTTTTAATATTAAATGATAGTGTTTTATATCGCTTAATATAAAAATTTATATAAATTGATAGTGTTCGATATTAAACCGTATTAAAAATTATTGCGTAACACCAGTCACAGAGTGTCAAGCAGCACCAGTCGCAGAATGTCACGCAACGCAGCGCGTCAAATCAGGCGGATGAAAGATGCATATTACACAGTGTTAAAACCAGGTAGTTTTAGCGGCATTGATAAATATTATGGGTCGGTTAAAAATAAATTTAAAAGATCCGACGTAAGAAAGTGGTTACAAGAACAAGACGCATACACGCTGCACAAGCCAGCAAGAAAAAACTATAAAAGGAACATGATTTGTGTATCGGGTATAAACCAACAGTGGCAATGCGATTTGGTCTCGCTGATAGATTTGTCAAAATACAACGATGGCGTTAAATACATATTAACAATCATCGATATATTCAGTAAGAGGGTGTGGGGTGAAAGTCTGACCGCTAAGAATGCAGCAACGGTCGCTAATGCTTTTGAAAAAATATTCCAGCGCGGCGATGTGCCGTTGAAGCTACAAACCGATAATGGTAAAGAGTTTCTAAACAGAAGCCTAAAAAAGGTGTTAGAAAAATACGGTATAAAGCATTTCACGACCAATAACGATGTGAAAGCGGCTGTTATAGAGCGCTTCAATAGGACTTTAAAAACACGCATGTGGCGCTATTTCACGGCAAAGAATACCTACAGATATATAGACGTTTTACAAGACTTCATACGCAGCTATAATAACACATACCATAGAACGATTAAGTGCGCTCCAAACGATGTGAATGACTCTAACGCATTGAGTGTCTTCAAAACGACCTACGGTGATTACTTTAGAAGTAAGAAAGCCCCAGTTTGTTTAGGAATCGGTGACCACGTCCGTATTTCTAAATATAAGGACATATTTCAGAAAGGTTACGAACAGAGCTTTTCTGAGGAGATTTTTGTTGTACATAGTGTGAACACTAAAGGGATTAAACCGCTTTATAAGTTGGCAGATCTGTACGGTGAAGTTATAACAGGTAGTTTTTACCCCGAAGAGCTTCAAAGCATACCAAAAAACTATAACAGAGTTTACAAAGTGGAAAAGATTTTAAAAAATAAGACGGTCAGAGGCCGTAAATACGCGTTAGTCAAGTGGCGCGGGTACCCCGCAAAATTTAACAGTTGGGTCGCAGCATCGGTGATAAAAGACATATAAAGATCATCAGGATCTAACAAGACGTGCGATGGATGACAAGTCGTTCTACATAACCTTACCCAGCAACGCATCGGCTGTTACCTTCCCGCAAAATAAGATTTCTAACTATACGACAAAGTTGGCTAAACCGATAGACTTAAATGGCGAATGGGAAGTGGCACTTACTGAGATACAATACCCGCATACGTGGAATACATTGGATTTACAAGATTGTAGACTGCAATTATCATGGGATGGAACGGCGGAACAGCCGGTGGCGAGAGTCGCGAGTTTGTGCATTAAACCCGGTTTTTATGAAACAATCGAAGCGTTACTAAACGTAATCAACGCTGAAATTGTACAACTGAAACTGGACGTTGGATTAAGACTAACGTATGATCCATTTGCACGCGTTGTAACATGTGACAGTAAACTGTTGTATCAAATCCACGCCGGTTCTAAGCTGACATGGATACTGGGTTTACAACCTAAAACTAATATTTCTAAACCATGCGCCGACATCAAAGGCGGCCAATATACGATGTACGTGTACACAGACATTATCGAACACCAACGGGTCGGGGATAGTTATGTACCGCTACTTCGCACTGTTGAAATGAAGGGTTATAACAATGAGGTTGTCACAATACGATACGAGAAACCCGATTACGTACCATTGTGCAAAACACATTTTGACACGATAGCCATAGAGATAAAGAACGACCAAAACGAGAACATGGCATTTAAGTTTGGGAAAGCGATCGTGAAGCTACACTTCAGACGTCGCAAAACTGAATTTTATTAACTAAGCAGAATGGTCGCTGTTAAAAATTATGGCGATCCGGGACTCTATGCGCAATATTATAAATCTCAAGCCGGTAATGGATTACCAGGTTTTCACGGCAGCGCATACATGTACGGCTGCGGTTTAGGCGGTATTTTTCGAAGTCTTTTCAGAAAAGCTGTTCCTCTTTTCCGGAGAGGTTTAGAGTTGGCTAAACCGCATATGAAGACAGCGGTTCGTAATATAGCGAAAGATGTTATCGGGCAAGCCACAACGGCCGTTGTGAATAAGATACACGAGGCGAACCAAGCAAAGCAAGACGGTTCAGGACTAATATATACAAGAAAAGGCGTGTCTAAAAGAAAACGGAAGCGTATGATAACGCTTCCGCCTTGGGACATACCCTTTTTAAATAAAAAACAGAGACGACGCAACTCAAAGAAGAAGAGAAAGCCGAAGAGTGCCGCTGGTGATATTTTTTAAACATGTCTTTCATACACCACGAATCCGTTGAATGTGCAAAAACAGAGCTGGATCTTTTTGACGTGCCCCCGACACAAACTAGCATAGAGAAAAGTCTATACGTCGAAGTTCAACCTTTAGCGGCGTTATCCGACACAGCTCCGCTTGAGTTTTATATAGCAGCCAGCGGTGAACACTACTACGATCTGAACAATACGCTGTTGTACGTGACATGTAAGATCGTACGAACCGATAACACGCCGATACCGCAAGGTGCGCGGGTCGCGCTTATTAATTACCCAATAGCGACTTTATTCAACCAAGTGGATGTAACTTTGGGCGACAGGCTCATATCACAATCCAACAATCTTTACGCATACCGCGCGTACATTGAGACTATATTAAATTACAGCTCGGACGCATTATCAACAAAACACACAACAGGACTATTTTACAAAGATGTGGATGGTGAATTTAACAACACGGCGCTGGACGGCCCGAATACGGGATTCAAAAAACGAGCAGGCGCAACAGCGCAGAGTCGCACTGTTGAACTGCTAGGACCGCTTCACTGCGACCTTTTCCATCAACATAAACTAATTTTAAACGCCGTTGATCTGAAGATTAAACTAACCAGAAACAAAGACGCATTCTGCTTAATGTCGTCTGAGGCGGATGCCTTTAAAATACAGATCACAGCTGCATCCCTGTTCGTGAAAAGAGTTCAGGTCTCACCGGCCGTGCGGATTGGGCACGCGCAGGCTCTGTTAAACGGTAACGCGAAATACGCGATTGACCGCGTTGGGATGAAAATCTACAGCGTACCAACAGGCAGTAGAGTATTTAATCTAGAAAATTTATTTTTAGGTCAAGTGCCGAAAACAGTTATAGCCGGTTTCGTGGATAACGAATCATTTTCAGGAATCCATAACCGGAACCCCCTGTGCTTTGAACATAAAAATGTAAGTTTTGCGTCCCTTTATCTGGATGGAACGCCGCACCCCGCCAAGCCATTTCAACCCGACTTTGAAAGCGGTAATGCTGTAAGAGAGTATATGTCACTCATACAGATCACAAATAAGCAGAAATCTGACAATGGTATACTGATTGACCGCGAAGAGTACCTCAGGGGCTACACGCTATTTGCTTTTGACCTTTCACCAGAACAGGAGTGTGGAGAACACCTTTCCCTGATAAGAACAGGCAATCTACGTGCCGAATTCCGCTTTGCAGAAGCGTTGGACCGGACAGCCAATGTGATAATATACGCTCTATTTGATAACATCATCGAGATTAATCAAAGGCGCGATGTGCTGTACGATTATCTATAAATGAAATAAACTAACACTACGCTGCTGAAAAAATGAACACATTACAGATAAACTGTATTCTGTACGCCGTGCAAAGCACAAGGCATGTTTTTAAAGGAACGTATCCGTGCGATATGTTACCGGTCAGTAAACTGTTGCAATATCCCTGCGCGTTTGTAATCAATACGCATAGCAGCGGGCAGCCGGGTGAGCACTGGTTGGCCGCTTATTTTAACGAACAACGTGAATGTTACTTTTTTGATTCTTACGGGTTAGCCCCTGACAGCCCCCTATTCCCAAAGGCAATAATACATTTTTTAAACTTGAATTCAAAAAGTGTTTATCACCAAAATATGCAGTTGCAAAATTTTAACAGTACCGTTTGCGGTCAATATTACATATACTTTATATTTTACATGTGTAAAAAATACAAATATGTGGATGTACTGGCCCGTTTTAGTGATGACACAAAACGTAATGATTGTTTTGTTTCAAATTTTGAAAGACGACTACCAAGAAGCCATTGTCTGAATCATTATGCATATAGATATATACAGAATTGTGTAACTTGTAACCAGCGTTGTGCGTGAAACGTTTTATGTACAACGTGTCATAACTTGACACGTTGTACATAAAACGTTTCACGCACAACGCTGTGTGTGAAGCGTGTTACGCACAATGTTGTATTGTTTGTGTAACTTGTAATCAACATTCTGTTTGATACGTTTTATGTACAACGCATCATATCTATGATGTTTTTCTAATAAACAACGTTGTTTATTAAACTTTATATCGTGTGCTTGAAATTTCTTCCGTTTACAGCAATAGAAACAAAGAACAAAACGTTGTTTTATAAAGCATAAGCATATTTTATTGATATATGTATATATATATATATATATGGTGGAGGGGGGGGATGAGGTATTTCAAGCGACCAAGGTGTCTAGTCAATAATTGAGAAAAGCAGGTACTATAAAAAATTGAAATTTTAATATTGGGAGTACACTAAAAAAAGGGGGGGTAACATGCAATAAAATGTAATAAAAATATAGCTAGGTTAGTGTAAAAAAGAACTAGGTTTAGACTAAAAAAGACAGTAGGGGTAAATTTGTCAAAAAATCATAAAAGTACATAATAACACTAAAAAAATTTTTAAAAAGCAAAAAATGCATAGGATAAAATACAGAACAGGTGAGGAGAAGTAGCTTATCTTATCAAAGTTTGAGATGAGATCAGAATGTCACCCAACGCGTTTCGTCCCTCATGGACTTCATCAAAGGGTACTATAATGCTAGAGACAGAACCTATTTATGCCTTGAGACTGGGGAAGTAATGCTGACCTCACTTCCTGTTGAGTTAATTGATAGCAGCATGTCTATAATAAAAATGCAATTCTGTGCGGGTGAATTTAAAGAGGATAAGATGGAGACCATAGCTAGTATATTTTCTAATTAAAACGAGTCATGATTAGGGTTTAAAACGTCAGAAACATGTGTAATAAGTCACTTCCGGTCCGGAGTCTGTTGCTGATAACATCCGCTCCAAGTCTGCCATACTTCCGCCCCGCTTCCGGCGGCATTGAAACGCTTCTGCGCATGCGCCTGGTGGGCACAGGCGTGATGAACTCAATTGTTTCCTTTGCTTTTTACTCGGAGCGGCGGCCATCTTTTTGGTTGGTAATATGAAATACGTCACAGTGCTTCTTACTTGGAGCGGCGGCCATCTTGTTGGTTGGTTACATAAAAAAATGTCACAGTGCTTCCGTGAAAGTGATATTCAAAAAACGTGAATGCATCCATTAATGCGGTGTGGCTCCCCAGCGGGTATATAGAAGGAAAAGAAAATTGCTTAATTCAGATGGCAATAAAAACGGAGGACAATGCAAAGAAATAAGTTATATATAGAGGAGAAAAAATTGAAGCATATTTAAAGAACTGAAATTAGGAACGATCAGATATATATATGATATACATATGAATACTAATGAATGGAACAGTATACAAACATTTGTAAGGGGGCAGGAATAAATATAAAATATAAAAAAAAAAAAAAATATTAAAATATATAAAAAAATGAAAAATATATATACAAAAGGAAAAGAAGATGTATATAAATAGAAAATGCTTGATGCGCAAGTGGAGTGTCCACGAGTAAACGGAATGAGGATCTGAGTGAAGGGAAGGCATTAGGGAAGGGGGGGGGGGAGGGGGGGGGGGGGAGGGGGGGGGAAAGGCAAGGAAACAAAAATTGTTTTGGGAACCAAGTAGGTGAACCAAGTAGGTGAACGGGTGGTAACGTTAGAAAGATGAGGATGTGGCTATCGAGACGAGGTCCATAAGTACTATAGATGAAATACAATCATATATGTACGTAGTCCACTGAGAGTTTGTCCGAAGTTTCCCCTCTTTTGCCTAAGTGATTACAACACCCGGTATCCCAAGGAGGTCTCCCATCCTTGTACTGACCGGGCCCATCCTTGCTTAGCTTCCAAGATCGGACGTTGTTGGGCGTCCCCAAGGAGGTATGGTTGTAATATTTATGGCTAGGTTGGAAACATATTCCTCTCATTTCATATAATGATGATATTTGTCCAGTACTTAAAGAAATATGGAGGAATAGAATACAGGAATTAGCAAAGTGGGATGAGAGATGTAGGGGTGTAGAGTAAATAAGGTGAATTTTTAACAAATGGTGGTAAGTGGAAATAAGCTTAAGGGTGGGAGTAGCTTAAATTACAAAAAAGGTGCTATCTCGTACCCTTCGTTGAAACCATCCGGATGGAGAGTGTTGAGTTCGTATATCCAATACATCTCTCTCCTAGAAAGGAGATTTGAAAGGTCTCCACCTCGGGCTCCCAGTGCTACTAGTTCAATGCCTTTGTACGTTAATGTCTCTGGATCCGAGTTATGGAAAAGGTGGAAATGTTTGGAAACTGCATGGGTGAGGACTTTATTCTTGATATTCCTAACATGTTCCTGGATACGTATTTTAAGGGGTCTTTTAGTTTTTCCTATATACTTCAATTTACATGGACACTCCAGAATGTAGATTACTGACATGGTGTTGCAATTAATGAATTGTTTGATCTGATACTCTTTTTGGGTTTGAGTATTTTGGAAGAACTTTCTGTTAGGATGGAGGTATCTACATATGTTGCATCTCCCGCATTTGAAGCTTCCTTTGCATTTTGGCATTGTGCTTTTGGCTGGTGGATTCTTCAACATGCTAGGGGCTAGTGTGTCTTTGAGACTACGAGACTTGCGGAAGACCATTTTTGGCTCTTTGGTGAGGTAATTCTTCAATATGGGGTCCATAAGGAGTATATTCCAATGTTTCTTGAGGACCTTCTTAATGAGATTCTCGTGTCTACTGTATGTTGTAACGAATTTCACTGTTTCTTCCTTGGCGTTCTTTGTTTTGTACTTGAGAAGATCCGTTCTTTCTGCAGCTTTGGCCTTGAAGGTGGCTTCTTCCAAAAGTCGGTTCGGGTACCCCTTGTCTTTGAATCTTCCTTTATACACTTCAAGTTGTTGATCTCTGTCCTCGGTCTTCTTACAGTTCCGTGTTATTCTTGTGAATTGGGATAGGGGAGTATTGTCTTTCCATTGTTTGCGGTGATTGCTCTTGTAGTGGACGTAGCTGTTCATGTCTACCTTCTTTATGAAGTTACTTGTGATAATTTCCTCTCCTGAGTGTGTTAAAATCAGATCCAGGAATTCAATCCGTTCTGTATCTACATTGGCAGTGAACTTAAGGTTCATGGTATTAGACGAAATATACGTTAAAAATTCGTTAAAACATAACTGGTCACCTTCCCATATTATAATGATGTCATCTATGTAGCGTTTGTAGAAAATGATGTTTCGTTGGTACGGGTGATTGTTAAAAATGAATTCCTTTTCCCACTGCCCCATGAACAAATTAGCAAAACTAGGTGCAAAAATCGTGCCCATGGCGGTTCCGCATATTTGAAGATAAAACACATCTAAAAAGGTAAAATAATTGTGTTTAAGTATAAAATTCATGAGCTCACATAAAAACAGTCTATGGTCTTCTGTAATTTCAGGATCCGAAGAAAGGACATTATTACATGCCTCAATTCCCTTATCATGCTCTATACAGGTGTAAAGGGATTGTACGTCTATTGTGGCCCACCTGTATGTGTCTTTCCATTGTAATGTTTCCAAAAGGTTCAAGACAGATGTGGTATCTTTCAGGAAGGCCGGTAATTCCATTACATACTTCCTCAGGAATATATCCACGTATTCCGACAGGTGTGAAGTCAAAGAGTCAATACCAGCCACAATTGGTCTACCAGGAGGTTTGTCCATAGACTTGTGTATTTTCGGGAGAAAATAAAATATGGGGGTAGTGGGGTTGGAATTGAGGAGGTACTGGTATTCATCCTTCGTAAGTATCTCCTTTCTGAAGGCTTTTAGAAGCATTACCCTCAGGTCTTCCACAAACTGTTCTTTCGGATCACAGGGCAGTGGCACATATGATGTCTGATCCCCTAACAATCTGAGTGCTTCGGTGACGTATGCTTCTCTGTCCATAATGACCAACCCCCCCCCTTTGTCAGCAGATTTTATAACTATGTTGTGATTATCTTGTAACTGTTTTATAGCTTCCGTCTCCCTGTTGGAGAGGTTCTTCTCCTTTATAGATGGAATGTTGGCCTCACACAGATCCTTCTTTACCAGCTCGTAAAAAAGACCCACATTATGACCTTTTGATTCCAATGGGTAGAATTTAGATGTGGGTTTCAAGCCTGATTTTGATTGTTCATAGTTTTGTATCACCGCATCTTCTTTTTTCAGAAAATGTCGTTTAAGGGTAATTTTCCTTATGAATTTATTCAAATCGATGAAAACCTCGAACTTATTCATACCCTTTGTAGGTGCGAATGAAAGGCCTTTGTTAAGCAGTGTAGTCTCATGATTTGTCAAATTATGGCTAGACAAATTGAAGATGCCCTTAGGTGTGGGTTGTTCTAGACTAGATTTCGTTTTTTGTACAGTCTTGACCCTCCTACCTCCCCGACATCCTCTTCGTCTTCCAGTCTTCTTTTGCGTGGTGACGTATTCTTCGTTCTTGCCGGTGTTTTTGTAGTGTCTCGGTGGTGGTGGTTCGTACCTTTCGATAAAAAAGACTCCTCAGTATTAGAATCGAGTCTCCGTAGTGTTGTGAATTTATTACTAGTTTCGAAATTATGAGGTTCCTGGGTCTCCTTGTTTTTGTTCCTAGGACCATTGGGTTTCCTGGGAACCGTTTTCCAATATTCCCTTCTGCCTTGTGGAGCCATATGGCCTCCTCCAGAAAAGCGGCTCCAATTCTTAATCATGTTATTTTCATAGTCGTGTCTGTCTCTAGCGAATTTCTTTTCTTTGTTCTTAATGACCTCATCTTCAATGCGATCGAGTTTTTTATTTAACACCTTTTCGTTAATCCTGAAGTCCTCCTTGTCTTTATGTACTTCCATTTTATTCTCAGCCTCTTTAATGTCAGCTTCTAGGTCTGAGATAATGCGTTTTTTCTCCGTGATCAATAATTTCATGAGAGATATAGAACAATTATGTAGAGTCTTGTCCCATTCTTGTACGAATTCTTGGTTATCCTTCCCAAAGGTGGGCTGTTTCGTAATCCTGAGCCCCCTGGGGACTCTGTTGACGCTGACATAATGTTCCAACCCCCTAATATCCCACCATGCTTTAACCTCCTTGGTCAGTAGTCTCTCAATGTTCCAGAACATACTATCCAAGTCGTTAGAGGTGGGTACAGTTTCGGGGGTAATAGTCTCATTGAAAATTTTTTGGCAGAGGTTACTCCTTTTATTAGTGCGTTCATTTATTCCAAACATACTGTGTTCAATACTGGTTCACTCCAGGCAGCTGGAAGCAATAATACCAAAGGAAAAGATGTGTACAGAAGAAGCTAGCAGCGCCAAAAATACAGTATCTATGTTAATAAACAACAGTATAGGAATAATATATATGCTCTGTAATAAGTATCAGAACAACACCTGTTGGACACTCCCTTATGCAATTTAGGGCGTCAGCTTGGGTACCTCAAAGAAATTGTAAGCACTGGTATGTATGCCTACTAGTTCCTAAAAATGGTGGAGGGGGGGGATGAGGTATTTCAAGCGACCAAGGTGTCTAGTCAATAATTGAGAAAAGCAGGTACTATAAAAAATTGAAATTTTAATATTGGGAGTACACTAAAAAAAGGGGGGGTAACATGCAATAAAATGTAATAAAAATATAGCTAGGTTAGTGTAAAAAAGAACTAGGTTTAGACTAAAAAATACAGTAGGGGTAAATTTGTCAAAAAATCATAAAAGTACATAATAACACTAAAAAATTTTTTAAAAAGCAAAAAATGCATAGGATAAAATACAGAACAGGTGAGGAGAAGTAGCTTATCTTATCAAAGTTTGAGATGAGATCAGAATGTCACCCAACGCGTTTCGTCCCTTTGATGAAGTCCATGAGGGACGAAACGCGTTGGGTGACATTTTTTTTAGTGTTATTATGTACTTTTATGATTTTTTGACAAATTTACCCCTACTGTATTTTTTAGTCTAAACCTAGTTCTTTTTTACACTAACCTAGCTATATTTTTATTACATTTTATTGCATGTTACCCCCCCTTTTTTTAGTGTACTCCCAATATTAAAATTTAAATTTTTTATAGTACCTGCTTTTCTCAATTATTGACTAGACACCTTGGTCGCTTGAAATACCTCATCCCCCCCCTCCACCATTTTTAGGAACTAGTAGGCATACATACCAGTGCTTACAATTTCTTTGAGGTACCCAAGCTGACGCCCTAAATTGCATAAGGGAGTGTCCAACAGGTGTTGTTCTGATACTTATTACAGAGCATATATATTATTCCTATACTGTTGTTTATTAACATAGATACTGTATTTTTGGCGCTGCTAGCTTCTTCTGTACATATATATATATATAACACGGTAAAGATGCATTTAAAACATTACATAAAATATTATTGACATAAGTTAAACATTGTGGCGCAAAATACCAACACAAAATACAGTGTATAAAAATAATATAAATTAGTTATATGTTATAGTTTCAGCCACTGTGAATCCTGAAATAGATTTACGGATCTTTTCCTAGGCAGTAAGTAACCGTGCGGTGTTGTTAAACCTGGGGGACTTAAAACATTTATTCGCCCTTTGTTAAGGGTTTGTAACGACATGGGCGATGTCACAGCGCCATCAGAGTCATCCTGCATCTCAGCTTTTAATCGTTCTAAACACATTCTATTCCCCGCATTGGCTATGACGGTTGAGGGAATATTCAATTCAGACATAGCCCGCATAAATTCAGGCCAACCATTCGGTATATTACGGATCGACACACCGTTACTTTGCGTGATGCTTCTTATTAAATCTAACATGTTGGAACCAGGCACAGTGACGCCTTTGTACAGAAACTCCCCTTTACTGTTCCAGTCTGTGATGTGTTTAGAGCGTGTCATTTTACTCAATAGTATTTCACAGTTTTTCTTATACCGGTCATTAACACCGCTCAAAAGCTCATGATAAACAGCATCGGGGGCAATAGGCTGTGTCGTATTATTTGATTCATCAACAGATTTTGCAACGGGTGATAAAAGAGCTAAAGTTGACATTTCACTATCAGCCTGCTTACTCAACACCAGGTATCTCTGCAACAACATTGTATATCGCTTTGCTTTTTCATATTCTGATAAATCATTATTCTGTAGTATTTTCACGATCTCTACATCTAGACCGTGCGTTGCTGTTTTACGTATGTCGTCGCTGTTCGTTTTATTATGTAAACGTTCTATCTGATTCTGAGGCACCAGATACATTTTCTCAGCGTACTCCATCAGCGATTAGACAATAGACCTGTAATTAGCGGTATAGCAAAACCAAGCAGCGAGCCGATAAAACCCCCCGACTGTTTAACCAGACTCTTCTTTTTTCCAATGGCACATTTCTTATTACAAAGTGATTTTATAAGCACACGCTTCTTTTTAAGGTAGTTCAGCTGCCGTTGAGACAGCGGTATTTTGCCTTTAAGCGTGTTGAGCGCTATCTCACAAATAGCCGTGACTAAATCGTTTGAAGCGTTGGATAAAATAGCATTTCTTTGGATTGGTGTTGCTTTAATTAACGTTTTTAAAAGCACCCAATTACGTCTTATCCGCCCCGACATGTTCACCGTTGTTAGAATGGCAACAAATGACTAAAGGTTGTACTGTTATAGCTTTATAGAACCACGCTTCTTAATGACAAAAGCGACAGGCTTGTCTGGTGGGAATAAGCCGCTTCGTAAACGATAATCGTCAAGAGCGTTGTTTCTTAAATCAACCAGCAAATACCCATAAGGGGCAGCCGTTGCGGATTCATAGGATTCGAGAAAAAAACGATGTTTCGATGGGTACATTTGTCTAGCCAGAATGCCCACCTGCATTTTATCCCTGGGGTTTTTGAACAGGACCATATATTTTGTGTTTAAATGTATAGTTCTGCTCTTTTTACCTTGACAAAATATGTTTTGGACAAGGTACAGGATACTGAGATTACGATGATGTACATACTTTGTGAAAGCCTTCTCAACCTCAGAATTATTACTTGCCGCGTCCATCAAATCATCAATCACTGTTAAATTAACCTTATCAGGGGGAAAAAGTTGATCATCGCTAAAAGACTCTGGTAACCCCTCTATAAAGCGCGTACCGGGGTAATCACGCAGAAGTTGGTCGTATATAGGTTGCCAACAGGTGTAAAACCAAACAACATTATCAGGTACATGAGTCATATGTGTTGCAGCGTGTTGCAACAGCGTTTTGACAAAATAACTTTTACCCGAATTGGACGGCCCCGCTAAAATACATGAGAAAGGGTGTTGAAATCTGGTGTCCATCTTAATAGCCGAACGGCAGTGTTGTGAAGTTGTCCGTAAGAGCCCGTTTAGTATAAACACACCTTTGCGTCTTCTGCAAAGTACGCGTCTCTATCTGCCAGCACTTTTTCACACGTACTATACCGGGTTGACGGATCACAACCTTTTTCTGGTCATCGCCTTCGGGGTTTAAAGGATAATCTAAGACCAGTTCTTTCAGGCTGTCAAAGTTAACGTGCTGCGCATTATCAACATTGAGCGTTATACCTTTAACTTTTAAACAGGTCTTTCCGTTGTTTAGTCGATAGCCGTATGACTTGGGACCGGCTGAGACAAATTCTGTTATATGGGTGCCTGTGGGCAGTTCGCTGGTCAACTCACCTAAATAATCACCCAATGGCGGGCTCCAGTCACCGGGTCTACTGACAAAAATTACAGAATCGGTGTCGTGATAAAGACATCTATCTTGTAATCTATACAGTAGTTTGTACAGTTCAACACGTGCATAAGCAGTTGTAAAGATAGCTATAGTTACATTTGAAATTGCACCCCTGGTGTAATGGTCTTTGGCATACTTCCAATTTACCATAACTGTATCATCGTCAATAAAATCCAAAGCGGACACGTCATAGTACGGTAAGAACGCGTATTCAAAAAGCTTGTCGGGGTCGGTCACTAGACACGTATTGGGCATGTTGCTACGTTGACCAAATTTACCCCATAAGGAATTTAAAAACAATTTTGAAATTTGTCTTTTAGCGGGGTTGATTTCTATGTGTTCGGGTCGTAAAGACAAGCCTTCATTTTTTTGATAGGCGTCTATATACTCTTGGCGTTTCTCGGCGTCTGTACACCATTCGGGATAACCAGAGGCCTCTTGTTTATCCCTGAGGTGCGTTTTAATGTAGCCTGAAAACAATTTGTCAGATCTCTCATCAAAATGCCACACCTCATAGATTTTACATACCTTGTACCCCATTTCTACAGCCAAGTTTAGTTCCACGGTACACCATGTACCGATGAGCGCACGTTTTTCTGAATCATGAACGCACGGCTCAGTCTGTCCAGACTCAGCGCATGTGCGACATAATGGAAACATTAACTTGCCGCCCATTTTAACTGGCAGAACCGGAAAGAATAGGCCACGAGGTGGGTAAACTTTAACCCTGGCAAAACCGAAATACTTTGTGACATCACCAAAGTCCTTATAAATAATGCGTGGGTGCTGTATAGGATACGTTTTGGTTTTATTAACATACGGATAGAGGCTGGTGAAATCAAAATAGTGTATTTTTTCATCACAGCCTGTTTTGTGATACAGCTTTATGGCGTTTGTGCGCCCGCCATAAAGCGCATCACGTGGCTCCAAGGGTTCGGGTAAATCTTTACCCTTCAGAAAAGCCTGTAGATCCGCATCAGAATCTAGCATAGACTTCCATTCACAACCCCAGATTTCACGTATCTGAAATCCACAACTTTTAAGGTAGTGCAACTTTACCTGCGTCTTGTGGTGTAATTGACCGTAGGTCATTTTAGTCAGTTTGTTTTTATCATCGGCGTTGTAACAAGCACCACAGCCGTGGTAAAAACAACCTTGGAATTCAAATGCAGTGGGTGTTCCGTTAATCACGGCATAACCATCCAGGCTGTATTTACCAACTTTCTTCTCACCCCCTTGTAAAGCGTGTCTTATACTCACCCCTTCTTTGTGTTCTATGTACATTAACCACTGTATGGCGGGCGTTGAGTAACGCTTCTGCGTCTTGTGATAGTTATCACCCGGTACAAGCGCCAGTGTCTTTTCCTGTAAAAATTTACACCGGTACATGGCCATGCATACGCTCGCCAACGTAACTAATTGAAAAGCCTCGATGTGACGTTTAACCACAACCTTTTTTTTTTTCTTTGTTATTAGAAACTCCTGTTCTGTCATGGATATAACAGCAGATCTGAAAGCATCACAAGCTTTTTGTAATATTTTCACATCGTCTTTACAATATCGCACGAGCTCTTTTTGAAAGTTAAACGGTTTGTGTACACACTGTTTATACCAAGCTGTAAACTCAGATAATTCATCAGGCATCATGTATTGTGGACCAAAATACTCTATTGACGGCATAGTTCCTATGTAATTTTGGTTATCAGCTGTGTTAAAAAAATGTGGGAAATAACCTTTGGTACCGTCAAACCCCATCGCCTTTGGTAACTTGCTAAGCCGCATGGGTAAAAAATTTAAAGAGTCGATAAATCTTATCTTCAAATCTTTTACCGTGATGCACATTATGTTGCCGCCTCTAGATAATAATTCAATCTTTAATTTCTCCTTAATCAGCTGGCGCAGCACAAAATATGCATCATAGCGACCTGCATTATGGGCTATGAATGTGTAATGCTCAAATTTTGGTTTCATGAATGTCTTTACAAAGTCTTCGATACATGCAACACCCTTAAACTCCCAGTCTTTCTCCCCCATTAATGTTAAAGCGTAACAGTAGTTTGGTATGTGCACACCTGTCTCCTGCATACACTCAAAATCATAAAAGATGTATTTCTTTGTGGGCTCTTCCGGCTTGATGGTTTGTATATAGCACAAATGGTTCGAAAAACCATCAACGAACACCTTACAAATGGGACACTTTAGGCCTCGGCAGTTATGATCTGTTCGCCTGTAGAGACAACACTTGTCACAATATACATGTTCAAGACAGGATATTTTGTGATCAAGAGCTAAAGCTTTGTGTAGCTCTAAACACTCGTTTGATCGACAAAATACCCTACACAACGAACACCTTAAAGCCGTCACACCATCGTCAATACAATCCGGCCTGTGACAAGCCTTACAAAAGAAAAGACAATCGTGATTATTTTTATGATGGTAAGCGCTATGACAACGGATGCAATAATATCGGGCTCCAAGAAACGCTTTGATATCGAGTATCCCATAAAAGTGACAATCGTGATATAGCACAAACAGCGTGTCTTTGTAACGACTGTCCGTACTGTAGTATTTCCAATCATTTTGACTATAATAGAGGAGATTGATTGAGACATTTAAATAATTTTCAAAAATTGCAACATCGCTAAAGCTGACCACTTTATCAAGCGGCAGATTCAAAGCTTTATGTAGTTGGATCGCTCTCTCCTGTATTACATGATCATCGGCATTGTTACCTTTATCCAGAAGTTTACAGACGCTAGCGGCCAAACACAGGTTATTACCTATGCGTCTGAAGTCATAGAGATATCTCTTTCTTTTATTTATTATTAAACTTTGGGGCAGGCGTTGTAAACTACGCCCAGTCAAGCTAGACCCTGATCTGTTTCTAAAAATACTGATCACAAATCTTAAGCCTGTGGATAATAAGAATTCAGCGTTACTTTGAAGCGTGTTTGTAATCTGATTCAAAAAACTGGCCGCGTCTAATGTTTCTTGCGGCTTACGATGCGAATAGATGGCATTGTGTAACCCACCCCCCTCCAATCTAAGCTGAACGCGGTCGGCCGGATCCACGCCCGCAAGGACACCATCGAGCATGGCCTGTATAGCCGTATGAATGGCTCGAACCCCCTCTACAAATGATGTAACCCTGTCCAAATTAACAAACCGATAGTGCCTGTGGTACTCAACGGCTCTGAAATGCGGTCGTTGTCGTTCATAACTGTTAATTGCCTCTAAGTATACATGTTGCCGACCTTCGTCATTACCGGGTGACTCAACACTGTCTGCATCATCATATATGGGGCTTGCATTGCGCTCAATATTGTCAGCCTGTGATTCGTCATTCGGTAATGCTTGGGGTGGCGATTGATCTATATCTACATACATTGCACTCTGCGTCCCGCCTACCACATGTTCCCTGTGCCGCTTGCGCTTTCTCAATCTGGTTAATGTTGTTACAGCCTGTTTCACCTTTGCGCGTCGGAATAACTGTGAGATCCTGTATGTTAAACAAGGTTTAATTCGTGGTTTTTTTTTTTTTTTACAGGCATTTAAATTTAAAACACGTTTCAAACCATTGCCTAGCATGCCTAGTCACGGATCAGTTTCATTTATTTCTGCAAAATGATGTATGTTGGCTTTAATAAATTCAGTTGTCTTAACCGACCGATCTATGTATTTTGACATGACATTCATATACGTCTCAACAACTTCTTTAACAATGTCTTGTTTACATTTACTACCGTGGCACACACCTTTAATGTGTTTTAACAAGTATCCGGCTTTTACGCCCATGTTCTCAACATCTTCCCGTATCTTACCCAACAACGCGTAAAATTGTATTTCAGCGTCTTGGCCTAATTGTTCTGAATTTTGACATTCATCAACTATGTCGGGCGCTAGCCCTCGCGCCGGTACACAAGCATCAGCCGATGCGTGTACCAGGGCTGTCGTTGTAAAAATATTGGGAATTGATGTTACACAATCAACCGTTGTAGTATCACCAGGTATTCCTGCAACGGCTGATAATACTTCATCAGAACTATTCTGCGGATCTTGTGTCGTTGACTCTACACAGTTTGTAATAAGCTCTTGCCCATTTATGTCATCAATATCTGATATCACAGGATTACCAGCTATGTGTCTTGTTTCTGTTTCAGAGCAATCCTGTGTATCGGTAATAGTAATGACATCGGCTTGCGACATTTGCTTAACATTACTTCTTGAGTCAATATTTGATAACAAACCAATGCCTGCTATGTGCCTTGTTTCTGTTTCAGAACAAACCTGTGTATCTGGAATTGTGATTACAGCGGATTGCGACAATTGCTTAACATTACTTCTTGAGAGACGCGATGCCCTCTTAACCTTTACAGTCTTTGTATTACCAGCGACATCCCGGTCTGCAGTGTTAAACGCTGTGTGTTTTGATGTTACAGCAACATCATTACTTACGCATGATACAGTTTGTAACGCGATCCTTCTCCGTTGCGGCTTATCATTTTCGGAATATGACAATTTTCTTTTCAGATCTGTAAATGTTGAATTATGACTTCTCTCATTCGTTCTTGGTCGAGCTGGCTTTCGTTTGTTCGGGACGATACAGCCGTTATGCACAGCCATAACTGATGACCTAGCAACGCCCTTATGTACAATTGCCGGCGTTACGAATTGATGGTTCTCCGCTTCAGCGGCGGTTGTGCGTTTTGATATTTTCCCGCTTGTACTAGGCCTGTGTATCTGCGCGCATGTATCACTGACTGTTGGTATCAAAGGAGCATAGCGTCTTGCTACAGCGTCATCTGTAATACATATATTATAAAATAAATATAAACGACTCTGCATGTAAATCAGTATTTAAATCACCGCATAACAATATACCATATGACAGTGTTTGATTACACACCTGCTGCTGCGAATTGATGGCTTTCCGTTTCAGCGGCGGTTGTGCGTTTTGATATTTTCCCGCTTGTACTAAGACGGTGTATTTGCGCTACTGTATCACTGCCTGTTGGTATCGTCGGCGCATATCGCATTGCTACAGCGTCATCTGTAATACATATATTATAAAATAAATATAAACGACGCTGCCTGAAAATCAGCATTTAAATCAACGCATAACAATATACCATATAACAGTGCTTGATTAGACACCTGCTTTATATTCGAATGTTTTAGCACGACCCCCTGTCGCGTGTGGGAAAAACGGTTGCTCATCAACAACATTGCTGTTCTGTATAGAGGTGTTGTGACAATAATCAGGTTTGTTCAATATATCCCGTAGAATACCATCAGCCGTCGCATCATCCATTTTTGTGGCATCTTTAGCCGGTGAAAAAATGAAAAAAAAAAAAAAATTACATACGGTATAAAATTAGAATAACATGAAAAAGCGATTCATTACTGAGAATATAAAGTGTGTACAGTTGACAACAAATCAGCACAACTGTACAAGGTTTATTTTTAATTCTTTAGCCGTGGAAAAATAAATAAATGAATAAAAAATAAAAAAATAAAATAAAATAAAAAATAAATAAAGATATCATGTTACTCACAATCTGGCGCCAATTCCAAAATATTATTAAAATCCGGTATAGCGCTGAAGTCTAAGCCAAAGGGACTATCAACAGACAAATCGAAATTCTCTGTATTTGTGATTACTGTCAAATCGGGGGAAATAAAAATGAGAAAATAATAATTATTTAATAATTACTATTTAATAATTACTTATCAATGTATCCAGACTGTTGTACGTTCATACTATTTAAACTTTTAAAAATGAACAAATTGTAGACCTTGACTATAATTTCATACTATTTAAACTTGAAATATAAATAAAAACGCGTCAATGTCATTTATAGACATAGCTTACTTTGAGAGGTTTGATAACTTGGCAAAGCCTCATCATCATCATCAGAAGAAGAAGGTCTGTTTCTAACCATGAAAGCGTTTTTGCTGTTGATGTTCTGCATTGTCTGTCTCTGAACCAATAATGAAAATGAGAGACGGTTAATATCTATCAAACGAATTAGTTGAAATAATGTGTTGGCGCATTCCCAAAATGAACCACTAGATGTCGCTATTACCACATATTTAAATAACCTTCAGACAGCCACATTATTAAAAGCCGGCGGCGCATTCCCAAAATGAACCACTAGATGTCGCTATTACCACATATTTAAATAACCTTCAGACAGTCACATTATTAAAAGCCGGCGGCGCATTCCCAAAATGAACCACTAGATGTCGCTATTACCACATATTTAAATAACCTTCAGACAGTCACATTATTAAAAGCTATATGTTCTATGTGTTACAATGCATCGCTAAACAGCAACATCAATGTGGGTATACCCACAAAAAGAAGTAGTAAAAACGTAGCATTTCACATATGAGTTCATACTGCGCTTTGCAACTGTCCAATAGGTTTGAAATATTAACATATTATACATGTATGCCTAAAAACAAAGGATGCAATGGCAGGGCAGAATCGTGTAACAGTGTGTATATCGTGGCATAGAGCCCACATATTTAAACAGCCTTCAGAGCCATATTTGTAAAATAAATAAATAAATAAAAAAAAATAAAAAAATAAAAAAAAAAATGCAATATGTATAAATATAATAATAATAATAATAATAATAATAATAATAATTATGATAATAATAATAATAATAATAATAATAATAATAACAACACTTACCATTATAACTTCAAGTGTGTATAGCGGTGCAGCTTCAGTTGAAATTTCTTCTCAGTGCACATCAGTGCTGTGTCCTGTTCTTATAACACTGGCTGTGAGCCATATGGCCCCCACCAACCTGTGGTACGCCGTCCCACATTTCCAAGATGCTTGGGGCGGGACTTTTAAATATATAAACTCTAGTCTATAATTTAGTAATTGTGATAATTATTTTCAGTTACAATAAAGATATAATCTTTTAGCTGTTTCTTAAATGTCATACACAGCGCATCAAACGCATACCAAATACATTTATATTATATATACAGAAGGAAAAAAATAAATAAATTAAAAAAAAAAAAAAAAAATCCTGAGTGGTCTAAACTACTTGTATAGATTGAATGGAAGTCATTCCAAATGGGTATATCTTATACTGTAGAATATGAGGCTCATAAAAAGCTCATAAATTATTTAATAATAAAATTAATTCATAAAAAGCATTATACAGAAGTTCTTATGAACTAATGTACATGAATACAAAATTATTTTATGATTCCATAAATATACACTGGCTTACTGATTTGTAGCTAAAATTACAATATTAATTCATAAAAAGCATTATACAGAAGTTCTTATGAACTAATGTACATGAATACAAAATTATTTTATGATTCCATAAATATACACTGGCTTACTGATTTGTAGCTAAAATTACAAAAAATATTGTCTAAAATTACTTTCAGGTTGTGTGTATAAGGCGCACAGGCAATATAAATGCATTCTGTGCATAGCTTTAGGACCCATCACCATGATATCTCATTATGGTATGTAATTAATCCAAAAGATGGAAAAATCCGATTTGAGTCAACACATAACCCTGTAGGTGGTGCTAATGTTCCTCTACAGAGATAACAATCGAAAATGGTCATGGTCAAATTGTACATCGTGGCTTCTGAGGGGTTTCTGTGACATTTAAAATGACCTTTTAAATTAGTACCATGTGTGATGAACCCTTGCTTCTAAGAAATGGTCATGGTCAAATTGTACATCGTGGCTTCTGAGGGGTTTCTGTGACATTTAAAATGACCTTTTAAATTAGTACCATGTGTGATGAACCCTTGCTTCTAAGAAATGGTCATGGTCAAATTGTACATCGTGGCTTCTGAGGGGTTTCTGTGACATTTAAAATGACCTTTTAAATTAGTACCATGTGTGATGAACCCTTGCTTCTAAGAAATGGTCATGGTCAAATTGTACATCGTGGCTTCTGAGGGGTTTCTGTGACATTTAAAATGACCTTTTAAATTAGTACCATGTGTGCCAAGCTTGATGTTTCAACTGCTGGAATGTGTGATGCTTGAATGTGTACAGCCTAATCCATGTGAAATAAGACGGTCTGTAACTACCTGGTTTTAACACTGTGTAATATGCATCTTTCATCCGCCTGATTTGACGCGCTGCGTTGCGTGACATTCTGCGACTGGTGCTGCTTGACACTCTGTGACTGGTGTTACGCAATAATTTTTAATACGGTTTAATATCGAACACTATCAATTTATATAAATTTTTATATTAAGCGATATAAAACACTATCATTTAATATTAAAAGGGGGCGGGTCCTAGGAGAAGTGGGTGTGGTACCTGTCAAGTTTGACAGAAAGGTTGACTTTATCTACTGACAATATATATAGAGTTGGTTTATGTGTTCTGGCTTCCTATTGTCCCCGCACGGGTAGATGTGCCCAGAGATGTGTGCAGTGATCCTAGCACAGACCGCTCAGCACACATCTTTTCCCGCTCAGCACAGCCCGATGTGTGCTGAGCGAGGAGGGGGGGGGGGCTCATTTCACCCAGCGTTGAAAATGAGCGACCTGCTAGATTCGGCCAAATCTAGCACCAGCGATAGCGCTGCGTGGATCCGCTCATCGCTGTCACTGTGGGGGTACACACGGAGAGATCCGTGCTTAAAATCTAAGCAATCTAGTTAGATTGCTTAGATTTTAAGCATGGATCTCTCCGTGAGTACCCCTCTTTAGTTTCTTCTTGCTGTTGTTAATTAGGAAATTTGTTTTGTCAGTTTCTGGAACCTTGTTGGTACAGTAAGTGTGAACTGTGATGAAATAGATAATGAGAGCACAGCTAACAGGAAAGATAGTATTCATAAAGAATATAACAATTTATTAAAAAGCAAATATAGTATATTATAAATATAATATAGTTGTTGTACTGTTGTAATAAAAAGACCATAGAAGTAGTGCTCTCATTATCTATTTTTACATTGATTTTTTTGGTAGGTGCAGATCATACCTATGCGAACATGGTACATGGTTACATCCTACTAACTGTTTGTGGATGTTTCTGCTGTATGGGATTTTTAGTTGTTTTAAATATATGTATATGCATATGCACTCTGTAAGGTGCTTTGGACCCTTATTTATTATTACCAGTTATTTATATAGCGCACACATATTCTTTAGTGATTTACAGAGAATATATTTTGCCATTCACATCAGTCCCTGCTCTAATCTATTTTTTCCTACCACATGTACACACACACACATTCATGGTAGGGTAAATTTTTGTTGGTAGCCAATTAACCTACCAGCATTTATTTGGAGTTTGGGAGGAAACCGGAGTACCCGGTGGAAACCCACACAAGCACAGGGAGACTATACAAACTCTGCACAGATACGGCCATGATGGGAATCAGACCAATGACCCCAGTGCTTTGAGGCAATAATGCAAACGATTGCACCATCCGTGCTGCCATATATATAACTTTTAAGAATAAAATGAAAACAGTATGTAGAGATAAGCCTCTTTATTAAATCACAATAATAATGTCTGAAATTCTTTTATTATAGTAACAAACCATGCCCCCAAATAAACCATCAGGTGCAGAATTTAAAACGACGAGGCAAGAGAGAGAGCAGGAAGCACGAAAGCTTTCCCAAAATTTTCAGAAATGGCTCGCAAAGTCAGATAGCGGTGCCGGTGATGTTGCAAGAACCTCTAAAACAGAGTCACCACTGCCAGAGATTTCTGATTTAGGAGAAGATGTTCAGGAAGAATTTGATACAATAATTGTAACTGCTGACAAGGGTCACAATTTAGAAATCGACACTGATAGCACAACCATTAGTGAAACGGCTGAAATGCGTCCACTTAATTTTAATGCTCCACATTCATGGCCTAATATAACAGATAAAGTGAGGTGCGATTTAGTAAAACATGGACCAGAGCAACGGAAAGATGCAGATTTCACCCTCTCGACCACTAGTGATGGAAGGCGATTTACTCGTGACTGGTTCTTTAATACTCTACCTAACGGTGAACTAGTAGAGCAATCATGGCTAATGTATTCTGAGATGCAGAGAGCTGTCTTTTGTTTTCCATGTATACTTTTTGGAAAAAGTTCCCAGTCCACTCCAAGTATTGCAAATCCTCAGAAAGGCTTTTCTGATTGGAGGCATTTGAATCCCTGAATAGAAAACCATCTAAACTTGCCTGATCACCGTCAGAATGTCTTAAATTGGAGAGCCTTACAGATAAATTTGAAGATAGGTCATGGAGTTGACAATGAACTTCTAACTGCTATTGCGTCCGAAAAACAGAAGTGGCGAGAAGTTTTAAAAATAATTCTTCCTGCAGTAATCTTCTGTGCCACAAACAATTTAGCTCTTCGTGGTTCATGTGAGACATTTGGCCAACCCAACTCGGGAGTATTCCTTAACTTCCCCAGTGCCATAAGCCAATACAATTCTGAGCTAGCAGGTCATATTAAAAAACATAAGAAAGGCAGTGTTAACTATTTTTACCAGCCATCCAAAATGAATGCATTAACCTCCTTGGTAACACAGTGAGACAAGAAATAATCAATAGAATAAAAGAGGCTAAATATTATTCGATTATCTTTGACTGCACCCCAGACACTGTACACAAGGAACAACTGTGTGAAATAATAAGGTATGTTAGGATTTCAGATGGAAAATGCAGCGTGGAAGAGAGCTTCATAGACTTTATTGAAACAACTGAGAAAACAGGCAGTGGGCTTGCTGCTGAAATAGAACAGAAGCTTTGCAAGGATGGTTTAGATACAAGTAATATTCGTGGGCAGGGTTATGACAACAGAGCAAATATGGCAGGAAAATATAATGGTGTGCAAGCACGACTGGCCGAAGTGAACAATCTGGCTAGATTTGTTCCATGTGCTGCACATTCGCTCAATCTAGTTGGAGTTCAAGCTGCCAGTTCCTCTGTGGAAATGGTGTCATTCTTTGCAACTGTTCAAAAAATCTTTACTTTTTTTGTGAGTTCAACAGCTAGATGGGACACAATGACCAAAATTCTCAAACTAACACTCTAAGGTCATAGTACCACCAGATGGTCATCAAAAGCTCGTGCTGTGAAATCATTAAGTACCAAGTTGCCAGGGGTTCTGCAGGCACTGCACCAAATAAGCGATACCACATGTCTAGAAACACATTTCACAGCCGATAGCCTGATATACCATATTAATTTTACATTAATTTGCCTTCTTATTATGTGGGGTAAAATTTTAAATAATATAGACTTCGTCAACCAAGTATTGCAAAAGAAGGGATTATCAATTGACCGAGCTGCAACACTGACAGGTGGACTTCTGAATCAACTACAGAATATGCGTGAAGAAGGGGTTGATACAGTAGTGAATGAAGCAGGCATCATTGCTCAGTCAATAGATCTTTCTCCAGAATTTCCTATGAAGAGGCAAAGCAAGAGAAGAAGGCTTGATGATGATGAAGCTCCAGATGAAGGTTTCAACATGACCACTGAGCAGGTTTTCCAAAGACTTTTCTTTAAAGTAATTGATACTTTGATTGCACAACTGAAGTGGCGTAATGCAACCATGATGGAAATCTCTACTGATTTTGAATTCCTTACTGGGCCTGCCCTCTCAAACATGTAGCAAAGCAACACCAGAGGACATTTTGAACCTTATACATGACTAGAATCTAAGTTCTACATACCCCAATATCGATATAGCTCTGCGAATCTTCCTGAGTATTCCTGTAACCGTAGCATCTTGTGAACGGAGCTTTAGTAGATTAAAATTAGTAAAGAACTACTTCTTCAATAGGACAACAACATCTTTCAAATTTGGCTATTCTCTCCATTGAACATAAATTTACAAGTGTCATTAACTTTGATAGTGTGATAGATTAGTTTGCAGGTATGAAGGCTCGGAGGGCACCTCTATAAAGCCAACTTTGCTAACTAAAAGAGATAATTACACTGTTTAGTATGCATGCTATTAATATATGTTATAACTGCATATTTTTTTAATTTGTTTTATAACTTCATTATGATCAATTTACTGGTCATATTTTCAGTTGTCTTCATTTCTATTTCTGAGATTTAAAGATTAGCAGTTACACCATTACCATTATTGATAAAACCATTTACAGACACTACCATGCATTATACCAAGATTTATCTGGACATTGCTTTAATAAACGTGCTAAGTGCCACAATATCAGTGGCCATGGTCCCCTCCAGTTTTAAAAGCAGTAATTTTAAAAAATGACTTGGGGGGGGGGGGGGGAGGGGCGCCGATGCCATTTCTTGCACATAGCGCCAAAATGTCTAGTTACGGCACTGCTTGGGAGCAGCATGAGGGAAGACCTAAAGGCAGTGGTGGTTGAAGGAGATTGTGGAAGAAGAGAGGAGGTTGGTAGAGCTGTGAGAGGAGGTGTGTGCAGATAAAGCCAGTGCCAGATTAAGGTCCACTTGGGCCTGGAGCTGAAATTTATGAAGGGCCTATTGTGTGCTGCCGCATGGGGTGTGACCAGCACAGCAAGGGTGTGACTAGTGATGTGGGGAGTGTAACCAGTATTGTGGAGGTGTGGTCTGCACAGCGGGTGTGGCCTGTACATATGGTGGGACTAGCGCCTACCTTCAAAAATCTCCATTTCCCCCACTTATATGAACAGTGCAATGTGAGAGTCTATGAATGAACAAACCCCTTGTTAATGTGACTGTAATACAGATGTAACCACGCTCATCGTGACTACATCTGCACCTAACGAGCACTCTCTGCGCAGCTACAGTAGCTCGTAACTTGACAGTAGAAGGTCCTTCCAATATGGGCATACTCTGTTTGCTCCCCTGCCCCCTTCTCTGCAGCTCTTTGTGTGGCAGGGACCCTCCTGACTATTATTTATTTATTACCAGTTATTTATATAGCGCACACATATTCCACAGAGCTTTACAGAGAGGATATTTGGCCATTCACATCAGTCCCTGCCCCAGTGGAGCTTACACTCTATATTCCCTACCACATGTACACACACACATTCATGCTAGGGTAACTTTTTGTTGGGAAACAATTAACCTACCAGTATATTTTTAGATTGTGGGAGGAAACCGGAGTACCCGGAGGAAACCCACGCAAGTACGAGGAGAATATACAAACTCCACACAGTTAAGACCATGGTGAGAATCGAACCCATGACCTCAATTGGTGAAACATCAGCGGGAGTATGTATGGCAATACTAGAAACAAAGATCTTTAAACATAGTAACTACCTACAGAAACAAAATAACAACATATAGAAACAAAATAGCAACATAGTGGTGTGCAGTCCTACAAAGGAAGATAATGTAAACTCCGGCACCTTGCTAGCACTTGCCCCGATGCTGGCATACCCTTGGTCGGGATCCCGCAGTATACTGACGGCTGGGTTTACATACTGATCCCCACAGCACATGGCATATCAGTAATAGAACAAACAGCACGGTGGCTGATAAAACACATAACAATACACAAAACTGCAGAATGTGAAATACAAAAGGACCAAAAAATTATGGAAAAAAAAAGTAACAAAAATTTTTAATAGAAATAAATAAAATAAAAATAAAATACACATACAAAATAAACTTAATCCACAAAATGACACATGTGATAAGTAAGCACATACAGCAGTGCCATGTCATATACCCAAACCCCGGTGTAATGTCACACAATGACCCAGACCTCAAAGTGGGCAAACAGGGGCTCCAAAGGTGGACACTGCCAAAACCTAGAGCACACACCGGTGCAGTAACTAGCGGGTACAAAAGGGGCAAAACCTAGTAAAGGGCCAAATATATAAGGAGCTAAATAAATTAAGTGGTCTGGTAAGGGTCTAAATCTACACATAGAGATAGTTGACATGTCCACGTTGCGGTGCCATAAATCGCATAAACATCTCACACACACACACACACACACACACACACACACACACACACACGAGAAGTGCATGATGTCTGGCACTAATCCGATAAGATCACAACTTGTTTAGGTGCCATTTGCAATCAGAAGAACCACATACAGTATACAGTAATAAGGTCCCTGGAAAGTTGACCGCACTCAAGCCTATGTCTGCATTATTTTATTGGGTGAGCAGGAGTGCCACCAGCATTACTGTATACACCAGTGACGTGCGGTGAGGTCACTGGTTGGGGAGGCACTGGCAGCTAACAAGCCCCCCGCCCCCCCCCCCCCCGAGAAAAAAAAAAGTGTGGTCCCCCCAACACATCGGTAAAACCAGCACTAGGCAGAACCAGCCAGGGGGAGTAATGCCATAGCAGGGGAGACACTCAGTGTGGTGTCCCCCTGCCATAACATTAATCTGCCCCCCCAGCCAGTCAGCCCAGGGTTGGAATTCCTCGGAAAGTGGGAACCCCAAAAAATAAAAATGGGGTCTCCCCCTCCCGAGCAATAACCAGCACTGGGCTGACTTATATAAGTCAGCCGGAGGGGGCGGGGCGATGACGCGGCGAGCCGTGATTGGCTCGCGGCGGCCATCTTGAATTTCAAAAATGACGCTGAGGCGCCATTTTTGAAACTGGAACCGCTCCGCTGCCAAACTCTGCAGATAAAGGTACATTTCTGCCGCCGCACCGCCGCCGCAACCCGCCACCCGCACCGCCGCATCCCGCCGCCCGCACCATCGCCGCATCCAGCCGCCCGCACCTCCTCCGCCAGCGTCGCCAACACAGTGATTGACAGCGGATCCAGTGACGGATCCGCTGGCCAATCACTGTGGCCTCACTGACAGGGACGTGCTTTCATAGGTTGAAAGCACGTCCCTGTAGGAAAGCGGCACCTCTAATGGTGCCGCTTTCCCATATATTTTCAATGGGCTTTTACAGCCCATGGCTAGTCCCCGCCCTTGCCCGCCCCCCGCTCCCCATACTTTCCCCAGTGACAACGGGAGGCACCACGATCGGTGCCTCCCAAACACATAAAGAGGGGAGCAATGTAAAGAATAATATTAAGAAGATACATATGACACAGAATATGTGTCATATGCATCTTCTTTGTATTAACTTAATCATTAATGACAGGGGAGGCACTGCCTCCCCTGCCTCCCCTGACTGCACGTCTCTGGTATACACACCACTCCACGATCTGCCGGCACTCAATGTACAAAGCCCCATATGCTCGGGTGCCCATCCAGAAAGATAGTGAATGACAATGACTATCCAATGACAAAAAAGGTGTCAAATGAGTATCCAATGACAAAAAAGGTGTCAAACTGTCGACAGACTTTCAATACACACGTCTTCTTGCTACGAAAACAGACTCTGAGTGCCACCTTTTTTGTCATTTTATATATATATATATATATATATATATATAAAATTATTATTTATTTTTTTCCAATGGGTCTGGCTCTCCCCTAATGCACAATGGATCGGGTGCCTTCACAAACGTATACATACTTACATACAAGTGTTCATAGGGTGCGCCACTCCAGATACTTGCAAAAATCAATCCTTAGACCAACATACCGGTACAGCTACGTTTCAGTGCTTTATTATCCGCACTGTCATCAGGCTCAAACAGTTTCAGACTAATGATAGTGCGGATAATAAAGCACTGAAACGTAGCTGTACCGGTATGTTGGTCTAAGGATTGATTTTTGCAAGTATCTGGAGTAGGATCCGGTCAGCATACCGCCGTTTGGGATGCCGGCAGTTGAAATACCAATGCTGGAATCCCAACGCTGGCCAGTAGACTGACGCCGGGATACCAAAATCCATCACAATGCAGGTGCCGGAATTCCGACTGATGGCATCTCAATCGTAGTTATGGTGGGGAGGGCTAGGGTTAGGCTACGGGGGAAACGGGGGGAGAGGGGGAGGGAAGTTAGGTTTACACACAACAGGAAGGGCTAGGTGGGGGGGAGGCTAGGGTTAGGGTGTGGGGAAGGTTATGGTTAGGCTGCGGGTATGGGTAGGGAGGGTTAGGGTTAGAAAGGTAGAAGGGGGGGGTTAGAATACTTACCTAGCAGGTGTTGAGATTCTGCACAATGGGATGCCGCTGTTGGTATTCTCTGAGCGCCGGCATCCCGAGTGGCAGGATCCCGATGCCAGACACATTTATCTACATGTGAGACGGGACAGCGACAGCTGAGGAGGGCCATTTGGCCACTAGGGTTAGTATGGGAGTGTGGAAGGGGGATGGGTGAGGGGTTTGTGACTGACCTATTATGGGGGAGGGGTAGGGAAGAAGTTAGGATGAATGTGCGGGATCGACCTGGGATGGATTGGGACGGAGACACGATAGCAGGAAGGAGGGGATTTGAGCCACGAAAGAGAAGGTAAAGGGCTGAGGTAATTATCAGAGAAGGGGTGGAGCCAAGCAGGGGCAGGCAGAAACTGAGCTGAATGGTCTTAAATTAGTGTATACATACAAATATGGAGATATATACAGCATCATATGTCACCAAATATCATTGCTAAAATATTCATTGTGGCAGTGCATACCTTTAGTACACAGCACTGCAGGACGTGGTCACCGTCATGATCCCTTCCCCAATCAGCAGCATCAGCCACATACCACAGCTCGGTCACGACTGCCAAGCCTGCCTTCACGGAGGAGCTGAGCTTGGCTACTGCAGGAAGGTGTAGTACAGTACGGCGCTTGTAAGTCACACAGCGGGATGTGCGGTGCGCTGTGACATCACGGAGCAGCCGTACGGGAGAGGTCCAGGGCAGAACATGGCTTGTGAAGGCTCCTGCTGCGCTGCTATTAGCACATTTATTATGCCCGGTTTCTCAGCCCACGGGCAGGAACAGGGGGAAGCGTCTGCTGTGTGAGTCGGTGCAACCTTTGGTTTGCTGTAAACATCAGCCGTTTAGTAAATGCTGTGGGCCTATTTTAATGGAGGGCCTGGAGCTGCAGCTCCATCCGTCCCATTATTAATCCGGCACTGGATAAAGTTAGAGATGTTAGGGGGCAAGAGTGGTTGAAGGCTAGTTTATACTGTAGGTGAAAGTAAGGAGTTTGCATTTAATTATGTAAAGTATAATGAGTCAGGGGAGTGATTGCCAGAGGGTGGGGTCGGGTGGAGTAAACAGTAATCAAGGCGAGAGATGATTAGGATGAGAACGAGAGTTTTAGTGGCTTTCAGAGAGAGAAATGGCCGCATCCTGGAAAAAGACAAACATTACAGTGAAGTTTAGCATGATACCTACCATACTCTAATTACCAAGTTAAAAGTAGAGATGAGCGGGTTCGGTTCTCAGAGAACTGAACCGTACCGAACTTCACCATTCGAGTCCGGATCCGAGCTAGGCTCTGGTTTTTCCGCATGACTCGGAAACCGGAACGAGGCAAAACGTCATCATCCCGCTGTCGAATTCTCGCTGGGTTTGGATTCCATATAAGGAGCCGCGCGTACCCACCATTTTCACTCCGGCATTGGAGAGTGTAGAGAGAGGACGTGTCTTCGTTCTCTCAGTGTCCGTGTCTTGTGCTGAATCTGTCCAGTCACAGTGTTTGTGTCCTCTGCTGCCATATGTCCAGTGCTGTCCAGTGGTGCTGTGTTGTGCTGCATCAGTTCAGTGGTGCTGTGTTGTGCTGCATCAGTTCAGTGGTGGTGTGTTGTGCTGCATCAGTCACAGTGCTTGTGTCCTCTGCTGCCATATGTCCAGTGCTGTCCAGTGGTGCTGTGTTGTGCTGCATCAGTTCAGTGGTGCTGTGTTGTGCTGCATCAGTTCAGTGGTGCTGTGTTGTGCTGCATCAGTCACAGTGGTGGTGTCCTCTGCTGCCATATGTCCAGTGCTGTCCAGTGGTGCTGTGTTGTGCTGCATCAGTCACAGTGGTGGTGTCCTCTGCTGCCATATGTCCAGTGCTGTCCAGTGGTGGTGTGTTGTGCTGCATCAGTCACAGTGGTGGTGTCCTCTGCTGCCATATGTCCAGTGCTGTCCAGTGGTGGTGTGTTGTGCTGCATCAGTCACAGTGGTGGTGTCCTCTGCTGCCATATGTCCAGTGCTGTCCAGTGGTGGTGTGTTGTGCTGCATCAGTCACAGTGGTGGTGTCCTCTGCTGCCATATGTCCAGTGCTGTCCAGTGGTGCTGTGTTGTGCTGCATCAGTCACAGTGGTGGTGTCCTCTGCTGCCATATGTCCAGTGCTGTCCAGTGGTGGTGTGTTGTGCTGCATCAGTCACAGTGGTGGTGTCCTCTGCTGCCATATGTCCAGTGCTGTCCAGTGGTGCTGTGTTGTGCTGCATCAGTTCAGTGGTGCTGTGTTGTGCTGCATCAGTTCAGTGGTGGTGTGTTGTGCTGCATCAGTCACAGTGGTGGTATCCTCTGCTGCCATATGTCCAGTGCTGCTGTTTAAGCCCCTTACAGTGTTGTTGTGTTGTGCTGCATCAGACCAGTGGTAGTGTCCTGGCAATCAGTCATTCCAGTGACCAGGCAGTCACAGTGGTATACGCTGCTGCCATATGTCCACTGCTGCAGTATAATAATAATAACAAGTCCCTTACAGTGTTGCTGTGTTGTGCTGCATCAGACCAGTGGTAGTGTCCTGTGCACTAGCCATCCGTCATTCCTGTGCCGCATATTGTGTTATATAACTCCCAAAAAATAATGGAGATCAAAAATTTGGAGGATAAAATAGGGAAAGATCAAGAACTAGTGCTGAAGCTGCTGCCACTAGCCATGACATAGCCAATGAAATGCCATCAACATTGTCTGCCAAGGCCGATGCCCAATGTTATAGTAGAGGGCATGTAAAATCCAAAAAGCTAAAGTTCAGTAAAAAGACCCAAAAAAAGAAATGTAAATGGTCTGAGGAGAAACGTAAACTTGCCAATATGCAATTTACGACACGGAGTGGCAAGGAACGACTGAGGCCCTGGCCTATGTTCATGACTAGTGGTTCAGCTTCACATGACGATGGAAGCTCTCATAACTGAGGCCTTGACACTTATGTTGGTGTTAGACGTGCGTCCAGTATCCGTCATTAGTGCAGTGGGATTTAGACAATTGATGAAGGTATAGTGTCCCCGGTACCAAATCCCATCTAGATTCCACTTCACTAGACAGGCGATACCGAGATTTGGCCATATAATTCCAGTGATTTGGAAATATATTTCCAGTGATTTTGCCATTTAATTCCAGTGATTTTGCCATTTAATTCCAGTGATTTGGACGTATAATTACAGTGATTTGGACGTATAATTCCAGTGTTAATTGTTTGTGTCGCTTGGCTTAGTCATACAGCTACCTCATTGCACCTCTTCGACATCTTTGCATTAGCTGCTGTTTGGGGCCTAGTTCTGGAAAAGTGCCATCCTGTCTGACACGTATGAGTCCAGGGGTACTGCTGTATTAGTCCTGGGGTACCGTCCACCAATTGCAGAATTTTTTTTTAAATGACAGGGGCGTGCTGGAGATGTTGTCAGTGGACCAAACAATTGCGGCCCACTCTCGACATTCAGCCACTGCGTGACACTACTAGATGGGCCAGGTGGTTGTGTCGCTTAGCTTAGTCATACAGCAACCTCGGTGCACCTTTATTTCTTCTTTGCATCATGTGCTGTTTGGGGACTATTTTTTTTTAAAGTGCCATCCTGTCTGACACTTCCGTATATGTTCAGTGGTACTGCCATTTAATTCCAGTGATTTGGACGTATAATTCCAGTGATTTTGCCATTTAATTCCAGTGATCCTGCCGTATAATTCCAGTAATCCTGCCATATAATTCCAGCAATCCTGCCATATAATTACAGTGGTACTTGCGTAAAATTACAGTGATCATGCCGTATAAGTCCAGTGATCCTGCCGTATATAGTTACAGTGGTACTGGCGTATAAATCCAGTCCAGTGATACTGCCGTATATATACAGGTTGAGTATCCCATATCCAAATATTCCGAAATACGGAATATTCCGAAATACGGACTTTTTTGAGTGAGAGTGAGATAGTGAAACCTTTGTTTTTTGATGGCTCAATGTACACAAACTTTGTTTAATACACAAAGTTATAAAAAATATTGTATTAATGACCTTCAGGCTGTGTGTATAAGGTGTATATGACACATAAATGAATTGTGTGAATGTACACACACATTGTTTAATGCACAAATTTATTAAAAATATTGACTAAAATTACCTTCAGGCTGTGTGTATTAGGTATATATGAAACATAAATGCATTCTATGCTTAGACTTGGGTCCCATCGCCATGATATCTCATTATGATATACAATTATTCCAAAATACGGAAAAATCCGATATCCAAAATACCTCTGGTCCCAAGCATTTTGGCTAAGGGATTCTCAACCTGTATATATATATATATATATATATATATACCCTGTTGCAAAGCCGATTACTGAGGCCATAACAACTATGCTGATGTTAGACGTGCGTCCGGTATCCACCATTAGTGCAGTGGGACTGCAGTGACAAACCTAGATGGGCCAGGTGTTTGTGCCGCACACTTGTGTCGCTTAGCTTAGTCATACAACTACCTCATTGCCCTCTTTTACTTCTTGGCATGATGTGCTGTTTGGGGACTATTTTTTTAAAGTGCCATCCTGTCTGACACTTCCGTATATGTCCAGTGGTACTGCCATTTAATTCCAGTGATTTTGCAGTATAATTCCAGTGATTATGCCATTTAATTCCAGTGATTTGGACGTATAATTACAGTGATTTGGCCGTCTAATCACAGTGATTTGGACGTATAATTATTAATTACAGTGATTTTGCCATTTAATTCCAGTGATTTTGCATTTAATTCCAGTGATTTGGACGTATAATTCCAGTGATTTGGACGTATAATTCCAGTGGGAATTGTTTGTGTCGCTTGGCTTAGTCACACAGCTACGTCATTGCACCTTTTCTACATCTTTGCATCGTGTGCTGTTTGGGGCCTAGTTTTTGAAAAGTGCCATCCTGTCTGACACTGCAGTGTCACTCCTAGATGGGCCAGGTGTTTGTGTCGGCCACTTGGGTCGCTTAGCTTAGTCACACAGCTACCTCATTGCCCTCTTTTACTTCTTGGCATGATGTGCTGTTTGGGGACTATTTTTTTAATCTGCCATCCTGTCTGACACTGCAGTGCCACTCCTAGATGGGCCAGGTGTTTGTGCCGGACACTTGTGTCGCTTAGCTTAGTCATACAACTACCTCATTGCCCTCTTTTACTTCTTGGCATGATGTGCTGTTTGGGGACTATTTTTTTAAAGTGCCATCCTGTCTGACACTTCCGTATATGTCCAGTGGTACTGCCATTTAATTCCAGTGATTTTGCAGTATAATTCCAGTGATTATGCTATTTAATTCCAGTGATTTTGCCATTTAATTCCAGTGATTAGGACGTATAATTCCAGTGATTCGGACGTATAATTCCAGTGATTCGGACGTATAATTCCAGTGATTTGGACGTATAATTACAGTGATTTGGACGTATAATTATTAATTACAGTGATTTTGCCATTTAATTCCATTGATTTTCCAATTTAATTCCAGTGATTTGGACGTATAATTCCAGTGGGAATTGTTTGTGTCGCTTGGCTTAGTCATACAGCTACCTCATTGCACCTTTTCTACACCTTTGCACCATGTGCTGTTTGGGGCCTAGTTTTTGAAAAGTGCCATCCTGTCTTACACTGCAGTGCCACTCCTAGAAGGGCCAGGTGTTTGTACCGCACACTTGTGTCGCTTAGCTTAGTCATCCAGCGACCTTGGTGCAACCTGTTGACCTAAAAACAATATTGTGCCTATCTAATGGGGGCTTGAGATGTTGTATGTTTTTTTTTCATGTGATATAGAGTCTCTCTTCCTATTACAGTAGTGCCACAGTCATAGAAGCCGCAGTGCCGCCGACCACCGCCTCTTCCTCCTTGCACCGCCACCACCCTCTGCCTCCTCCTCTGCTGCACCACCGCTGCCCTCTGCCTCCTCCTCCTCCTCTCCTGCACCACTGCCGCCCCACTGCCGCCCTCAGTCCTTCTCTGCAGCATACTGACCACAGCCTCCTCAACCACCGCACCGCAGACCACAACATCCTCAGCTACATAGGTAATTTTACCCTGCTGCCTTTCTCTCTCCCTAGTCCCTACTGTATGCCCTTGATGTCCCTCTGTCTGTCACTCTCCCTGACCCTATGTCCCTGCTGTCACTCTCCCTGTCCTTATGTCCCTGCTGTGACTCTCCCTGAATTTCGACTCATTCTCTATGCTATAATGTGAATTTTTGACTCATTCTGTGTGCTATAATGTGAATTTCGGCTCATTCTGTGAGCTATAATGTGAATTTCAGCTCATTCTGTGAGCTATAATGTGAATTTCGGCTCATTCCGTGTGCTATGATGTGAATTTCAGCTCATACCGTGTGCTATAATGTGAATTTCAGCTCATACCGTGTGTTATAATGTGAATTTCGGCTCATTCTGTGTGCTATAATGTGAATTACGGCTCATTCTGTGTTCTATAATGTGAAAGGGGCACCAGTACTAGTTAGTATTAGCGGTCCTACTAATGTGGTGCATAATGTGTATACGGGGTATATGGTGTGGTAAACTACCCTGAAGGACACGCCCCTTTTGAGTGGCCACACCCCCTTTTCAGAGCGCGTGCGTATGATTGCAAACTTCACTTTTCCATACCCCCACTTCAAAATTTCCACTTCGACCACTGATACACGATAAGAAAGACTAGAGGGGTCATTCTGACAAGTTCGCTCGCTGCGTTTTAACGCAGCAGAGTGAACGGGTCCCTGTTGCGCATTCACCTTAGTGGGCCGGCGCATGCCAGATGGCCGAAGGCCGTAGCAGGAAAGCGATCGCCTCTGCCTGATTGACAGGCAGAGGCGATCGCTGGGTGGGAGGGGGAGGAATGGCGGTGTTTGGGCGGAACGGCGGCATTTGGCCTCCGTTTCGTGGGTTTGGTCCAGCCAACGCAGGCGTCACGCAGCTGCTGCGGGCCGGGTAGCGGAGAGTAGCTCCCGGCCAGCACGCTAAAGCTGCACTGGCCGGGAGCTACTCTTCAAGTGCAAAGGCATCGCCGCTGTGCGATGCCTTTGCACTTCTGCGAGGGAGAGCCGGACTGACATGCGGGGTGGACTAGCCCTGTGCTGGGCGTTTCCCCGCATGTCTGGGAAGAAGATCGTAGCTGTGCTAAATTTAGCACAGCTACGATCAACTCGGAATGACCCCCAATATACAGTAATTTATATGATTCACTATTAAATCAGCTTAGTGCAAGGACACATAGGTGAGTGGGTAAACTTGTAATCAGTGTGTATGAATACACAACCCTTCCCCCCCCCCCCCCCCACCATCCCAAACATATGTTCGGCTCTGTCTGAGTGGAGGTGCGGCTGTGTATCAGTGAGGATGAGCCCCACAGAGCCCCTTAGTGTCTAAACAAACATTAAGGGCCCATTTATGACCGAGTGATAAGGGTTTTATCACTCGTTGCCTGTAGTAAATGCAGCTGTTGCTACTATCTATGAACACTGATAGCACTGTTTTTCTAATGACAGACAGCAGCACTAGTCAGTATTCTTGTGCCCATACAAAATGTTTAGGTTTGGTATTTAACAACGACCAGTTTTTCTAACTTACCGCTCGTTGTGGTTAATTCAATTCTGAAAGGTATTTCTGCTTTTATCTAGAACTGAGGAGCGCTAAGGTCCTGGAGGGGAGGTTGCGGCATCAGGGTCCTTGCCCACAATGCACTGCAGCAGCTCTTTCTAAGCCCCTTCCCTCCCACTCTTTGCATTTGTCCCCCACTCTTTGCCTCCTATTCTGCAACCCCCAGCACCCCCCACCTCCAGCTCTCCACACTCTCCATCCTGCTCTCCGGAATCCACACTAATCCACTTCACTCACTGACCAGGATGGGGCGGGAAGGGGGGGAAGGGGAGGAAGGGGGGGGGGGGGGGGTAATTGGGCAGAAAAACACAGCTGGCCTGTTGGTGTTGAATACATGCTGAAAAAATGTGTCAAAGGAGCCTACTGTATTTATCAAATAATATTTGCGGGTGTTTTCTGGGGTACACGCAAAATATGAAAATGTCGGCCTTGTGAACATCGACAGTTGCCATTTTGACAATGGGATTTAGGGGGACATGTACTAAGCAGTGATAAAAGTGGAGAAGTGAGCCAGTGGAGAAGTTGCCCATGGCAACCAATCAGCATTGACGTAACATTTATAATTTGCATACTATAAAAGTATACAGAGCAGATGATTGGTTGCCATGGGCAACTTCTCCACTTTTATCACTGCTTAGTACATGTCCCCCTAAATGTTAAAACTCACTGTTAGCTTAATCTTTACCCTAAAATTCTATTCTAAAAATGTCGACAATATGTTAGACTCTATATTGTGAATGTTAATATGTTGTATATCAATATTATGAACAGTGGCGTAAGTTCGTCCCAGTCGCCCGGAGGCATGATAAATGTTGGTGCCCCCCTACATATACACACACATACCATATATTACTATCCGGCACTAAGGGTGAACAGTAGCAGCGTGCTCAGGTACCTTTCCCAATAGTAATATAGATACACATACAAAGGGGACGCACTCCAAGTCAGTCATTACAATAAAATAGACACCAGCATACCTTTATAGTACACCTACACAAAGCAGTTTAACACCTGGAGGTGGGCGGAAACGGAGCGTCAACGCAAACGCAGCGGCCCAAAACACGGTGGGTAGTTGTCTGCCTTTGCAGGCTGCATAGGCAGAGGACTACTCAAACCATGCAAAAGCACCACCGCTGTGTGATGCTTTCGCATGTCTGCGTGCGGGGAAGGGCCGGAGGGGGGGTGGCAGGACCCGGCATGCGGGGTAGACTTGCCCTGTGCTTGGCGTCCTTCCGCATGTCAGAGAAAATGATCGTAGATGTGTGTTTTTTCGCACATCTACTATCAGGTCTGAATTACCCCCTTGATTACATATTGCCAACGTAATGAGCAACTGTATTGGCCATCAATAACAAAATAAAAATAAAAACTAATTGCAGCCAATACTTACTAATAAAAATGGATGCTGCCAATGTAATTGCTATTAATTTCCCATGAAGGCAATGGCATGTATGCAATAGTGATCCTTTTTACCATGCGTCCTGCCCCCCCCCCCCCCCTCTGTGTCCTCTTACCTTCCTGGATGGGACCTTTCCTGCTTAACTTGCAGACAGTGTTCAGCAAGGCACAGTACACCTTCCACCTGCCCCCATACTATCCAATCAGATCGTCTTCCATCTTCAGACCATCCTCATCTCCCAGCACACTGTCTGAAGCAGATGAAGGGGGAAGTTAACCCTGCAGTGCCAGGCCCAGCTACAGCAGCCCTTTAATTACTGTGTGTGTGTATGCAGAACATGCGGGGGTCTGGTGTGTTACATAAATAAATCAGGTGCACTGACACAATCCTTAGGACTGACGACTCCCACCACATACAGTATCAGTTCCTGTGCTCCCACCCTGGGCCCTGGCTATAGGAATGGCAGTAAACAAACAGTTAACAGCAGGAGCTGCAGGAGGGGGAGATGAATAGGCAGTGGGCTGCACACAACACGGATGGACTGTGGCCGCGCAGTTCAGATGTCAGTGAGTGTGCACTGTGCAGATGTCCCGAGACAGTGAATTACCTTACGCTGGTGATTAAGCAGCTTCACCTCTGACCACCCTGGCAGCTCTGTCCGGCAATACACAGCAAATGGCAGTGGAAACAGGTGTGCCTGTCACATTGTTTCCACTAACACACAGCTCGAGCCCAGCAGCCGCACACACTGCTCCCGGCTAACGGCACCCGGAAGTGGCAGCAGGACGGAGCAGGTAATAGGTTCTGTGTTGTGTTCCAGCTGCTGGAACGCAAACCCGAAAGCGTGGAGGCCAGCAGCAAGCTGCAGGGACTCGCATGGTGTCCTGCTGGACCAATCTGCCCGGCCCCCTCCGTCTGCAAGAATGATTTACAAAAAAAAAAAAAAAAGTAGCAGCGGGAGACAGTGGAGAAGCGCCCCCTTGAGGCCAGGAGCCCGGCGGCAGCCGACTCCACTGCCTCCCACAGTTCCGCCCCTGCTTAGGACTGACGACTCCCACCACATACAGTATCAGTTCCTGTGCTCCCACCCTGGGCCCTGGCTATAGGAATGGCAGTAAACAAACAGTTAACAGCAGGAGCTGCAGGAGGGGGAGATGAATAGGCAGTGGGCTGCACACAACACGGATGGACTGTGGCCGCGCAGATCAGATGTCAGTGAGTGTGCACTGTGCAGATGTCCCGAGACAGTGAATTACCTTACGCTGGTGATTAAGCAGCTTCACCTCTGACCACCCTGGCAGCTCTGTCCGGCAATACACAGCAAATGGCAGTGGAAACAGGTGTGCCTGTCACATCGTTTCCACTAACACACAGCTCGAGCCCAGCAGCCGCACACACTGCTCCCGGCTAACGGCACCCGGAAGTGGCAGCAGGACGGAGCAGGTAATAGGTTCTGTGTTGTGTTCCAGCTGCTGGAACGCAAACCCGAAAGCGTGGAGGCCAGCAGCAAGCTGCAGGGACTCGCATGGTGTCCTGCTGGACCAATCCGCCCGGCCCCCTCCGTCTGCAAGAATGATTTACAAAAAAAAAAAAAAAAGTAGCAGCGGGAGACAGTGGAGAAGCGCCCCCTTGAGGCCAGGAGCCCGGCGGCAGCCGACTCCACTGCCTCCCACAGTTCCGCCCCTGATTATGAACATGTTGACATTCTGGATGTTGCCATACAATCCATGTCAACATCATGTTGTCAACATTCTAAATGTCAACACTATACCTGCATACCATACCTGTATCTATCCAGCACAATAATGTGAATCCAATGAGCCTTTAAACAGCATCTGCACAGTTGATGCACATGAAACAGCAGCCAGATGCTTTTGATCAGTGCAATTTAGAAACAATCCAAATGAAGACAGCTGGAGTAAAACAACTTGTGTTACCGGTATTTCACTGTACCTGGTTGTGGAGAGTACATGGTCCTAACGGGGGGAGATCACTGATGCGTTTTATCCAGGTCATTGGTATTTTTTCAAAGTCAATTATCATGTTCTTAACTTCTTGTTACATACCCTTAAGTTGCCTTTCTAGCCTTATTCATTCATTCATTCATTCATTCATTCATTCATTCATTCATTCATTCATTCATTCATTCATGCATTCATTCATTTCACACAAGAGTGGTGGTGTTGGGGTCCTTCTATCCCCCAGTTACTCCTGCTAACTCATACCCCCAGATCCATCCCTTACATTCTCTACCTGTTCACCTTTGAGTAGCTGTCATTTACCATTCCCCTGGCATTCCCACCAAATTCCTCGATCACTTTGCTTTACTGGCTCACTCACTTCCTTTCTTTAGACATTCCCTCCATTATCTTAGGTGAATTCAACTGACCTCAGTGGTCTCTTCCTCTAGATTTCTTTATCTCAAAATCTCCACAAAACTTAAAAATGGGCTCTTGTGACCTACTTCTTCAAACCCAGCCATGTCTCATCCTAACTAGAGATGTGCACCGGAAATTTTTCGGGTTTTGTGTTTTGGTTTTGGGTTCGGTTCCGTGGCCGTGTTTTGGGTTCGAACGCGTTTTGGCAAAACCTCACCGAATATTTTTTGTCGGATTCGGGTGTGTTTTGGATTCGGGTGTTTTTTTTTTAAAAACCCTAAAAAACAGCTTAAATCATAGAATTTGGGGGTCATTTTGATCCCAAAGTATTATTAACCTCAATAACCATAATTTCCACTCATTTTCAGTCTATTCTTAATACCTCACACCTCACAATATTATTTTTAGTCCTAAAATTTGCACCGAGGTCGCTGGATGACTAAGCTCAGCGACCCAAGTGGCCGACACAAACACCTGGCCCATCTAGGAGTGGCACTGCAGTGTCACGCAGGATGGCCCTTCCAAAAAACACTCCCCAAACAGCACATGACGCAAAGAAAAATGAAAGAAAAAAGAGGTGCAAGATGGAATTGTCCTTGGGCCCTCCCACCCACCCTTATGTTGTATAAACAGGACATGCACACTTTAACCAACCCATCATTTCAGTGACAGGGTCTGCCACACGACTGTGACTGAAATGACGGGTTGGTTTGGACCCCCACCAAAAAAGAAGCAATTAATCTCTCCTTGCACAAACTGGCTCTACAGAGGCAAGATGTCCACCTCATCATCATCCTCCGATTCATCACCGTGTACATCCCCCTCCTCACAGATTATCAATTCGTCCCCACTGGAATCCACCATCACAGCTCCCTGTGTACTTTGTGGAGGCAATTGCTGCTGGTGAATGTCTCCACGGAGGAATTGATTATAATTCATTTTAATGAACATCATCTTCTCCACATTTTCTGGAAGTAACCTCGTACGCCGATTGCTGACAAGGTGAGCGGCGGCACTAAACACTCTTTCGGAGTACACACTTGTGGGAGGGCAACTTAGGTAGAATAAAGCCAGTTTGTGCAAGGGCCTTCAAATTGCCTCTTTTTCCTGCCAGTATACGTACGGACTGTCTGACGTGCCTACTTGGATGCGGTCACTCATATAATCCTCCACCATTCTTTCAATGGAGAGAGAATCAAATGCAGTGCCAGTAGACGACATGTCCGTAATCGTTGGCAGGTCCTTCAGTCCGGACCAGATGTCAGCATCAGCAGTCGCTCCAGACTGCCCTGCATCACCGCCAGCGGGTGGGCTCGGAATTCTGAGCCTTTTCCTCGCACCCCCAGTTGCGGGAGAATGTGAAAGAGGAGATGTTGACAGGTCGCATTCCGCTTGACTTGACAATTTTCTCACCAGCAGTTCTTTGAACCCCTGCAGACTTGTGTCTGCCGGAAAGAGAGATCCAAGGTAGGTTTTAAATCTAGGATCGAGCACGGTGGCCAAAATGTAGTGCTCTGATTTCAACAGATTGACCACCCGTGAATCCTTGTTAAGCGAATTAAGGGCTCCATCCACAAGTCCCACATGCCTAGCGGAATCGCTCTGTGTTAGCTCCTCCTTCAATGTCTCCAGCTTCTTCTGCAAAAGCCTGATGAGGGGAATGACCTGACTCAGGCTCGCAGTGTCTGAACTGACTTCACGTGTGGCAAGTTCAAAAGGTTGCAGAACCTTGCACAACGTTGAAATCATTCTCCACTGCGCTTGAGACAGGTGCATTCCACCTCCTATATCGTGGTCAGTTGTATAGGCTTGAATGGCCTTTTGCTGCTCCTCCAACCTCTGAAGCATATAGAGGGTTGAATTCCACCTCGTTACCACTTCTTGCTTCAGATGATGGCAGGGCAGGTTCAGGCGTTTTTGGTGTTGCTCCAGTCTTCTGTACGTGGTGCCTGTACGCCGAAAGTGTCCCGCAATTCTTCTGGCCACCGACAGCATCTCTTGCACGCCCCTGTCGTTTTTTAAATAATTCTGCACCACCAAATTCAAGGTATGTGCAAAACATGGGACGTGCTGGAATTTGCCCATATTTAATGCACACACAATATTGCTGGCGTTGTCCGATGCCACAAATCCACAGGAGAGTCCAATTGGGGTAAGCCATTCCGCGATGATCTTCCTCAGTTGCCGTAAGAGGTTTTCAGCTGTGTGCGTATTCTGGAAAGCGGTGATACAAAGCGTAGCCTGCCTAGGAAAGAGTTGGCGTTTGCGAGATGCTGCTACTGGTGCCGCCGCTGCTGTTCTTGCGGCGGGAGTCCATACATCTACCCAGTGGGCTGTCACAGTCATATAGTCCTGAGTCTGCCCTGCTCCACTTGTCCACATGTCCGTGGTTAAGTGGACATTGGGTACAACTGCATTTTGTAGGACACTGGTGAGTCTTTTTCTGAGGTCTGTGTACATTTTCGGTATCGCCTGCCTAGAGAAATGGAACCTAGATGGTATTTGGTACCGGGGACACAGTACCTCAATCAAGTCTATAGTTGGCTCTGCAGTAATGATGGATACCGGAACCACGTTTCTCACCGCCCACGATGCCAAGGCCTCAGTTATCCGCTTTGCAGCAGGATGACTGCTGTGATATTTCATCTTCCTCGCAAAGGACTGTTGGACAGTCAATTGCTTGGTGGAAGTAGTAAAAGTGGTCTTACGACTTCCCCTCTGGGATGACCATCGACTCCCAGCAGCAACAACAGCAGCGCCAGCAGCAGTAGGCGTTACACGCAAGGATGCATCGGAGGAATCCCAGGCAGGAGAGGACTCGTCAGAATTGCCAGTGACATGGCCTGCAGGACTATTGGCATTCCTGGGGAAGGAGGAAATTGACACTGAGGGAGTTGGTGGGGTGGTTTGCGTGAGCTTGGTTACAAGAGGAAGGGATTTACTGGTCAGTGGACTGCTTCCGCTGTCGCCCAAAGTTTTTGAACTTGTCACTGACTTATGATGAATGCGCTGCAGGTGACGTATAAGGGAGGATGTTTCGAGGTGGTTAACGTCCTTACCCCTACTTATTACAGCTTGACAAAGGCAACACACGGCTTGACACCTGTTGTCCGCATTTCTGTTGAAATACTTCCACACCGAAGAGCTGATTTTTTTGGTATTTTCACCAGGCATGTCAATGGCCATATTCCTCAAACGGACAACAGGTGTCTCCCCGGGTGCCTGACTTAAACAAACCACCTCACCATCAGAATCCTCCTTGTCAATTTCCTCCCCAGCGCCAGCAACACCCATATCCTCCTCATCCTGGTGTACTTCAACACTGACATCTTCAATCTGACTATCAGGAACTGGACTGCGGGTGCTCCTTCAAGCACTTGCAGGGGGCGTGCAAATGGTGGAAGGCGCATGCTCTTCACGTCCAGTGTTGGGAAGGTCAGGCATCGCAACCGACACAATTGGACTCTCCTTGTGGATTTGTGATTTCGAAGAACGCACAATTCTTTGCTGTGCTTTTGCCAGCTTAAGTCTTTTCATTTTTCTAGCGAGAGGCAGAGTGCTTCCATCCTCATGTGAAGCTGAACCACTAGCCATGAACATAGGCCAGGGCCTCAGCCGTTCCTTGCCACTCCGTGTGGTCAATGGCATATTGGCAAGTTTACGCTTCTCCTCCGACAATTTTATTTTAGATTTTTGAGTCCTTTTTTTACTGATATTTTGTGTTTTGGATTTTACATGCTCTGTACTATGACATTGGGCATCGGCCTTGGCAGACGACGTTGATGGAATTTCATCGTCTCGGCCATGACTAGTGGCAGCAGCTTCAGCACGAGGTGGAAGTGGATCTTGATCTTTCCCTATTTTTGGAACCTAAACATTTTTGTTCTCCATATTTTAATAGGCACAACTAAAAGGCACCTCAGGTAAACAATGGAGATGGATGGATACTAGTATACTTATGGATGACGAGTGACTGACGACACAGAGGTAGCTACAGCCGTGGACTACCGTACTGCGTCTGCTAGTATAGAGATGATAATGATATAAAAAATATATATATATCACTACTGCAGGTATATATAATATAATGACGGACCTGCTGGACACTGTCAGCAGACTCCTAAACTACTAGTATGAAGAAGACAGAAAAAAAAACCCACCACAGGTAGGTATACAATTATGGACGAGCACTGACGACACAGAGGTAGCCACAGCCGTGGACTACCGTACTGCGTCTGCTAGTATAGAGATGATAATGATATAAAAAATATATATATATATCACTACTGCAGGTATATATAATATAATGACGGACCTGCTGGACACTGTCAGCAGACTCTTAAACTACTAGTATGAAGAAGATAGAAAAAAAAAACCACCACAGGTAGGTATACAATTATGGACGAGCACTGACGACACAGAGGTAACCACAGCCGTGGACTACCGTACTGCCTCTGCTAATATAGAGATGATAATGATATAAAAAATATATATATATCACTACTGCAGGTATATATAATATAATGACGGACCTGCTGGACACTGTCAGCAGACTCCTAAACTACTAGTATGAAAAAGATAGAAAAAAAAACCCCACCACAGGTAGGTATACAATTATGGACGAGCACTGATGACACAGAGGTAGCTACAGCCGTGGACTACCGTACTGCGTCTGCTAGTATAGAGATGATAATGATGTAAAAAATATATATATATCACTACTGCAGGTATATATAATATAATGACGGACCTGCTGGACACTGTCAGCAGACTCCTAAACTACTAGTATGAAGAAGATAGAAAAAAAAAACCACCACAGGTAGGTATACAATTATGGACGAGCACTGACGACACAGAGGTAGCCACAGCCGTGGACTACCGTACTGCGTCTGCTAATATAGAGATGATAATGATATATAAAATATATATATATCACTACTGCAGGTATATATAATATAATGATGGACCTGCTGGACACTGTCAGCAGACTCCTAAACTACTAGTATGAAGAAGATAGAAAAAAAAAACCCACCACAGGTAGGTATACAATTATGGACGAGCACTGACGACACAGAGGTAGCTACAGCCGTGGACTACCGTACTGCGTCTGCTAGTATAGAGATGATAATGATGTAAAAAATATATATATATCACTACTGCAGGTATATATAATATAATGACGGACCTGCTGGACACTGTCAGCAGACTCCTAAACTACTAGTATGAAGAAGATAGAAAAAAAAACCCCACCACAGGTAGGTATACAATTATGGACGAGCACTGACGACACAGAGGTAGCCACAGCCGTGGACTACCGTACTGCCTCTGCTAATATAGAGATGATAAAGATGATAGAGATGAACAAAAAAATATAACACTACTGCAGGTAAATATTTATATAATTTAATGAATGACGGACCTGCTGGACACTGTCAGCAGAATGCGTTTATAGAATAAAAAAAAAAACACCACAGGAGTGTTTAACTTTTTCAGGCAGACAATATACTGGTGGTCACTGGTCAGTCACACTGGCAGCAAAAGTGTGCACTGTACTCCTGCTATAACTGCACCCCAGTCTCCCCCACAATTCAGCTGTGTGAGCAGTGAGCACTCAGCACAGTCAGATATACATAGGTGATATTATCAATCATGCAGCACACTGAGGCTGAGCACAGATATGGTATGTGACTGTGTATCGGTTTTTTTCAGGCAGAGAATGGATTATATTAAATAATAAAGTGGTCAGTCACTAGTAACTAACTATCAGCAAAACTCTGCACTCTGAGTACTCCTAATGCTCCCCAAAATTACTAAGTAATCAACTCAAGTGTCTAATCTATTCTAACGGAGAGGACGCCAGCCACGTCCTCTCCCTATCAATCTCAATGCACGTGTGAAAATGGCGGCGATGCGCGGCTCCTTATATAGAATCCGAGTCTCGCGATAGAATACGAGCCTCGCGAGAATCCGACAGCGGGATGATGACATTCGGGCGCGCTCGGGTTAGCCGAGCAAGGCGGGAAGATCCGAGTCTGCCTCGGACCCGTGTAAAAAGGCTGAAGTTCGGGGGGTTCGGATTCCGAGGAACCGAACCCGCTCATCTCTACATTCTGTGTGCTATAATGTGAATTTCGGCTCATTCTGTGTTCTATAATGTGAAAGGGGCACCAGTACTAGTTAGTATTAGCGGTCCTACTAATGTGGTGCATAATGTGTATACGGGGTATATGGTGTGGTAAACTACCCTGAAGAACACGCCCCTTTTTGAGTGGCCACACCCCCTTTTCAGAGCGCGTGCGCATGATTGCAAACTTCACTTTTCCATACCCCCACTTCAAAATTTCCACTTCGACCACTGATACACGATAAGAAAGACTAGAGGGGTCATTCTGACCCGTTCGCTCGCTGCGTTTTAACGCAGCAGAGTGAACGAGTCCCTGTTGCGCATTCACCTTAGTGGGCCGGCGCATGCCAGATGGCCGAAGGCCGTAGCAGGAAAGCGATCGCCTCTGCCTGATTGACAGGCAGAGGCGATCGCTGGGTGGGAGGGGGAGGAATGGCGGTGTTTGGGCGGAACGGCGGCATTTGGCCTCCGTTTCGTGGGTTTGGTCCAGCCAACGCAGGCGTCACGCAGCTGCTGCGGGCCAGGTAGCGGCGAGTAGCTCCCGGCCAGCACGCTAAAGCTGCACTGGCTGGGAGCTACTCTTGAAGTGCAAAGGCATCGCCGCTGTGCGATGCCTTTGCACTTCTGCGAGGGAGAGCCGGACTGACATGCGGGGTGGACTAGCCCTTTGCTGGGCGTTTCCCCGCATGTCTAGGAAGAAGATCGTAGCTGTGCTAAATTTAGCACAGCTACGATCAACTCGGAATGACCCCCAATATACAGTAATTTATATGATTCACTATTAAATCAGCTTAGTGCAAGGACACATAGGTGAGTGGGTAAACTTGTAATCAGTGTGTATGAATACATAACCCCTCCCCCCCCCCCCACCTTCCCAAACATATGTTCGGTAGAGATGAGCGGGTTCGGTTCCTCGGAAACCGAACCCGCCCGAACTTCATGTTTTTTTACACGGGTCCGAGCGACTCGGATCTTCCCGCCTTGCTCGGTTAACCCGAGCGCGCCCGAACGTCATCATCCCGCTGTCGGATTCTCGCGAGGCTCGGATTCTATCGCGAGACTCGGATTCTATATAAGGAGCCGCGCGTCGCCGCCATTTTCACACGTGCATTAAGATTCATAGGGAGAGGACGTGGCTGGCGTCCTCTCCGTTTATAGAGAAGAGAGTGAGACTAGAGTAGAGAGAGACACAGTAGTAATTTTGGGGAGCATTAGGAGGAGTACTACTACTTGCTGAAGTGATAGATAGATAGTGTGACTGTATAATGTATATCTGACTTGTGGGGGAGACACTGACAGTGGGGAGCAGTTAGAGTCTGAGAGCAGGACTCAGGAGTACATATAACGTACAGTGCACACTTTTGCTGCCAGAGTGCCACACTGCCATTGTGACCACACTGACCACCAGTATAATATATATTATATTGTGATTGTCTTCTTAGGAGTACTACTTGCAAGTTGCTGATAGTGTGACCAGTGACCTGACCACCAGTTTAATAATCACCACCAGTTTAATATATATATATATATATATAATTGTATATAATATATATATAATATTGTATACCACCTACCCGTTTTTTTTTTCTTTCTTCTTCTTTATGCATACTACTATAGTAGCTTACTGTAGCAGTCTGCGGTGCTGCTGAGCTGACAGTGTCCAGCAGGTCCGTCATCAGTCATTACATAATAAATATATATACCTGTCCGGCTGCAGTACTAGTGATATTATATATATATATATATATATATATATATAAATTTCATCTCATTATCATCCAGTCTATATTAGCAGCAGACACAGTACGGTAGTCCACGGCTGTAGCTACCTCTGTGTCGGCAGTCGCTGGTCCATCCATAATTGTATACCACCTACCCGTGTTTTTTTTTTTTTTTCTTTCTTCTTGATACATACTACTATAGTAGCTTACTGTAGCAGTCTGCGGTGCTGCTGAGCTGACAGTGTCCAGCAGGTCCGTCATCAGTCATTACATAATAAATATATATACCTGTCCGGCTGCAGTACTAGTGATATTATATATATATATATATATATATTAATTTCATCTCATTATCATCCAGTCTATATTAGCAGCAGACACAGTACGGTAGTCCACGGCTGTAGCTACCTCTGTGTCGGCAGTCGCTGGTCCATCCATAATTGTATACCACCTACCCGTGTTTTTTTTTTTTTTCTTTCTTCTTGATACATACTACTATAGTAGCTTACTGTAGCAGTCTGCGGTGCTGCTGAGCTGACAGTGTCCAGCAGGTCCGTCATCAGTCATTACATAATAAATATATATACCTGTCCGGCTGCAGTACTAGTGATATTATATATATATATATATATATATATATATATTAATTTCATCTCATTATCATCCAGTCTATATTAGCAGCAGACACAGTACGGTAGTCCACGGCTGTAGCTACCTCTGTGTCGGCAGTCGCTGGTCCATCCATAATTGTATACCACCTACCCGTGTTTTTTTTTTTTCTTTCTTCTTGATACATACTACTATAGTAGCTTACTGTAGCAGTCTGCGGTGCTGCTGAGCTGACAGTGTCCAGCAGGTCCGTCATCAGTCATTACATAATAAATATATATACCTGTCCGGCTGCAGTACTAGTGATATTATATATATATATATATATTAATTTCATCTCATTATCATCCAGTCTATATTAGCAGCAGACACAGTACGGTAGTCCACGGCTGTAGCTACCTCTGTGTCGGCAGTCGCTGGTCCATCCATAATTGTATACCACCTACCCGTGTTTTTTTTTTTTCTTTCTTCTTGATACATACTACTATAGTAGCTTACTGTAGCAGTCTGCGGTGCTGCTGAGCTGACAGTGTCCAGCAGGTCCGTCATCAGTCATTACATAATAAATATATATACCTGTCCGGCTGCAGTACTAGTAATATTATATATATATATATATATATTAATTTCATCTCATTATCATCCAGTCTATATTAGCAGCAGACACAGTACGGTAGTCCACGGCTGTAGCTACCTCTGTGTCGGCAGTCGCTGGTCCATCCATAATTGTATACCATCTACCCGTGTTTTTTTTTTTTTTTTCTTTCTTCTTGATACATACTACTATAGTAGCTTACTGTAGCAGTCTGCGGTGCTGCTGAGCTGACAGTGTCCAGCAGGTCCGTCATCAGTCATTACATAATAAATATATATACCTGTCCGGCTGCAGTACTAGTGATATTATATATATATATATATATATTAATTTCATCTCATTATCATCCAGTCTATATTAGCAGCAGACACAGTACGGTAGTCCACGGCTGAAGCTACCTCTGTGTCGGCAGTCGCTGGTCCATCCATAAGTATACTAGTATCCATCCATCTCCATTGTTTACCTGAGGTGCCTTTTAGTTGTGCCTATTAAAATATGGAGAACAAAAATGTTGAGGTTCCAAAATTAGGGAAAGATCAAGATCCACTTCCACCTCGTGCTGAAGCTGCTGCCACTAGTCATGGCCGAGACGATGAAATGCCAGCAACGTCGTCTGCCAAGGCCGATGCCCAATGTCATAGTACAGAGCATGTAAAATCCAAAACACCAAATATCAGTAAAAAAAGGACTCCAAAATCTAAAATAAAATTGTCGGAGGAGAAGCGTAAACTTGCCAATATGCCATTTACCACACGGAGTGGCAAGGAACGGCTGAGGCCCTGGCCTATATTCATGGCTAGTGGTTCAGCTTCACATGAGGATGGAAGCACTCAGCCTCTTGCTAGAAAAATGAAAAGACTCAAGCTGGCAAAAGCACCGCAAAGAACTGTGCGTTCTTCGAAATCCCAAATCCACAAGGAGAGTCCAATTGTGTCGTTTGCGATGCCTGACCTTCCCAACACTGGACGTGAAGAGCATGCGCCTTCCACCATTTGCACGCCCCCTGCAAGTGCTGGAAGGAGCACCCGCAGTCCAGTTCCTGATAGTCAGATTGAAGATGTCAGTGTTGAAGTACACCAGGATGAGGAGGATATGGGTGTTGCTGGCGCTGGGGAGGAAATTGACCAGGAGGATTCTGATGGTGAGGTGGTTTGTTTAAGTCAGGCACCCGGGGAGACACCTGTTGTCTGTGGGAGGAATAGGGCCGTTGACATGCCTGGTGAAAATACCAAAAAAATCAGCTCTTCGGTGTGGAAGTATTTCACTAGAAATGCGGACAACATTTGTCAAGCCGTGTGTTGCCTTTGTCAAGCTGTAATAAGTAGGGGTAAGGACGTTAACCACCTCGGAACATCCTCCCTTATACGTCACCTGCAGCGCATTCATAATAAGTCAGTGACAAGTTCAAAAACTTTGGGCGACAGCGGAAGCAGTCCACTGACCAGTAAATCCCTTCCTCTTGTAACCAAGCTCACGCAAACCACCCCACCAACTCCCTCAGTGTCAATTTCCTCCTTCCCCAGGAATGCCAATAGTCCTGCAGGCCATGTCACTGGCAATTCTGACGAGTCCTCTCCTGCCTGGGATTCCTCCGATGCATCCTTGCGTGTAACGCCTACTGCTGCTGGCGCTGCTGTTGTTGCTGCTGGGAGTCGATGGTCATCCCAGAGGGGAAGTCGTAAGCCCACTTTTACTACTTCCACCAAGCAATTGACTGTCCAACAGTCCTTTGCGAGGAAGATGAAATATCACAGCAGTCATCCTGTTGCAAAGCGGATAACTGAGGCCTTGACAACTATGTTGGTGTTAGACGTGCGTCCGGTATCCGCCGTTAGTTCACAGGGAACTAGACAATTTGTTGAGGTAGTGTGCCCCCGTTACCAAATACCATCTAGGTTCCACTTCTCTAGGCAGGCGATACCGAGAATGTACACGGACGTCAGAAAAAGACTCACCAGTGTCCTAAAAAATGCAGTTGTACCCAATGTCCACTTAACCACGGACATGTGGACAAGTGGAGCAGGGCAGGGTAAGGACTATATGACTGTGACAGCCCACTGGGTAGATGTATGGACGCCCGCCGCAAGAACAGCAGCGGCGGCACCAGTAGCAGCATCTCGCAAACGCCAACTCTTTCCTAGGCAGGCTACGCTTTGTATCACCGGTTTCCAGAATACGCACACAGCTGAAAACCTCTTACGGCAACTGAGGAAGATCATCGCGGAATGGCTTACCCCAATTGGACTCTCCTGTGGATTTGTGGCATCGGACAACGCCAGCAATATTGTGTGTGCATTAAATATGGGCAAATTCCAGCACGTCCCATGTTTTGCACATACCTTGAATTTGGTGGTGCAGAATTTTTTTAAAAACGACAGGGGCGTGCAAGAGATGCTGTCGGTGGCCAGAAGAATTGCGGGACACTTTCGGAGGACAGGCACCACGTACAGAAGACTGGAGCAACACCAAAAACGCCTGAACCTGCCCTGCCATCATCTGAAGCAAGAAGTGGTAACGAGGTGGAATTCAACCCTATATATGCTTCAGAGGTTGGAGGAGCAGCAAAAGGCCATTCAAGCCTATACAATTGAGCACGATATAGGAGGTGGAATGTACCTGTCTCAAGCGCAGTGGAGAATGATTTCAACGTTGTGCAAGGTTCTGCAACCTTTTGAACTTGCCACACGTGAAGTCAGTTCAGACACTGCCAGCCTGAGTCAGGTCATTCCCCTCATCAGGATTTTGCAGAAGAAGCTGGAGGCATTGAAGGAGGAGCTAAAAGGGAGCGATTCCGCTAGGCATGTGGGACTTGTGGATGGAGCCCTTAATTCGCTTAACAAGGATTCACGGGTGGTCAATCTGTTGAAATCAGAGCACTACATTTTGGCCACCGTGCTCGATCCTAGATTTAAAACCTACCTTGGATCTCTCTTTCCGGCAGACACAAGTCTGCTGGGGTTCAAAGACCTGCTGGTGACAAAATTGTCAAGTCAAGCGGAACGCGACCTGTCAACATCTCCTCCTTCACATTCTCCCGCAACTGGGGGTGCGAGGAAAAGGCTCAGAATTCCGAGCCCACCCGCTGGCGGTGATGCAGGGCAGTCTGGAGCGACTGCTGATGCTGACATCTGGTCCGGACTGAAGGACCTGACAACGATTACGGACATGTCGTCTACTGTCACTGCATATGATTCTCTCCCCATTGAAAGTATGGTGGAGGATTATATGAGTGACCGCATCCAAGTAGGCACGTCAGACAGTCCGTACTTATACTGGCAGGAAAAAGAGGCAATTTGGAGGCCCTTGCACAAACTGGCTTTATTCTACCTAAGTTGCCCTCCCACAAGTGTGTACTCCGAAAGAGTGTTTAGTGCCGCCGCTCACCTTGTCAGCAATCGGCGTACGAGGTTACTTCCAGAAAATGTGGAGAAGATGATGTTCATTAAAATGAATTATAATCAATTCCTCCGTGGAGACATTGACCAGCAGCAATTGCCTCCACAAAGTAGTACACAGGGAGCTGAGATGGTGGATTCCAGTGGGGACGAATTGATAATCTGTGAGGAGCGGGATGTACACGGTGATATATCGGAGGATGATGATGAGGTGGACATCTTGCCTCTGTAGAGCCAGTTTGTGCAAGGAGAGATTAATTGCTTCTTTTTCGGTGGGGGTCCAAACCAACCCGTCATTTCAGTCACAGTCGTGTGGCAGACCCTGTCACTGAAATAATGAGTTGGTTAAAGTGTGCATGTCCTGTTTATACAACATAAGGGTGGGTGGGAGGGCCCAAGGACAATTCCATCTTGCACCTCTTTTTTCTTTCATTTTTATTTGCGTCATGTGCTGTTTGGGGAGTGTTTTTTGGAAGGGCCATCCTGCGTGCCACTGCAGTGCCACTCCTAGATGGGCCAGGTGTTTGTGTCGGCCACTAGGGTCGCTTATCTTACTCACACAGCTACCTCATTGCGCCTCTTTTTTTCTTCTTTGCGTCATGTGCTGTTTGGGGAGTGTTTTTTGGAAGGGCCATCCTGCGTGACACTGCAGTGCCACTCCTAGATGGGCCAGGTGTTTGTGTCGGCCACTAGGGTCGCTTATCTTACTCACACAGCTACCTCATTGCGCCTCTTTTTTTCTTTGCGTCATGTGCTGTTTGGGGAGTGTTTTTTGGAAGGGCCATCCTGCGTGCCACTGCAGTGCCACTCCTAGATGGGCCAGGTGTTTGTGTCGGCCACTAGGGTCGCTTATCTTACTCACACAGCTACCTCATTGCTCCTCTTTTTTTCTTTGCGTCATGTGCTGTTTGGGGAGTGTTTTTTGGAAGGGCCATCCTGCGTGCCACTGCAGTGCCACTCCTAGATGGGCCAGGTGTTTGTGTCGGCCACTAGGGTCGCTTATCTTACTCACACAGCTACCTCATTGCGCCTCTTTTTTTCTTCTTTGCGTCATGTGCTGTTTGGGGAGTGTTTTTTGGACGGGCCATCCTGCGTGACACTGCAGTGCCACTCCTAGATGGGCCAGGTGTTTGTGTCGGCCACTAGGGTCGCTTATCTTACTCACACAGCTACCTCATTGCGCCTCTTTTTTTCTTTGCGTCATGTGCTATTTGGGGAGTGTTTTTTGGAAGGGCCATCCTGCGTGACACTGCAGTGCCACTCCTAGATGGGCCAGGTGTTTGTGTCGGCCACTAGGGTCGCTTATCTTACTCACACAGCTACCTCATTGCGCCTCTTTTTTTCTTCTTTGCGTCATGTGCTGTTTGGGGAGTGTTTTTTGGAAGGGCCATCCTGCGTGACACTGCAGTGCCACTCCTAGATGGGCCAGGTGTTTGTGTCGGCCACTTGGGTCGCTTAGCTTAGTCATCCAGCGACATCGGTGCAAATTTTAGGACTAAAAATAATATTGTGAGGTGTGAGGTATTCAGAATAGACTGAAAATGAGTGGAAATTATGGTTTTTGAGGTTAATAATACTTTGGGATCAAAATGACCCCCAAATTCTATGATTTAAGCTGTTTTTTAGTGTTTTTTGAAAAAAACACCCGAATCCAAAACACACCCGAATCCGACAAAAAAAATTCGGTGAGGTTTTGCCAAAACGCGGTCGAACCCAAAACACGGCCGCGGAACCGAACCCAAAACCAAAACACAAAACCCGAAAAATTTCAAGTGCACATCTCTAATGTTCGGCTCTGTCTGAGTGGAGGTGCGGCTGTGTATCAGTGAGGATGAGCCCCACAGAGCCCCTTAGTGTCTAAACAAACATTAAGGGCCCATTTATGACCGAGTGATAAGGGTTTTATCACTCGTTGCCTGTATTAAATGCAGCTGTTGCTACTATCTATGAACACTGATAGCACTGTTTTTCTAATGACAGACAGCAGCACTAGTCAGTATTCTTGTGCCCATACAAAATGTTTAGGTTTGGTATTTAACAACGACCAGTTTTTCTAACTTACCGCTCGTTGTGGTTAATTAAATTCTGAAAGGTATTTCTGCTTTTATCTAGAACTGAGGAGCGCTAAGGTCCTGGAGGGGAGGTTGCGGTATCAGGGTCCTTACCCACAATGCACTGCAGCAGCTCTTTCTAAGCCCCTTCCCTCCCACTCTTTGCATTTGTCCCCCACTCTTTGCCTCCTATTCTGCAACCCCCAGCACCCCCCACCTCCAGCTCTCCACACTCTCCATCCTGCTCTCCGGAATCCACACTAATCCACTTCACTCACTGACCAGGATGGGGCGGGAAGGGGAGGAAGGGGGGGGGGGGTAATTGGGCAGAAAAACACAGCTGGCCTGTTGGTGTTGAATACATGCTGAAAAAATGTGTCAAAGGAGCCTACTGTATTTATCAAATAATATTTGCGGGTGTTTTCTGGGGTACACGCAAAATATGAAAATGTCGGCCTTGTGAACATCGACAGTTGCCATTTTGACAATGGGATTTAGGGGGACATGTACTAAGCAGTGATAAAAGTGGAGAAGTGAGCCAGTGGAGAAGTTGCCCATGGCAACCAATCAGCATTGACGTAACATTTATAATTTGCATACTATAAAAGTATACAGAGCAGATGATTGGTTGCCATGGGCAACTTCTCCACTTTTATCACTGCTTAGTACATGTCCCCCTAAATGTTAAAACTCACTGTTAGCTTAATCTTTACCCTAAAATTCTATTCTAAAAATGTCGACAATATGTTAGACTCTATATTGTGAATGTTAATATGTTGTATATCAATATTATGAACATGTTGACATTCTGGATGTTGCCATACAATCCATGTCAACATCATGTTGTCAACATTCTAAATGTCAACACTATACCTGCATACCATACCTGTATCTATCCAGCACAATAATGTGAATCCAATGAGCCTTTAAACAGCATCTGCACAGTTGATGCACATGAAACAGCAGCCAGATGCTTTTGATCAGTGCAATTTAGAAACAATCCAAATGAAGACAGCTGGAGTAAAACAACTTGTGTTACCGGTATTTCACTGTACCTGGTTGTGGAGAGTACATGGTCCTAACGGGGGGAGATCACTGATGCGTTTTATCCAGGTCATTGGTATTTTTTCAAAGTCAATTATCATGTTCTTAACTTCTCGTTACATACCCTTAAGTTGCCTTTCTAGCCTTATTCATTCATTCATTCATGCATTCATTCATTTTCACACAAGAGTGGTGGTGTTGGGGTCCTTCTATCCCCCAGTTACTCCTGCTAACTCATACCCCCAGATCCATCCCTTACATTCTCTACCTGTTCACCTTTGAGTAGCTGTCATTTACCATTCCCCTGGCATTCCCACCAAATTCCTCGATCACTTTGCTTTACTGGCTCACTCACTTCCTTTCTTTAGACATTCCCTCCATTATCTTAGGTGAATTCAACTGACCTCAGTGGTCTCTTCCGCTAGATTTCTTTATCTCAAAATCTCCACAAAACTTAAAAATGGGCTCTCGTGACCTACTTCTTCAAACCCAGCCATGTCTCATCCTAACTAGAGATGTGCACCGGAAATTTTTCGGGTTTTGTGTTTTGGTTTTGGGTTCGGTTCCGTGGCCGTGTTTTGGGTTCGAATGCGTTTTGGCAAAACCTCACCGAATATTTTTTGTCGGATTCGGGTGTGTTTTGGATTCGGGTGTTTTTTTTTTAAAAACCCTAAAAAACAGCTTAAATCATAGAATTTGGGGGTCATTTTGATCCCAAAGTATTATTAACCTCAATAACCATAATTTCCACTCATTTTCAGTCTATTCTGAACACCTCACACCTCACAATATTATTTTTAGTCCTAAAATTTGCACCGAGGTCGCTAGATGACTAAGCTCAGCGACCCAAGTGGCCGACACAAACACCTGGCCCATCTAGGAGTGGCACTGCAGTGTCACGCAGGATGGCCCTTCCAAAAAACACTCCCCAAACAGCACATGACGCAAAGAAAAATGAAAGAAAAAAGAGGTGCAAGATGGAATTGTCCTTGGGCCCTCCCACCTACCCTTATGTTGTATAAACAGGACATGCACACTTTAACCAACCCATCATTTCAGTGACAGGGTCTGCCACACGACTGTGACTGAAATGACGGGTTGGTTTGGACCCCCACCAAAAAAGAAGCAATTAATCTCTCCTTGCACAAACTGGCTCTACAGAGGCAAGATGTCCACCTCATCATCATCCTCCGATTCATCACCGTGTACATCCCCCTCCTCACAGATTATCAATTCGTCCCCACTGGAATCCACCATCACAGCTCCCTGTGTACTTTGTGGAGGCAATTGCTGCTGGTGAATGTCTCCACGGAGGAATTGATTATAATTCATTTCAATGAACATCATCTTCTCCACATTTTCTGGAAGTAACCTCGTACGCCGATTGCTGACAAGGTGAGCGGCGGCACTAAACACTCTTTCGGAGTACACACTAGTGGGAGGGCAACTTAGGTAGAATAAAGCCAGTTTGTGCAAGGGCCTCCAAATTGCCTCTTTTTCCTGCCAGTATACGTACGGACTGTCAGACGTGCCTACTTGGATGCGGTCACTCATATAATCCTCCACCATTCTTTCAATGGAGAGAGAATCATATGCAGTGCCAGTAGACGACATGTCCGTAATCGTTGGCAGGTCCTTCAGTCCGGACCAGATGTCAGCATCAGCAGTCGCTCCAGACTGCCCTGCATCACCGCCAGCGGGTGGGCTCGGAATTCTGAGCCTTTTCCTCGCACCCCCAGTTGCGGGAGAATGTGAAGGAGGAGATGTTGACAGGTCGCATTCCGCTTGACTTGACAATTTTCTCACCAGCAGTTCTTTGAACCCCTGCAGACTTGTGTCTGCCGGAAAGAGAGATCCAAGGTAGGTTTTAAATCTAGGATCGAGCACGGTGGCCAAAATGTAGTGCTCTGATTTCAACAGATTGACCACCCGTGAATCCTTGTTAAGCGAATTAAGGGCTCCATCCACAAGTCCCACATGCCTAGCGGAATCGCTCTGTGTTAGCTCCTCCTTCAATGTCTCCAGCTTCTTCTGCAAAAGCCTGATGAGGGGAATGACCTGACTCAGGCTCGCAGTGTCTGAACTGACTTCACGTGTGGCAAGTTCAAAAGGTTGCAGAACCTTGCACAACGTTGAAATCATTCTCCACTGCGCTTGAGACAGGTGCATTCCACCTCCTATATCGTGCTCAGTTGTATAGGCTTGAATGGCCTTTTGCTGCTCCTCCAACCTCTGAAGCATATAGAGGGTTGAATTCCACCTCGTTACCACTTCTTGCTTCAGATGATGGCAGGGCAGGTTCAGGCGTTTTTTGTGTTGCTCCAGTCTTCTGTACGTGGTGCCTGTACGCCGAAAGTGTCCCGCAATTCTTCTGGCCACCGACAGCATCTCTTGCACGCCCCTGTCGTTTTTTAAATAATTCTGCACCACCAAATTCAAGGTATGTGCAAAACATGGGACGTGCTGGAATTTGCCCATATTTAATGCACACACAATATTGCTGGCGTTGTCCGATGCCACAAATCCACAGGAGAGTCCAATTGGGGTAAGCCATTCTGCGATGATCTTCCTCAGTTGCCGTAAGAGGTTTTTAGCTGTGTGCGTATTCTGGAAAGCGGTGATACAAAGCGTAGCCTGCCTAGGAAAGAGTTGGCGTTTGCGAGATGCTGCTACTGGTGCCGCCGCTGCTGTTCTTGCGGCGGGAGTCAATACATCTACCCAGTGGGCTGTCACAGTCATATAGTCCTGAGTCTGCCCTGCTCCACTTGTCCACATGTCCGTGGTTAAGTGGACATTGGGTACAACTGCATTTTGTAGGACACTGGTGAGTCTTTTTCTGAGGTCTGTGTACATTTTCGGTATCGCCTGCCTAGAGAAATGGAACCTAGATGGTATTTGGTACCGGGGACACAGTACCTCAATCAAGTCTATAGTTGGCTCTGCAGTAATGATGGATACCGGAACCACGTTTCTCACCGCCCAGGATGCCAAGGCCTCAGTTATCCGCTTTGCAGCAGGATGACTGCTGTGATATTTCATCTTCCTCGCAAAGGACTGTTGGACAGTCAATTGCTTGGTGGAAGTAGTAAAAGTGGTCTTACGACTTCCCCTCTGGGATGACCATCGACTCCCAGCAGCAACAACAGCAGCGCCAGCAGCAGTAGGCGTTACACGCAAGGATGCATCGGAGGAATCCCAGGCAGGAGAGGACTCGTCAGAATTGCCAGTGACATGGCCTGCAGGACTATTGGCATTCCTGGGGAAGGAGGAAATTGACACTGAGGGAGTTGGTGGGGTGGTTTGCGTGAGCTTGGTTACAAGAGGAAGGGATTTACTGGTCAGTGGACTGCTTCCGCTGTCGCCCAAAGTTTTTGAACTTGTCACTGACTTATGATGAATGCGCTGCAGGTGACGTATAAGGGAGGATGTTTTGAGGTGGTTAACGTCCTTACCCCTACTTATTACAGCTTGACAAAGGCAACACACGGCTTGACACCTTTTGTCCGCATTTCTGTTGAAATACTTCCACACCGAAGAGCTGATTTTTTTGGTATTTTCACCAGGCATGTCAATGGCCATATTCCTCCCACGGACAACAGGTGTCTCCCCGGGTGCCTGACTTAAACAAACCACCTCACCATCAGAATCCTCCTTGTCAATTTCCTCCCCAGCGCCAGCAACACCCATATCCTCCTCATCCTGGTGTACTTCAACACTGACATCTTCAATCTGACTATCAGGAACTGGACTGCGGGTGCTCCTTCCAGCAATTGCAGGGGGCGTGCAAATGGTGGAAGGCGCATGCTCTTCACGTCCAGTGTTGGGAAGGTCAGGCATCGCAACCGACACAATTGGACTCTCCTTGTGGATTTGTGAATTCGAAGAGCGCACAGTTCTTTGCTGTGCTTTTGCCAGCTTAAGTCTTTTCATTTTTCTAGCGAGAGGCTGAGTGCTTCCATCCTCATGTGAAGCTGAACCACTAGCCATGAACATAGGCCAGGGCCTCAGCCGTTCCTTGCCACTCCGTGTGGTAAATGGCATATTGGCAAGTTTACGCTTCTCCTCCGACAATTTTATTTTAGATTTTTGAGTCCTTTTTTTACTGATATTTTGTGTTTTGGATTTTACATGCTCTGTACTATGACATTGGGCATCGGCCTTGGCAGACGACGTTGATGGAATTTCATCGTCTCGGCCATGACTAGTGGCAGCAGCTTCAGCACGAGGTGGAAGTGGATCTTGATCTTTCCCTATTTTTGGAACCTCAACATTTTTGTTCTCCATATTTTAATAGGCACAACTAAAAGGCACCTCAGGTAAACAATGGAGATGGATGGATACTAGTATACTTATGGATGACGAGTGACTGACGACACAGAGGTAGCTACAGCCGTGGACTACCGTACTGCGTCTGCTAGTATAGAGATGATAATGATATAAAAAATATATATATATCACTACTGCAGGTATATATAATGTAATGATGGACCTGCTGGACACTGTCAGCAGACTCCTAAACTACTAGTATGTAGAAGATAGAAAAAAAAACCCCACCACAGGTAGGTATACAATTATGGACGAGCACTGACGACACAGAGGTAGCTACAGCCGTGGACTACCGTGCTGCGTCTGCTAGTATAGAGATGACAATGATATAAAAAATATATATATATCACTACTGCAGGTATATATAATATAATGACGGACCTGCTGGACACTGTCAGCAGACTCCTAAACTACTAGTATGAAGAAGATAGAAAAATAAACCCCACCACAGGTAGGTATACAATTATGGACGAGTACTGATGACACAGAGGTAGCCACAGCCGTGGACTACCGTACTGCGTCTGCTAGTATAGAGATGATAATGATATAAAAAATATATATATATCACTACTGCAGGTATATATAATATAATGACGGACATGCTGGACACTGTCAGCAGACTCCTAAACTACTAGTATGAAGAAGATAGAAAAAAAAACCCCACCACAGGTAGGTATACAATTATGGACGAGCACTGACGACACAGAGGTAGCTACAGCCGTGGACTACCGTACTGCATCTGCTAGTATAGAGTAGAGATGTGCACTTGAAATTTTTCGGGTTTTGTGTTTTGGTTTTGGGTTCGGTTCCGCGGCCGTGTTTTGGGTTCGACCGCGTTTTGGCAAAACCTCACCGAATTTTTTTTGTCGGATTCGGGTGTGTTTTGGATTCGGGTGTTTTTTTTCAAAAAACCCTAAAAAACAGCTTAAATCATAGAATTTGGGGGTCATTTTGATCCCAAAGTATTATTAACCTCAAAAACCATAATTTCCACTCATTTTCAGTCTATTCTGAATACCTCACATCTCACAATATTATTTTTAGTCCTAAAATTTGCACCGAGGCAGCTGTGTGAGTAAGATAAGCGACCCTAGTGGCCGACACAAACACCGGGCCCATCTAGGAGTGGCACTGCAGTGTCACGCAGGATGGCCCTTCCAAAAAACACTCCCCAAACAGCACATGACGCAAAGAAAAAAAGAGGCGCAATGAGGTAGCTGTGTGAGTAAGATAAGCGACCCTAGTGGCCGACACAAACACCTGGCCCATCTAGGAGTGGCACTGCAGTGTCACGCAGGATGGCCCTTCCAAAAAACACTCCCCAAACAGCACATGACGCAAAGAAAAAAAGAGGCGCAATGAGGTAGCTGTGTGAGTAAGATAAGCGACCCTAGTGGCCGACACAAACACCGGGCCCATCTAGGAGTGGCACTGCAGTGTCACGCAGGATGGCCCTTCCAAAAAACACTCCCCAAACAGCACATGACGCAAAGAAAAAAAGAGGCGCAATGAGGTAGCTGTGTGAGTAAGATAAGCGACCCTAGTGGCCGACACAAACACCGGGCCCATCTAGGAGTGGCACTGCAGTGTCACGCAGGATGGCCCTTCCAAAAAACACTCCCCAAACAGCACATGACGCAAAGAAAAAAAGAGGCGCAATGAGGTAGCTGTGTGAGTAAGATAAGCGACCCTTGTGGCCGACACAAACACCGGGCCCATCTAGGAGTGGCACTGCAGTGTCACGCAGGATGGCCCTTCCAAAAAACACTCCCCAAACAGCACATGACGCAAAGAAAAAAAGAGGCGCAATGAGGTAGCTGTGTGAGTAAGATAAGCGACCCTAGTGGCCGACACAAACACCTGGCCCATCTAGGAGTGGCACTGCAGTGTCACGCAGGATGGCCCTTCCAAAAAACACTCCCCAAACAGCACATGACGCAAAGAAAAATTAAAGAAAAAAGAGGTGCAAGATGGAATTGTCCTTGGGCCCTCCCACCCACCCTTATGTTGTATAAACAGGACATGCACACTTTAACCAACCCATCATTTCATTGACAGGGTCTGCCACACGACTGTGACTGAAATGACGGGTTGGTTTGGACCCCCACCGAAAAAGAAGCAATTAATCTCTCCTTGCACAAACTGGCTCTACAGAGGCAAGATGTCCACCTCATCATCATCCTCCGATATATCACCGTGTACATCCCGCTCCTCACAGATTATCAATTCGTCCCCACTGGAATCCACCATCTCAGCTCCCTGTGTACTTTGTGGAGGCAATTGCTGCTGGTCAATGTCTCCACGGAGGAATTGATTATAATTCATTTTAATGAACATCATCTTCTCCACATTTTCTGGAAGTAACCTCGTACGCCGATTGCTGACAAGGTGAGCGGCGGCACTAAACACTCTTTCGGAGTACACACTTGTGGGAGGGCAACTTAGGTAGAATAAAGCCAGTTTGTGCAAGGGCCTCCAAATTGCCTCTTTTTCCTGCCAGTATAAGTACGGACTGTCTGACGTGCCTACTTGGATGCGGTCACTCATATAATCCTCCACCGTTCTTTCAATGGTGAGAGAATCATATGCAGTGACAGTAGACGACATGTCCGTAATCGTTGTCAGGTCCTTCAGTCCGGACCAGATGTCAGCATCAGCAGTCGCTCCAGACTGCCCTGCATCAACGCCAGCGGGTGGGCTCGGAATTCTGAGCCTTTTCCTCGCACCCCCAGTTGCGGGAGAATGTGAAGGAGGAGATGTTGACAGGTCGCGTTCCGCTTGACTTGACAATTTTGTCACCAGCAGGTCTTTGAACCCCAGCAGACTTGTGTCTGCCGGAAAGAGAGATCCAAGGTAGGTTTTAAATCTAGGATCGAGCACGGTGGCCAAAATGTAGTGCTCTGATTTCAACAGATTGACCACCCGTGAATCCTTGTTAAGCGAATTAAGGGCTCCATCCACAAGTCCCACATGCCTAGCGGAATCGCTCCCTTTTAGCTCCTCCTTCAATGCCTCCAGCTTCTTCTGCAAAAGCCTGATGAGGGGAATGACCTGACTCAGGCTGGCAGTGTCTGAACTGACTTCACGTGTGGCAAGTTCAAAAGGTTGCAGAACCTTGCACAACGTTGAAATCATTCTCCACTGCGCTTGAGACAGGTACATTCCACCTCCTATATCGTGCTCAATTGTATAGGCTTGAATGGCCTTTTGCTGCTCCTCCAACCTCTGAAGCATTTATAGGGTTGAATTCCACCTCGTTACCACTTCTTGCTTCAGATGATGGCAGGGCAGGTTCAGGCGTTTTTGGTGGTGCTCCAGTCTTCTGTACGTGGTGCCTGTACGCCGAAAGTGTCCCGCAATTCTTCTGGCAACCGACAGCATCTCTTGCACGCCCCTGTCGTTTTTTAAAAAATTCTGCACCACCAAATTCAAGGTATGTGCAAAACATGGGACGTGCTGGAATTTGCCCATATTTAATGCACACACAATATTGCTGGCGTTGTCCGATGCCACAAATCCACAGGAGAGTCCAATTGGGGTAAGCCATTCCGCGATGATCTTCCTCAGTTGCCGTAAGAGGTTTTCAGCTGTGTGCGTATTCTGGAAACCGGTGATACAAAGCGTAGCCTGCCTAGGAAAGAGTTGGCGTTTGCGAGATGCTGCTACTGGTGCCGCCGCTGCTGTTCTTGCGGCGGGAGTCCATACATCTACCCAGTGGGCTGTCACAGTCATATAGTCCTGACCCTGCCCTGCTCCACTTGTCCACATGTCCGTGGTTAAGTGGACATTGGGTACAACTGCATTTTTTAGGACACTGGTGAGTCTTTTTCTGACGTCCGTGTACATTCTCGGTATCGCCTGCCTAGAGAAGTGGAACCTAGATGGTATTTGGTAACGGGGGCACACTACCTCAAGAAATTGTCTAGTTCCCTGTGAACTAACGGCGGATACCGGACGCACGTCTAACACCAACATAGTTGTCAAGGCCTCAGTTATCCGCTTTGCAACAGGATGACTGCTGTGATATTTCATCTTCCTCGCAAAGGACTGTTGGACAGTCAATTGCTTGGTGGAAGTAGTAAAAGTGGGCTTACGACTTCCCCTCTGGGATGACCATCGACTCCCAGCAGCAACAACAGCAGCGCCAGCAGCAGTAGGCGTTACACGCAAGGATGCATCGGAGGAATCCCAGGCAGGAGAGGACTCGTCAGAATTGCCAGTGACATGGCCTGCAGGACTATTGGCATTCCTGGGGAAGGAGGAAATTGACACTGAGGGAGTTGGTGGGGTGGTTTGCGTGAGCTTGGTTACAAGAGGAAGGGATTTACTGGTCAGTGGACTGCTTCCGCTGTCGCCCAAAGTTTTTGAACTTGTCACTGACTTATTATGAATGCGCTGCAGGTGACGTATAATTGAGGATGTTCCGAGGTGGTTAACGTCCTTACCCCTACTTATTACAGCTTGACAAAGGCAACACACGGCTTGACAAATGTTGTCCGCATTTCTGGTGAAATACTTCCACACCGAAGAGCTGATTTTTTTGGTATTTTCACCAGGCATGTCAACGGCCCTATTCCTCCCACGGACAACAGGTGTCTCCCCGGGTGCCTGACTTAAACAAACCACCTCACCATCAGAATCCTCCTTGTCAATTTCCTCCCCAGCGCCAGCAACACCCATATCCTCCTCATCCTGGTGTACTTCAACACTGACATCTTCAATCTGACAATCAGGAACTGGACTGCAGGTGCTCCTTCCAGCACTTGCAGGGGGCGTGCAAATGGTGGAAGGCGCATGCTCTTCACGTCCAGTGTTGGGAAGGTCAGGCATCGCAACCGACACAATTGGACTCTCCTCGTGGATTTGGGATTTCGAAGAACGCACAGTTCTTTGCGGTGCTTTTGCCAGCTTGAGTCTTTTCAGTTTTCTAGCGAGAGGCTGAGTGCTTCCATCCTCATGTGAAGCTGAACCACTAGCCATGAACATAGGCCAGGGCCTCAGCCGTTCCTTGCCACTCCGTGTGGTAAATGGCATATTGGCAAGTTTACGCTTCTCCTCCGACAATTTTATTTTAGATTTTGGAGTCCTTTTTTTACTGATATTTGGTGTTTTGGATTTTACATGCTCTGTACTATGACATTGGGCATCGGCCTTGGCAGACGACGTTGCTGGCATTTCATTGTCTCGGCCATGACTAGTGGCAGCAGCTTCAGCACGAGGTGGAAGTGGATCTTGATCTTTCCCTAATTTTGGAACCTCAACATTTTTGTTCTCCATATTTTAATAGGCACAACTAAAAGGCACCTCAGGTAAACAATGGAGATGGATGGATACTAGTATACTTATGGATGGACGAGCGACTGCCGACACAGAGGTAGCTACAGCCGTGGACTACCATACTGTGTCTGCTGCTAATATAGACTGGATGATAATGAGATGAAATCAATATATATTATATCACACTAGTACTGCAGCCGGACAGGTAGATATATTTATTATGAAATGACTGATGACGGACCTGCTGGACACTGTCAGCTCAGCAGCACCGCAGACTGCTACAGTAAGCTACTATAGTAGTATGTATAAAGAAGAAAGAAAAAAAAAAAACACGGGTAGGTGGTATACAATTATGGATGGACGAGCGACTGCCGACACAGAGGTAGCTACAGCCGTGGACTACCGTACTGTGTCTGCTGCTAATATAGACTGGATGATAATGAGATGAAATCAATATATATTATATCACACTAGTACTGCAGCCGGACAGGTAGATATATTTATTATGAAATGACTGATGACGGACCTGCTGGACACTGTCAGCTCAGCAGCACCGCAGACTGCTACAGTAAGCTACTATAGTAGTATGTATAAAGAAGAAAGAAAAAAAAAAACACGGGTAGGTGGTATACAATTATGGATGGACGAGCGACTGCCGACACAGAGGTAGCTACAGCCGTGGACTACCGTACTGTGTCTGCTGCTAATATAGACTGGATGATAATGAGATGAAATCAATATATATTATATCACACTAGTACTGCAGCCGGACAGGTAGATATATTTATTATGTAATGACTGATGACGGACCTGCTGGACACAGTCAGCTCAGCAGCACCGCAGACTGCTACAGTAAGCTACTATAGTAGTATGTATAAAGAAGAAAGAAAAAGAAAAAAACACGGGTAGGTGGTACACAATTATGGATGGACGAGCGACTGCCGACACAGAGGTAGCTACAGCCATGGACTACCGTACTGTGTCTGCTGCTAATATAGACTGGATGATAATGAGATGAAATCAATATATATATATATATAATATCACTAGTACTGCAGCCGGACAGGTATATATATTTATTATGTAATGACTGATGACGGACCTGCTGGACACTGTCAACTCAGCAGCACCGCAGACTGCTACAGTAAGCTACTATAGTAGTATGTATAAAGAAGAAAGAAAAAAAAAACCACGGGTAGGTGGTATACAATTATGGATGGACGAGCGACTGCCAACACAGAGGTAGCTACAGCCGTGGACTACCGTACTGTGTCTGCTGCTAATATAGACTGGATGATAATGAGATGAAATCAATATATATTATATCACACTAGTACTGCAGCCGGACAGGTAGATATATTTATTATGTAATGACTGATGACGGACCTGCTGGACACTGTCAGCTCAGCAGCACCGCAGACTGCTACAGTAAGCTACTATAGTAGTATGTATAAAGAAGAAAGAAAAAGAAAAAACCACGGGTAGGTGGTATATAATTATGGATGGACGAGCGACTGCCGACACAGAGGTAGCTACAGCCGTGGACTACCGTACTGTGTCTGCTGCTAATATAGACTGGATGATGAGATGAAATCAATATATATTTTATCACACTAGTACTGCAGCCGGACAGGTAGATATATTTATTATGTAATGACTGATGACGGACCTGCTGGACACTGTCAGCTCAGCAGCACCGCAGACTGCTACAGTAAGCTACTATAGTAGTATGTATAAAGAAGAAAGAAAAAAAAAAACCACGGGTAGGTGGTATACAATTATGGATGGACGAGCGACTGCCGACACAGAGGTAGCTACAGCCGTGGACTACCGTACTGTGTCTGCTGCTAATATAGACTGGATGATAATGAGATGAAATCAATATATATTATATCACACTAGTACTGCAGCCGGACAGGTAGATATATTTATTATGTAATGACTGATGACGGACCTGCTGGACACAGTCAGCTCAGCAGCACCGCAGACTGCTACAGTAAGCTACTATAGTAGTATGTATAAAGAAGTAAGAAAAAAAAAAACCACGGGTAGGTGGTATACAATTATGGATGGACGAGCGACTGCCGACACAGAGGTAGCTACAGCCGTGGACTACCGTACTGTGTCTGCTGCTAATATAGACTGGATGATAATGAGATGAACTCAATATATATATATATATAATATCACTAGTACTGCAGCCGGACAGGTATATATATTTATTATGTAATGACTGATGACGGACCTGCTGGACACTGTCAGCTCAGTAGCACCGCAGACTGCTACAGTAAGCTACTATAGTAGTATGTATAAAGAAGAAAGAAAAAAGAAAAAACCACGGGTAGGTGGTATACAATTATGGATGGACGAGCGACTGCCGACACAGAGGTAGCTACAGCCGTGGACTACTGTACTGTGTCTGCTGCTAATATAGACTGGATGATAATGAGATGAAATCAATATATATATATATATATATATATATAATATCACTAGTACTGCAGCCGGACAGGTATATATATTTATTATGTAATGACTGATGACGGACCTGCTGGACACAGTCAGCTCAGCAGCACCGCAGACTGCTACAGTAAGCTACTATAGTAGTATGTATAAAGAAGAAAGAAAAAAAAAAACCATGGGTAGGTGGTATACAATATTATATATATATATATTATATACAATTATATATATATATATATATATATATATATATATTAAACTGGTGGTGACTTGTGGTCAGGTCACTGGTCACACTATCAGCAACTTGCAAGTAGTACTCCTAAGCAGACAATCACAATATATATTATACTGGTGGTCAGTGTGGTCACAATGGCAGTGTGGCACTCTGGCAGCAAAAGTGTGCACTGTACGTTATATGTACTCCTGAGTCCTGCTCTCAGACTCTAACTGCTCCCCACTGTCAGTGTCTCCCCCACAAGTCAGATAATATACAGTCACACTATCTATCACTTCAGCAAGTAACTAGTACTCCTCCTAATGCTCCCCAAAATTACTACTGTGTCTCTCTCTACTGTCTCACTCTCTTCTCTATAAACGGAGAGGACGCCAGCCACGTCCTCTCCCTATGAATCTCAACGCACGTGTGAAAATGGCGGCGACGCGCGGCTCCTTATATAGAATCCGAGTCTCGCGATAGAATCCGAGCCTCGCGAGAATCCGACAGCGGGATGATGACGTTTGGGCGCGCTCGGGTTAACCGAGCAAGGCGGGAAGATCCGAGTCGCTCGGACCCGTGTAAAAAAACATGAAGTTCGGGCGGGTTCGGATACCGAGGAACCGAACCCGCTCATCTCTAGGATAGAGATGATAATGATATAAAAATTATTTATATATCACTACTGCAGGTATATATAATATAATGACGGACCTGCTGGACACTGTCAGCAGACGCCTAAACTACTAGTATGAAGAAGATAGAAAAAAAAACCCCACCACAGGTAGGTATACAATTATGGACGAGCACTGACGACACAGAGGTAGCTACAGCCGTGGACTACCGTACTGCGTCTGCTAGTATAGAGATGATAATGATATAAAAAAAATATATATATCACTACTGCAGGTATATATAATATAATGACGGACCTGCTGGACACTGTCAGCAAACTCCTAAACTACTAGTATGAAAAAGATAGAAAAAAAACCCCCACCACAGGTAGCTATACAATTATGGACGAGCACTGACGACACAGAGGTAGCTACGGCCGTGGACTACCGTACTGCGTCTGCTAGTATAGAGATGATAATGATATAAAAAATATATATATATCACTACTGCAGGTATATATAATATAATGACGGACCTGCTGGACACTGTCAGCAGACTCCTAAACTACTAGTATGAAGAAGATAGAAAAAAAAAACCCACCACAGGTAGGTATACAATTATGGACGAGCACTGACGACACAGAGGTAGCCACAGCCGTGGACTACCGTACTGCGTCTGCTAATATAGAGATGATAAAGATGATAGAGATGAACAAAAAAAATATAACACTACTGCAGGTAAATATTTATATAATATAATGAATGACGGACCTGCTGGACACTGTCAGCAGAATGCGTTTATAGAATAAAAAAAAAAAACACCACAGGAGTGTTTAACTTTTTCAGGCAGACAATATACTGGTGGTCACTGGTCAGTCACACTGGCAGCAAAAGTGTGCACTGTACTCCTGCTATAACTGCACACCAGTCTCCCCCACAATTCAGCTGTGTGAGCAGTGAGCACTCAGCACAGTCAGATATACATAGATGATATTATCATTAGTGATGAGCGGGTTCGGTTTCTCGGAAACCGAACCCCCCCGAACTTCACGCTTTTTACACGGGTCCGAGGCAGACTCGGATCTTCCCGCCTTGCTCGGTTAACCTGAGCGCGCCCGAACTTCATCATCCCGCTGTCGGATTCTCGCGAGGCTCGTATTCTATCGCGAGACTCGGATTCTATATAAGGAGCTGCGCGTCGCCGCCATTTTCACACGTGCATTGAGATTGATAGGGAGAGGACGTGGCTGGCGTCCTCTCCGTTTAGAGTAGACTAGAGAGTAGTAAAGACACTTGATTTACTAATTTTGGGGAGCATATTAGGAGTACTACTTGCTGATAGTGTGACCAGTGACCACCAGTTTAATTAATCCGTTCTCTGCCTGAAAAAAAACGATACACAGTGTGACACAGTCACATACCATATCTGTGCTCAGCCTCAGTGTGCTGCATCATCTATGTAATACTGTATATCTGACTGTGCTGAGTGCTCACTGCTCACACAGCTTAATTGTGGGGGAGACTGGGGAGCAGTTATAGCAGGAGTACATATTTTAACAGTGCACACTTTTGCTGCCAGAGTGCCACTGCCAGTGTGACTGACCAGTGACCTCTGACCACCAGTATATTGTGATTGTCTGCCTGAAAAAGTTAAACACTCGTCGTGTGGTGTTTTTATTCTATAAACGCATTCTGCTGACAGTGTCCAGCAGGTCCGTCATTATATAATATATACCTGTCCGGCTGCAGTAGTGATATATATATATTTTATATCTCATTATCATCCAGTCTATATTAGCAGCAGACGCAGTACGGTAGTCCACGGCTGTAGCTACCTCTGTGTCGGCAGTCGCTCGTCCATCCATAATTGTATACCACCTACCCGTGGTGTTTTTTTTTCTTTCTATCTTCTTGATACTAGTAGCTTACTTTAGGAGTCTGCAGTGCTGAGCTGACAGTGTCCAGCAGGTCCGTCATTATATAATATATACCTGTCCGGCTGCAGTAGTGATATATATATATATTTTTATATCATTATCATCCAGTCTATTTAGCAGCAGACGCAGTACGGTAGTCCACGGCTGTAGCTACCTCTGTGTCGGCAGTCGCTCGTCCATCCATAATTGTATACCACCTACCTGTGGTGTTTTTTTTTTTTCTATCTTCTTGATACTACTAGTAGCTTACTTTAGGAGTCTGCAGTGCTGAGCTGACAGTGTCCAGCAGGTCCGTCATTTTATAATGTATACCTGTCCGGCTGCAGTAGTGATATATATATATTTTATATCTCATTATCATCCAGTCTATATTAGCAGCAGACGCAGTACGGTAGTCCACGGCTGTAGCTACCTCTGTGTCGGCAGTCGCTCGTCCATCCATAATTGTATACCACCTACCCGTGGTGTTTTTTTTTTCTTTCTATCTTCTTGATACTAGTAGCTTACTTTAGGAGTCTGCAGTGCTGAGCTGACAGTGTCCAGCAGGTCCGTCATTATATAATATATACCTGTCCGGCTGCAGTAGTGATATATATATATTTTTTTTATATCATTATCATCCAGTCTATATTAGCAGCAGACGCAGTACGGTAGTCCACGGCTGTAGCTACCTCTGTATCGGCAGTCGCTCGTCCATCCATAATTGTATACCACCTACCTGTGGTGTTTTTTTTTTCTATCTTCTTGATACTACTAGAAACTTACTTTAGGAGTCTGCAGTGCTGAGCTGACAGTGTCCAGCAGGTCCGTCATTATATAATATATACCTGTCCGGCTGCAGTAGTGATATATATATATTTTATATCTCATTATCATCCAGTCTATATTAGCAGCAGACGCAGTACGGTAGTCCACGGCTGTAGCTACCTCTGTGTCGGTAGTCGCTCGTCCATCCATAATTGTATACCACCTACCCGTGGTGTTTTTTTTTTCTATCTTCTTGATACTAGTAGCTTACTTTAGGAGTCTGCAGTGCTGAGCTGATAGTGTCCAGCAGGTCCGTCATTATATAATATATACCTGTCCGGCTGCAGTAGTGATATATATATATATTTTTTATATCATTATCATCCAGTCTATATTAGCAGCAGACGCAGTACGGTAGTCCACGGCTGTAGCTACCTCTGTGTCGGCAGTCGCTCGTCCATCCATAATTGTATACCACCTACCTGTGGTGTTTTTTTTTTCTCTATCTTCTTGATACTAGTAGCTTACTTTAGAAGTCTGCAGTGCTGACAGTGTCCATCAGGTCCGTCATTATATAATATATACCTGTCCGGCTGCAGTAGTGATATATATATATATTTTTATATCATTATCATCCAGTCTATATTAGCAGCAGACGCAGTACGGTAGTCCACGGCTGTAGCTACCTCTGTGTCGGCAGTCGCTCGTCCATCCATAAGTATACTAGTATCCATCCATCTCCATTGTTTACCTGAGGTGCCTTTTAGTTGTGCCTATTAAAATATGGAGAACAAAAATGTTGAGGTTCCAAAAATAGGAAAAGATCAAGATCGACTACCACCTCGTGCTGAAGCTGCTGCCACTAGTCATGGCTGAGACGATGAAATGCCAGCAACGTCGTCTACCAAGGCCGATGCCCAATGTCATAGTACAGAGCATGTAAAATCCAAAACACCAAATATCAGTAAAAAAAGGACTCAAAAATCTAAAATAAAATTGTCAGAGGAGAAGCGTAAACTTGCCAATATGCCATTCACCACTCGGAGTGGCAAGGAACGGCTGAGGCCCTGGCCTATGTTCATGGCTAGTGGTTCAGCTTCACATGAGGATGGAAGCACTCAGCCTCTCGCTAGAAAAATGAAAAGACTCAAGCTGGCAAAAGCACAGCAAAGAACTGTGCGTTCTTCGAAATCACAAATCCACAAGGAGAGTCCAATTGTGTCGTTTGCGATGCCTGACCTTCCAAACACTGGACGTGAAGAGCATGCGCCTTCCACCATTTGCACGCCCCCTGCAAGTGCTGGAAGGAGCACCCGCAGTCCAGTTCCTGATAGTCAGATTGAAGATGTCAGTGTTGAAGTACACCAGGATGAGGGGGATATGGGTGTTGCTGGCGCTGGGGAGGAAATTGACCAGGAGGATTCTGATGGTGGCACCCGCGGAGACACCTGTTGTCCGTGGGAGGAATAGGGCCATTGACATGCCTGGTGAAAATACCAAAAAAATCAGCTCTTCGGTGTGGAAGTATTTCAACAGAAATGCGGACAACATTTGTCAAGCCGTGTGTTGCCTTTGTCAAGCTGTAATAAGTAGGGGTAAGGACGTTAACCACCTCGGAACATCTTCGCTTATACGTCACCTGCAGCGCATTCATCATAAGTCAGTGACAAGTTCAAAAACTTTGGGCGACAGCGGAAGCAGTCCACTTACCAGTAAATCCCTTCCTCTTGTAACCAAGCTCACGCAAACCACCCCACCAACTCCCTCAGTGTCAATTTCCTCCTTCCCCAGGAATGCCAATAGTCCTGCAGGCCATGTCACTGGCAATTCTGATGAGTCCTCTCCTGCCTGGGATTCCTCCGATGCATCCTTGCGTGTAACGCCTACTGCTGCTGGCGCTGCTGTTGTTGCTGCTGGGAGTCGATGGTCATCCCAGAGGGGAAGTCGTACTCGTAAGACCACTTTTACTACTTCCACCAAGCAATTGACTGTCCAACAGTCCTTTGCGAGGAAGATGAAATATCACAGCAGTCATCCTGCTGCAAAGCGGATAACTGAGGCCTTGGCATCCTGGGCGGTGAGAAACGTGGTTCCGGTATCCATCATTACTGCAGAGCCAACTAGAGACTTGTTGGAGGTACTGTGTCCCCGGTACCAAATACCATCTAGGTTCCATTTCTCTAGGCAGGCGATACCGAAAATGTACACAGACCTCAGAAAAAGACTCACCAGTGTCCCTAAAAAATGCAGTTGTACCCAATGTCCACTTAACCACGGACATGTGGACAAGTGGAGCAGGGCAGGCTCAGGACTATATGACTGTGACAGCCCACTGGGTAGATGTATGGACTCCCGCCGCAAGAACAGCAGCGGCGGCACCAGTAGCAGCATCTCGCAAACGCCAACTCTTTCCTAGGCAGGCTACGCTTTGTATCACCGCTTTCCTGAATATGCACACAGCTAAAAACCTCTTACGGCAACTGAGGAAGATCATCGCAGAATGGCTTACCCCAATTGGACTCTCCTGTGGATTTGTGGCATCGGACAACGCCAGCAATATTGTGTGTGCATTAAATCTGGGCAAATTCCAGCACGTCCCATGTTTTGCACATACCTTGAATTTGGTGGTGCAGAATTATTTAAAAAACGAGAGGGGCGTGCAAGAGATGCTGTCGGTGGCCAGAAGAATTGCGGGACACTTTCGGCGTACAGGCACCACGTACAGAAGACTGGAGCACCACCAAAAACGCCTGAACCTGCCCTGCCATCATCTGAAGCAAGAAGTGGTAACGAGGTGGAATTCAACCCTCTATATGCTTCAGAGGTTGGAGGAGCAGCAAAAGGCCATTCAAGCCTATACAACAGAGCACGATATAGGAGGTGGAATGCACCTGTCTCAAGCGCAGTGGAGAATGATTTCAACGTTGTGCAAGGTTCTGCAACCTTTTGAACTTGCCACACGTGAAGTCAGTTCAGACACTGCCAGCCTGAGTCAGGTCATTCCCCTCATCAGGCTTTTGCAGAAGAAGCTGGAGACATTGAAGGAGGAGCTAACACAGAGCGATTCCGCTAGGCATGTGGGACTTGTGGATGGAGCCCTTAATTCGCTTAACAAGGATTCACGGGTGGTCAATCTGTTGAAATCAGAGCACTACATTTTGGCCAGCGTGCTCGATCCTAGATTTAAAACCTACCTTGGATCTCTCTTTCCGGCAGACACAAGTCTGCTGGGGTTCAAAGAACTGCTGGTGACAAAATTGTCAAGTCAAGCGGAACGCGACCTGTCAACCTCTCCTCCTTCACATTCTCCCGCAACTGGGGGTGCGAGGAAAAGGCTCAGAATTCCGAGCCCACCCGCTGGCGGTGATGCAGGGCAGTCTGGAGCGACTGCTGATGCTGACATCTGGTCCGGACTGAAGGACCTGACAACGATTACGGACATGTCGGTCGTCTACTGTCACTGCATATGATTCTCTCCCCATTGAAAGAATGGTGGAGGATTATATGAGTGACCGCATCCAAGTAGGCACGTCAGACAGTCCGTACTTATACTGGCAGGAAAAAGAGGCAATTTGGAGGCCCTTGCACAAACTGGCTTTATTCTACCTAAGTTGCCCTCCCACAAGTGTGTACTCCGAAAGAGTGTTTAGTGCCGCCACTCACCTTGTCAGCAATCGGCGTACGAGGTTACTTCCAGAAAATGTGGAGAAGATGATGTTCATTAAAATGAATTATAATCAATTCCTCCGTGGAGACATTGACCAGCAGCAATTGCCTCCACAAAGTACACAGGGAGCTGAGATGGTGGATTCCAGTGGGGACGAATTGATAATCTGTGAGGAGCGGGATGTACACGGTGATATATCGGAGGATGATGATGAGGTGGACATCTTGCCTCTGTAGAGCCAGTTTGTGCAAGGAGAGATTAATTGCTTCTTTTTCGGTGGGGGTCCAAACCAACCCGTCATTTCAGTCACAGTCGTGTGGCAGACCCTGTCACTGAAATGATGGGTTGGTTAAAGTGTGCATGTCCTGTTTATACAACATAAGGGTGGGTGGGAGGGCCCAAGGACAATTCCATCTTGCACCTCTTTTTTCTTTCATTTTTCTTTGCGTCATGTGCTGTTTGGGGGGTGTTTTTTGGAAGGGCCATCCTGCGTGACACTGCAGTGCCACTCCTAGATGGGCCAGGTGTTTGTGTCGGCCACTAGGGTCGCTTAGCTTACTCACACAGCTACCTCATTGCGCCTCTTTTTTTCTTTGCGTCATGTGCTGTTTGGGGAGTGTTTTTTGGAAGGGCCATCCTGCGTGACACTGCAGTGCCACTCCTAGATGGGCCAGGTGTTTGTGTCGGCCACTAGGGTCGCTTAGCTTACTCACACAGCTACCTCATTGCGCCTCTTTTTTTCTTTGCGTCATGTGCTGTTTGGGGAGTGTTTTTTGGAAGGGCCATCCTGCGTGACACTGCAGTGCCACTCCTAGATGGGCCAGGTGTTTGTGTCGGCCACTAGGGTCGCTTAGCTTACTCACACAGCTACCTCATTGCGCCTCTTTTTTTCTTTGCGTCATGTGCTGTTTGGGGAGTGTTTTTTGGAAGGGCCATCCTGCGTGACACTGCAGTGCCACTCTTAGATGGGCCAGGTGTTTGTGTCGGCCACTAGGGTCGCTTAGCTTACTCACACAGCTACCTCATTGCGCCTCTTTTTTTCTTTGCATCATGTGCTGTTTGGGGAGTGTTTTTTGGAAGGTCCATCCTGCGTGACACTGCAGTGCCACTCCTAGATGGGCCAGGTGTTTGTGTCGGCCACATGGGTCGCTTAGCTTAGCCATCCAGCGACCTCGGTGCAAATTTTAGGACTAAAAATAATATTGTGAGGTGTGAGGTGTTCAGAATAGACTGAAAATGAGTGGAAATTATGGTTATTGAGGTTAATAATACTTTGGGATCAAAATGACCCCCAAATTCTATGATTTAAGCTGTTTTTTAGGGTTTTTTGAAAAAAAACACCCGAATCCAAAACACACCCGAATCCGACAAAAAAAATTCGGTGAGGTTTTGCCAAAACGCGTTCGAACCCAAAACACGGCCGCGGAACCGAACCCAAAACCAAAACACAAAACCCGAAAAATTTCCGGTGCTCATCACTAATTATCATGCAGCACACTGAGGCTGAGCACAGATATGGTATGTGACTGTGTATCGTTTTTTTTTCAGGCAGAGAACGGATTATATTAAATAATAAATAATACTGGTGGTGGTCACTAGTAACTATCAGCAAAACTCTGCACTCTGACTACTCCTAATGCTCCCCAAAATTACTAAGTTAGTAGTAAATCAACTCAAGTGTCTCTATCTATTCTAACGGAGAGGACGCCAGCCACGTCCTCTCCCTATCAATCTCAATGCACGTGTGAAAATGGCGGCGACGCGCGGCTCCTTATATAGAATCCGAGTCTCGCGATAGAATACGAGCCTCGCGAGAATCCGACAGCGGGATGATGACGTTCGGGCGCGCTCGGGTTAACCGAGCAAGGCGGGAAGATCCGAGTCTGCCTCGGACCCGTGTAAAAAGGCTGAAGTTCGGGGGGGTTCGGATTCCGAGGAACCGAACCCGCTCATCTCTAATCCTAACTCTCTGTTACATGCTCACTGTCTACCCCATCTGTGTCACCCCTGTGTGTCTACCCCTCCCCTATAGAATGTAAGCTCTCACGAGTAGGGCCCTCTCCCCTCATGTGCTTCTCCCTCTCATATACTACTTTAATGCTCTTACTCCCTACAACAGTACCTAACGGTTTCTGCCACCATGTGGATTATTTATGTCCTGTCCGGGGCCATTTCTAGACAATTTGTTCCCCAGTTCGTACAGTAAAAACGTCCCGCACCCTCCCCACCATAGACATTATTAAATTCAAACATTTTTGAACATCTAAGGCACGCACAAAAAAGGGGTTGTGGCCCCATTGCAAAGGGTGTGACCTCGCCACAAGGAGCATGGTCTTGCAGGAAAAGACTAAGGGGGTCATTCTGACCCATTCGCTTGCTGCTTTTTGTCGCAGTCGAGCAAATGTGTCCCTACTGCGCATGCACTGGTGCCGTAGTGCGCCGGCGCATGCCAGACGGCCGAAGCCATTGCAGGGCTGCGATCGCCTCTGCCTGTCAATCACTGGGCGGGAGGGGGCAGAACAGCGGCGTTTGGCCACCGTTTCATGGGAGCGGTCTGGCCAACGCAGGCGTGGCCGGACCGAACGGGGGGCGGGCCGCAGCAGCTGCATGACATCACAGGCAGCCGCTGCGGGCCGGGGAGCGATGAGTAGCTCCCGGACAGCACGCTAAAGCTGCGCTGGCCGGGAGCTACTCTTGAAGTGCAAAGGCATCGCCGCTGTGCGATGCCTTTGCACTTCTGCGGGGGGGCCGGCACTGACATGCGGGTCGGACTAGCCTTGTGCTGGGCGTCCCCCCACATGTCAGTGTGAATGATCGTAGCTGTGCTAAATTTAGCACAGCTACGATCAACTCGGAATGACCCCCTATGTCACAACCCAGTTTTGCACCCTACACCCCCAAACATTGGCCACCACAGGAAAAAAATCCTAATTCATGACTCTTCATGCCTATTATATGTTATTTTTCTTCCTTAAAGTAATGCCTCTTACACATTGTGCACTACACCGTAATACCTCTTAAATAATATGCCATGCACTATAATGCCCCTTACACAATGTGCCACACAGTAATACCCCTTGCACAATATTATACACTACACCATAATGCACCTTGCACCATATTATGCACCACACCGTCGTGCCCCTTTGCACCATATTATGCACCACACCGTAATGCCCCTTGCACCATATTATGCATCACAACGTAATGCCCCTTGCATCTTATTATGCGCCACACTGTAATGCCCCTTGCGTCATATTATGCACCACACCATAATGCCCCTTGCATTGTATTATGCACCACACCATAATGACCCTTTCACCATATTATGCACCACACAATAATGCCCCCTGAACCATATTATGCACCACACAGTAATACATCCTGCACCATTGTAAGCCATACACAGTAATGCTCCTAACACTTTATTATGCCCACACAGTACTGCCTAGAACAAATTATTATGCCCCACAGTTATGCCCTGCATATGCCTTAACATGTCCCACAGTATGGGTACCTTTTATAATATTTTGCTCGTTGTCAGGGGGTTTCATGTCATGGGCTGCCTTCCATTTGGCGCCCACGGTCACTGCAGCGCCCACGGTGGCTCCAAGCATCTCTCCGGCAGCTCTCGGCACTTCCAGATGTTTTCTCCTTTTCCCTGACAGAAGCTAGAGGTTCCCGTGGGATCACATGGCTTGCCTGGCCCTAGAAATGGCCCTGGACCTGTCCCATGATGCAGAAATGTTTTATATACTGTAGCATGAACTTGTCCTACAATGTCTTGTACTGTAAGTTATTGTTTTTTTGTTTTGCTCATTTGTTTATGTACTTTGTTAAACACTGTGGTACCCTTGTGGCATCATGCTGTATAAATAAATAATAATAATAATAATAATAATAATAACAATAACAATAACAACAATAATATCATCCTCTATATCCTTATCTGTATAATAAAATAAATCTTAAAATACATACAGTATAAATGAAAGTATGTTCAATATCTGAATATATTAGAATATAAATAATAAGAAAAGGAATTTAAAAGAAGCAATTAAGATTAAGGAGAAAATAATGAAAATATACATATATATACAGTATATATATATTATATATATATATATATATATATACAGTGGGGCAAAAACGTATTTGGACAGCCACCGATTGTGCAAGTTGACCCACTTGAAAAGATGAGAGAGGTCTGTAATTTCCATCATAGGTACACTTCAACTGTGAGAGACAGAATCTGGAAAAAAAAAACTAGGAAATCACATTGTATGATTTTTAAACAATTTATTTGTATATTCTTGCAGAAAATAAATTGAGACCAGCGTCCATTCCAAGGATGTGGATCGCAATACGTTCCTCCTGGCAGGAAGTCACCACCCGTCTCTACTGAAACGGGGATTACCATTGTCGCAGATGATGAGGGTGGCGAGGAACACGAGTGACGCTTTACAAATTCCAGAGCACTTGGATTTGGTAATTAACAAGTTCAAGGCTCGTGGATATGATTATGAAGTACTGCAGCAACAAAAGCGACAGGTTCTAGGTATGTCTAGGTCCAAATTGCTTGAACCATCAGGACGTAGTAACAGTAATGTAATCCCTTGGGTGAGTACATTTACAGTAGCCAGCCCCATTATTAACCGGGCCACGAAAGCTTTATGGCCGATTATAACATCTGATAAGGAATTGAGGTGTTTTAGTGATTGTAGAACTATGGCCGCATTTAAACGTGGCCGTAACCTTAAAGATAGGTTGGTTAGAACTGACATCTCTGGGAGAGGGATCCCTAGATCCCATAATGTATTCTTCAAAAAACCAGGCTGCTACAGTTGCTTTAATTGTGTCACCTGTAAATATATGTAACCTTGTAAAAGTTTTAAACACCCTCATACTGACAAGATGTTCGACATTCGCCATGTGCTTACCTGTAAAAAGTTTGCATGTGGTGTATATCGTTTACTGTCCCTGTGGTTTATACTACGTGGGACAGACTACCCGTGGATTTAGAGAGCGGATGGCCCTCCATCGGTCCAATATTGATTTATCACTAGCAGGCAAAAGCATTGATCAACCTGTGGCACGGCACGTTAAAGCTAAGGGACATACGCTATCTCAGCTATGGTATTTTATGATTGGTCATGTCCCGGAATCCATGCGGGGTGGTGACCGTGGGAAAGTGTTGTTGCTGGCTGAAGCCAAGTGGATGTTCAGGTCGAACATCATGGCTCCACTTGGCTTAAATGAGAAAATTAACTGGAACAGTATTATGTGATGCATTCTCACGTAGTGATGTGCACCGGAAATTTTTCGGGTTTTGTGTTTTGGTTTTGGATTCGGTTCCGCGGCCGTGTTTTGGATTCGAACGCGTTTTGGCAAAACCTCCCTGAAATTTTTTTGTCGGATTCGGGTGTGTTTTGGATTCGGGTGTTTTTTTTACAAAAAACCCTCAAAAACAGCTTAAATCATAGAATTTGGGGGTCATTTTGATCCCATAGTATTATTAACCTCAATAACCATCATTTCCACTCATTTCCAGTCTATTCTGAATCTGAACACCTCACACCTCACAATATTATTTTTAGTCCTAAAATTTGCACTGAGGTCGCTGTATGACTAAGCTAAGCGACACAAGTGGCCGACACAAACACCTGGCCCGTCTAGGAGTGGCACTGCAGTGTCAGACAGGATGGCACTTAAAAAAAATTAGCCCCAAACAGCACATGATGCAGAGATAAAAAAAAAAAAAAAGAGGTGCAAGATGGAATTGTCCTTGGACCCTCCCACCCACCCTTATGTTGTATAAACAGGACATGAACACTTTAACAAACCCATCATTTCAGCGACAGAGTCTGCCACACGACTGTGACTGAAATGACTGGTTGGTTTGGGCCCCCACCAAAAAAGAAGCAATCAATCTCTCCTTGCACAAACTGGCTCTACAGAGGCAAGATGTCCACCTCCTCCTCATCGTCCGATTGCTCACCCCTTTCACTGTGTACATCCCCCTCCTCACAGATTATTAATTCGTCCCCACTGGAATCCACCAACTCAGGTCCCTGTGTACTTTCTGGAGGCAATTACTGGTGAATGTCTCCACGGAGGAATTGATTATAATTCATTTTGATGAACATCATCTTCTCCACATTTTCTGGAAGTAACCTCATACGCCGATTGCTGACAAGGTGAGCGGCTGCACTAAACACTCTTTCGGAGTACACACTGGAGGGGGGGCAACTTAGGTAAAATAAAGCCAGTTTGTGCAAGGGCCTCCAAATTGCCTCTTTTTCCTGCCAGTATACGTACGGACTGTCTGACGTGCCTACTTGGATGCGGTCACTCATATAATCCTCCACCATTCTTTCAATGGTGACAGAATCATATGCAGTGACAGTAGACGACATGTCAGTAATCGTTGGCAGGTCCTTCAGTCCGGACAAGATGTCAGCACTCGCTCCAGACTGCCCTGCATCACCGCCAGCGGGTGGGCTCGGAATTCTTAGCCCTTTCCTCGCAGCCCCAGTTGCGGGAGAATGTGAAGGAGGAGCTGTTGACGGGTCACGTTCCGCTTGACTTGACAAGTGTCTCACCAGCAGGTCTTTGCACCTCTGCACACTTGTGTCTGCCGGAAAGAGAGATACAACGTAGACTTTTAACCTAGGATCGAGCACGGTGGCCAAAATGTAGTGCTCTGATTTCAACAGATTGACCACCCGTGAATCCTGGTTAAGCGAATTAAGGGCTCCATCCACAAGTCCCACATGCCTAACGGAATCGCTCCGTTTTAGCTCCTCCTTCAATCTCTCCAGCTTCTTCTGCAAAAGCCTGATGAGGGGAATGACCTGACTCAGGCTGGCAGTGTCTGAACTGACTTCACGTGTGGCAAGTTCAAAGGGTTGCAGAACCTTGCACAACGTTGAAATCATTCTCCACTGCGCTTGAGTCAGGTGCATTCCCCCTCCTTTGCCTACATCGTAGGCAGATGTATAGGCTTGAATGGCCTTTTGCTGCTCCTCCATCCTCTGAAGCATATAGAGGGTTGAATTCCACCTCGTTACCACCTCTTGCTTCAGATGATGGCGGGGCAGGGTTAGGAGTGTTTGCTGGTGCTCCAGTCTTCGGCACGCGGTGGCTGAATGCCGAAAGTGTCCCGCAATTCTTCGGGCCACCGACAGCATCTCTTGCACGCCCGTCGTTTTTTGAAAAATTCTGCACCACCAAATTCAATGTATGTGCAAAACATGGGACGTGCTGGAATTTGCCCACATGTAATGCACGCACAATATTGGTGGTGTTGTCCGACGTCACAGTTTCCGTAAGAGGTTGTCAGCTGTGTGCCTCTTATGGAAAGCGGAGATACAAAGCGTAGCCTGCCTAGGAACGAGTTGGCGTTTGCGAGATGCTGCTACTGGTGCAGCCGCTGCTGTTCTTGCTGCGGGAGGCAATACATCTACCCAGTGGGCTGTCACAGTCATATAGTCCTGAGTCTGCCCTGCTCCACTTGTCCACATGTCCGTGGTTAAGTGGACATTGGGTACAACTGCATTTTTTAGGACACTGGTGACTCTTTTTCTGAGGTCTGTGTACATTCTCGGTATCGCCTGCCTAGAGAAATGGAACCTAGATGGTATTTGGTACCGGGGACACAGTACCTCAATCGTCTAAATCCCTGTGTATTATATACCGGACACACGTTTAACACCACCGCAGCTGCCAAGGCCTGAGTTATCCGCTTTGCAGCAGGATGACTGCTGTGATATTTCATCTCCCTCGCAAAGGACTGTTGGACAGTCAATTGCTTACTGGAAGTAGTACAAGTGGTATTCCGACTTCCCCTCTGGGATGACGATCGAATCCCAGCAGCAACAACAGCAGCGCCAGCAGCAGTAGGCGTTACACTCAAGGATGCATCAGAGGAATCCCAGGCAGGAGAGGACTCGTCAGACTTGCCAGTGACATGGCCTGCAGGACTATTGGCTTTCCTATCTAAGGAGGAAATTGACACTGAGGGAGTTGGTGGTGTGGTTTGCAGGAGCTTGGTTACAAGAGGAAGGGATTTAGTTGTCAGTGGACTGCTTCTGCTGTCACCCAAAGTTTTTGAACTTGTCAATGACTTCTGATGAATGCGCTCCAGGTGACGTATAAGGGAGGATGTTCCTAGGTGGTTAACGTCCTTACCCCTACTTATTACAGCTTGACAAAGGCAACACACGGCTTGACACCAGTTGTCCGCATTTCTGTTAAAATAATTCCACACCGAAGGGGTGATTTTATTTGTAATTTGACCAGGCATGTCAATGGCCATATTCGGCCAACGGACAACAGGTGTCTCCCCGGGTGCCTGACTTAAACAAACCACCTCACCATCAGAATCCTCCTTGTCAATTTCCTCCTCAGCGCCAGCAACACCCATATCCTCATCCTGGTGTACTTCAACAGTGACATCTTCAATTTGACTATCAGGAACTGGACTGCGGGTGCTCCTTCCAGCACTTGTAGGGGGCGTGCAAATGGTGGAAGGCGCCACCTCTTCCCGTCCAGTGTTGGGAAGGTCAGGCATCACAACCGACACAATTGGACTCTCCTTGGGGATTTGTGATTTAGAAGAACGCACAGTTCTTTGCTGTGCTTTTGCCAGCTTAAGTCTTTTAAATTTTCTAGCGAGAGGATGAGTGCTTCCATCCTCATGTGAATCTGAACCACTAGCCATGAACATAGGCCAGGGCCTCAGCCGTTCCTTGCCACTCCGTGTCGTAAATGGCATATTGGCAAGTTTACGCTTCTCATCAGACGCTTTTAATTTTGATTTTTGGGTCATTTTACTGAACTTTTGTTTTTTGGATTTTACATGCTTTCTACTATGACATTGGGCATCGGCCTTGGCAGATGACGTTGATGGCATTTCATAGTCTTGGCCATGACTAGTGGCAGCAGCTTCAGCATGAGGTGGAAGTGGATCTTGATCTTTCCCTATTTTACCCTCCACATTTTTGTTCTCCATTTTTTAATGTGTGGAATTATATGCCAGTAATATAATATATCAATAGCAATGGCCTACTGAACCGTACTGCTATATATATACTGGTGGTCAGCAAAATTCTGCACTGTCCTCCTACTATATACTGCGCACAACTACAATGCAGCACAGGTATGGATGGATAGTATACTTGATGACACAGAGGTAGAGCAATGGCCTACTGTACCGTACTGCTATATATATATACTGGTGGTCAGCAAAATTCTGCACTGTCCTCCTACTATATACTACAATGCAGCACAGATATGGATGGATAGCATACTTGACGACACAGAGGTAGAGCAATGGACTACTGTACCGTACTGCTATATATATACTGGTGGTCAGCAAAATTCTGCACTGTCCTCCTACTATATACTGCGCACAACTACAATGCAGCACAGGTATGGATGGATAGTATACTTGACGACACAGAGGTAGAGCAATGGACTACTGTACCGTACTGCTATATATATACTGGTGGTCAGCAAAATTCTGCACTGCCCTCCTACTATATACTGCGCACAACTACAATGCAGCACAGGTATGGATGGATAGTATACTTGACGACACAAAGGTAGAGCAATGGACTACTGTACCGTACTGCTATATATATACTGGTGGTCAGCAAAATTCTGCACTGTCCTCCTACTATATACTACAATGCAGCACAGATATGGAGCGTTTTCAGGCAGAGAACGTAGATATTTGCAGCACACTGAGCATAGATATTTGCAGCAGACTGAGCACAGATATTTGCAGCACACTGAACACAGAAACTGAGAACGCAGCCACGTCCTCTCGCTATCATCTCTAATGCACGAGTGAAAATGGCGGCGATGCGCGGCTCTTTATATGCAATACGAATTTCGCCAGAATCCGACAGCGGGATGAAGACGTTCGGGCGCGCTCGTGTTAACTGAGCAAGGCGGGAAGATCCGAGGCTGCCTCGGAACCGTGTAAAATGGGTGAAGTTCGGGCGGGTTCGGATCCCGAGGAACCGAACCCGCTCATCTCTAATTCTCAGCCGTATAAACCTGTGCATGTCGTTTCAAGGTGCCTGGCCTTCTTTATAGGCTCGCACTTATTGATATAAGGTGTTAGATCTTGTTTTTTCATGCATATCTGTAAGACAGGCTTCATTGGCTCTGGAGTATGTGACCATACTTAATGTTTTTCACATATGCAGGATGGTATATGATACATATGTTTTGGGTATTTGTGTTATATATCATCACCTGTATTTTAATGTTATTCTTTATGTGTTTATTTATGTATTTCAGCAGCTGATCGCCTGCGTGTACAGGGCGCCTGGAGCCGGGTTCCCATGGTAACCGCTGGGCAGAGTACAAGCCGGTTGTCTCTATGGCAACGAATGGAAGTCCCGGCCCGGAAGTGAGTCATCGTGGATGGACCCGGTCTGTGAGTGCGGCCAGGTGCAGGGAGCAGTGCTGATTGGCGTGGTTTAAGAGGGGGTGAGTTTTCTTTGTGTTTGTTCTGTCTGGTGTTGTCTGGAGGAAGGAGCTGTAGCTCCGAAACGTCACAATAAAGCAACCAGCTAATTGCATTTTAAAACCCCTGCGAGTGCCGTTTATACAGATATTGGACCGCTCTCTCTCTCTCTCTATATATATATATATATATATAGTCCATGGAAACAGCCCGGCACTCCGTTGTCCCCGTCGGGGTATCGCTCCGGTGCCCTCCTAGGGGTGTGGTAGCCCCAATATGCAGAATGGAGGGGAACGGCGGCACCCGGGATTGGTAAGGTATTTAAGTTGTGTTTCTTAATATTGTCACTAGTTTGCAGTGTCCTGAGGAAGGGGGTCCGTCCCCCGAAACGTTGACCAATAAATGCACTTTTTGCTTTGATTAACCTGGATGTGAAAGACTCTGAGTGCTGCCGTTCCCCTCCATTCTATATATATATATATGTATATATATATATATTTCCATATTGGAGGATAGTTCTCTTGTAACATGTCACAAATGTAAACACAATAATGTACTTTGTATATACCAGTAAACTCCATAAACCAGACTTCCGATACCAGTCATTGTACTCTGGGGGTAATTCAGACCTGATCGCTCGCTAGCGTTTTTTGCAGCGCTGCGATCAGGTCAGAACTGCACATGCGTGTGCACAGCAATGCGTAGGCGCGTCGCACAGGTACAAAGCGGATTGCCACTCAGCGATGGATTTGTGTGAAGAAACCATTCGCACGGGCGATAGCAAGGAGATTGACAGGAAGAATCTGTTTGTGGGTGGCAACTGACCGTTTTCAGGGAGTGGTTTGAAGAACGCAGGCGTGTCCATGCGGTTGCAGGGAGGATTCCTGATGTCAATTCCGGCCCCAGACAGGCTGAAGTGTTCGCAGCGGCTGAATAAGTCCTCGGCTGTGCAGAGACTGAGCAAGATCTGTTTGTACAGCACTGCTACACATGCGTTCGCACACTTGCACAGCTAAAATATACTTCCCTATGGGCGGCGACTATCTGTTCGCAGCAGTGCAAAAAACCCCTAGTGAGTGATCAGGTCTGAATTAGGCCCTCTATCCTCTCATTAGGATACATTTACTAAAGCTTCTAAAATGAAAAGTGGTGATGTTGCCTGTAGCAACAAATCAGATTCTGGCTATAATTTTCTAGGATGCAATACAGAAATGATAGACAGTGCTACAGGCAGCATCACCACTTTTCATGTTTAGAAGCTTTAGTAAATTTACTAGAGATGAGCGGGTTCGGTTCTCAGAGAACCGAACCTTCCTGGGCATCACGTCACGAGCCCATTTCGAAGTCAGGCTCGGGTTTTCCCGCCTGACTCAGAAACCAGAACGAGGCAAAACGTCATCATCCTGCTGTCGGATTCTCGCAGGGTTTGGATTCCATATAAGGAGCTGCGCGTCCCCGCCATTTTCACTCCGGCATTGGAGAGTGTAGAGAGAGGACGTGTCTCCGTCCTCGGTGTCCTCAGTGGTAGCCTCACTGCCATTGTGCTGCATCTGTCCAGTCACAGTGGTTGTGTCCTCTGCTGCCACATTTCCAGTGCTGCTGTATAAGTCCAGTCCAGTGGTGCTGTGTTGTGCGGCATCAGTCCAGTGGTGGTGTCTTGTGCTGCATCAGTCCTGTCACAGTGGTGGTGTCCTCTGCTGCCATATGTCCGGTGCTGCTGTATAAGTCCAGTCCAGTGGTGCTGTATTGTGCTGCATCAGTCCAGTGGTGGTGTGTTGTGCTGCATCAGTCCAGTCACAGTGGTGGTGTCCTCTGCTGCCATATGTCCAGTGCTGCCTTATAAGTCCAGTCCAGTGGTGCTGTATCAGTCCAGTGGTGGTGTCTTGTGTTGCATCAGTCTAGTCACAGTGGTGGTGTCTTCTGCTGCCATATGTCCAGTGCTGCTGTATAAGTCCAGTCCATTGTAGTGGTGCTGTGTTGTCCAGCATCAGTCCAGTGGTGGTGTCCCTGTGCTGCCGTATATGTCCAGTGATACTGCCGTATATGTCCAGTGATACTGTCATATATGTCCAGCGGTACTGCCGTATAAATCCAGTGATCCTGACGTATAATTCCAGAGGTACTGGTGTATAAGTCCAGTGATCCTGCCATATAATTCCAGTGGTACTGGCCTATAAGTCCAATCCAGTGATACTGCCGTATATGTCCGGAGAACGAATTGACAGAATAGGAGAGGAGTGGGTTAAACCTCAGCTAGTCTGGGAGGCAGGACGGTAAGGCATTATGGGAGTTTATGATTAGCCAATAGGAATGAATGTTGGGGGTAGGTGGAAAGGGTTCTTAAGCCTGGTGAAGGGGCTGGGTCAGCCTCTTCTGCTTTTGTCGTGGTGAGGGTGAGTGCTCTTCCCCCCTTTGTCTCCTTGCTGTGCTGCTTGCCATTGTGAAATATTAGGTTGCTGCTGCTGTGGCAGTGTGCTTTATACTGTGCCTCTTCTGTCCCCATTACCTGGGATTAACTTGCATACCCTCCAACATTTTACACAGAAAAATCGGTACAAATCCGAAAAAGGGGCGTGGCCGTGGTTAAGAGGGCGTGTCCACGCCCCTTTTCCTATGCTTTCAATAGAAGTTTGGAGAGCCAAAAATCGGTACAGACCAAAAAAAAAAAGGTACTGTACCTATTAAAAAGGTACAGTTGGACTCCCTGGGCGCTCTCCTCGCTCTGGCAGGGGGGGCTCCCGGGGGCCTTTGGTGGTGTCGGCACGGGACCAGAGGGGCTGGGGGTGATGCCTGGAGGCGGCGGTCAGTGAGCTCTCCCAGTGGGGTAGCAATGGGGGCCGGGGCAGCGCTGTGGCTCGTGGTGCACCGCAGGAGAGAATGGGGGTTCTTAGGGCGGCTAGCGCCGGTCCCAGGCGGGGCCGGCCTGGGCGGCGTGAAGACGCTGTTGGAGCCATCCCTGCTTCGGACCCGGGGACCGGGGGGACCACTGGAGCTGCAGCTCCGGATCCCTCCGCCGTTGCGGCAGCAATGTCGGCAATGACGGCAGCGTTTGCGCCGTTTTTGTCGACTTTGTCTCCGGGTGGCGCTTCCGTGGTTCCCGCTTCGGTCAACGCGGCCGTTCTCCCAGGTGCTTCTGGCCCCGCCATGGCGCAGTTTCTACAGGCGTATCGCAGTCTGGGCTCCGCCGCTGCATTGCTGGGTAGCGCTACCCCATCGCCCGCAGGGGCGTCTGCTTTCATTCCCGCCGGGGGGGCTTCGGCTCCTGTGGCGGTTGTCCCTTCTTTTTCAGGTGCGGATCCGGATGGCAATCAGGACGAGGAGCCAGTCGTGGCCGACGTTTCGCCTTCCGTTGGTCGGGCCTGCCGGTGAGTGGGACGCCGATACACTTGCTATGTCGCTGGGGTCCTCTTCTTCCTAGTACGGCAGTACATCAAGTAGATCTTCTTCCTCTTCTTCGTCGTGCCAGTCTGCGGTTAGTAGCAGCGCAAAGGCTAGGAAGAGGGCTATCAAGTACGCGCGGCGTGAGGCGCGGCACCGGGATAAACGGTCTCGGGAGAGTAGTAGTAGTTCCCGTCGGGAAAGGAGGAGGCGTAATTTGCCGGGCGTGGTTCGCTGCGAGTGCACGGCAGTCTTGCGAGGGTTGCGTGAGAGTAGCAGGAGGAAGATTAGACGGGGGGAATACGTCAACCTTTTTACGTTGACGGAGGACACCTAGAGGGAAGGTAAGGAAGCGCTTGCGAAGGGCGGTATTGGGGCGGAGGCCTTCCGCTCGTATGACAACTGGTTGGCGGGTTTCTTTGTCTTCGCGGCGTGCTACTTGGAGGATCGCCCTGATGAACACATGAACGTCATCAGGTATATCCACCTCGTGCATGACATGCAGCGTCAGTCTAAGGACGATTTGTGGCTGCATTATGACAAGCAATTTCGTCAGAAGCACGATTGCCTGCACATCATTGACTTCGGATGCAAAGATGTGGAGGTATGGCTTCGGGTCACGCGAGCGCAGGATATGAAGATGGTAACTAAGGGGGCGGCTGTGGCGCAGGCCGCGTCGGCGAGTCAGTTTTGGCCCGTTCTCCGCAGCAGGCGCCGGCGAAGGGGAAGTGTTTCGCGTTCAACAATTCCACGTGCCCCCTCTGGCAACGGTGTCGTTTTCGCCACCTTTGCTTATGATGTAACGGATCCCACCCTGCTTCCAATTGCTTCCGCGGGGGGGCGACCGGGTGCCAGGGCGACCGCGGGCCCAGCTGGAAAAACAGCTGGGGGGCTTGCCGCTAGTTAGGGCACCGACCCCGGTTCGTTTGGGGGCCATGCTTAAATGGTCGGGGTGGTACTCAAACACAGACGACGCAAAATTTCTGCGGGAGGGTTTTGCGTCGGGTTTTCGTTTACCAGTGGTGGGGGGAGGTTTTGGTTCGGGCCGCCAGGAACCTGCAGTCTGCTCGGGATTTCCCCGACGTGCTTCGGGAAAAGGTTGAGCAGAAGGTTCGCCTGGGGAGAATGGCGGGCCCCTTTGCGCTGCCGCCTGTCGAGGATTTGATTATTTCCCCGGTGGGGGTCGTGCCCAAAAAGGCGCCGGGTAAGTTCTGGCTCATTCAACATTTGTCTTATCCATCTGGGTCCTCGGTGAACGGTGCAATTTCGCTGGAATATTGTTCGGTGGTGTATCAGTCCTTTGAGGATGCTTTGGACATGGTTCGGAGCGGTGGCCCCGGGGCCCTCATGGCTAAACTGGATGTTGAATCGGCTTTTCGCTTGCTCCCCTTTGCACCCGGAGTCGTTTCGATTCATGGGTTTCCGCGTCGGGGAGGAATACTTTGTAGACAAGTGTCTGCCTATGGGGTGTTCCGTTTCGTGTGCCTTTTTCGAAAAGTTCAGCACCTTTTTACATTGGTGTGTGGAGTTTTCTTGCGGAGGTAGCAGGATTGCACATTACCTGGATGATTTTTTGTGCGTGGGGCCCGCGGGTTCTCCTCGCTGTGGTTTCCTGCTGTTTTCGCTGCGTGCCTTGTTGGGGCATTTTGGCGTCCTTGTGGCCGAGGACAAGACGGAGGGGCCCCTCACCTGTTTGTCCTTTTTAGGTATCGAGATCGATACGGTCGCGTGGGCTTGCCGGCTGCCTCAGGACAAGGTTGCGAAGCTTCGAGAGTCCATTGCGCAGTGCTCGGAGCGGCGTAAGGTGAGGTTGCGGGAGGCTCAATACCTCCTAGGCCTGTTGAACTTTGCCTGTCGGGTGATTCCAATGTGCCGGGTTTTTTGTCGGAAGTTGGAACGGTCCACGGCTGGGGTGTCCAGGCCGCACCATTTTGTCCGTTTCTCAGCTGAGATTAGGCGGGACCTCGCTATGTGGGTTTCGTTTCTGGCGGATTTCAATGGTGTGCTGATCTGGATGGCCCCGCTTATTGACAGTTTCGACCTGCAGTTGTTTACGGATGCGGCGGGCTCGGCGGGGTTCGGTTGTTACCTAGACGGGGCTTGGTGCGCGGCCTCATGGCCCGAGTCTTGGTCGCGGGAGAGGCTGACCGGCGACCTGTTGTTGCTGGAGCTTTTTCCCATCATGGTGGCCTTGGGAGGTTTGGGGAGAGCACCTTCGCGATCGCAGTATTCTCTTCCGCTGCGATAACTTAGGGGTCGTGCACGCGGTTAACAACCAAAGAGCTAAGGCCCTCCGGGTCATTCGGGTGTTGTCGCGACTCGTGCTGACTTGTATGCACTGCAATATTCTGTTTAGGGCTCAACACGTCCCCGGGGTTGATAATGGAATCGCCGATGCATTGTCCAGGGGGCAGTGGGATAGGTTCCGTTTGCTGGCCCCGGAGGCTGATTCGGCAGGTTTGCCCTGCCCTTCTTATGTTTGGCAGGTCATCATGGCGGATTGGAAGGGCTAGCAGAGCTGTCTTTGGCTCCGTCCACTCTCGCTGGATACCGTCGGGCCTGGAAGGAGTGGGAAGACTTTTCCCGTGACCAAGGGCCTAGAGGTAAGAGGGGTCAGAGCTTGTTTCTAGACTTCGTTTGGCAACTCTTCGTAACGGGGAGATCGAGGGCCGTGGTGTCTCGATACCTCGCCGGGATATCCTTTTATTCTAAATTGAAGGGTATGCCAGATTTTACGAAGGGTTTCCTGCTGGCGAGGGCGCTTAGAGGCTGGGTGCGCTCGGCACCGGTCCCTCCTGATGGTCGGCGCCCTATTGATGCGTCCCTGCTTTCTTCCCTCTTGGTGGCGGGGGTGGCGGACTCCCGTTTTGAAGCACTCCGGTTTCAGCTGGCTTTTTCCATGGCTTTCCATGGCGCGTTCAGGGTTTCTGAGCTGGTTGCGGCTTCTAAGAAGTCTGAGGCCATGATGCGGCGCGCGGATGTTGTCGTGGGTGGGGGTCCGTGCTGTGCAGGCTGCGCCGCTCCAAAACTGATCAGATGGGTAGAGGTCATTGGATCTCTTTGGCACCATCGGGTGGTGAGGACTGTTGTCCGGTGGCGTTGGCTAGTCGGTATGCGGAGGTCAGGCCCTTGTCTGAGGGGTCTTGGCTGCTACATTACGATGGGTCGCCATTGACGAAGTACCAATTTACATGGATGATGCGGCGCTGCCTGTCCAGTTTGGGCCTCTCCCCTCGGGACTTTGGTTCACATTCCTTTAGAATCGGGGCCGCCACTTCGGCAGCATCTGCAGGGCGCGCTATGGACGAAATTAAGGCTTGGGCCGCTGGAAGTCGGCGGCTTATAAGCGTTACATTCGGCCTGCTGTTGCGTAAGTGAGTTTGTTGCTACTAATATGTCGTTCGTTTACTGCGTTATGTGTTTCAGTTCAGTGTGTTCATGCTGTTTTGTTTGTCTTCCCTGTCCTCCCTACTCGGATGGCTAGCTACTCGCCACTGCTGGCAGTGGGGGTCTGGAGTGCTTCGCAATTTTTTGCCTGAACTGACGAACTGATTTGGCTTAATTCATTCAATTTGGCTAATTGGCATCTAATTACAAGTTCCTCAGCAGGTTTTTACGTTTCACCTCCAGCCGAGTTATCCTGTGTGTCCCTACACCCCCCCCCCCCCCAACTCTAACCCTCCCCCCCTTCTCTTCCCCTTTTTATTATTTTGCTTTTCCTTTTGTTTCTTTCTGTTGCTTCGATTGGCCTGAAGCTTGTCCAAGAGGAAAGTTATAGTCCTCTATTCAATTTTTCTTTTTGGCAGATCCTCGTTTTGGTAGTTGGTTCCTGTTCTGGGCTGGGTTTGGTTTTACCTCACATATTCACATTTGTTTATCTGTCTTTCCCTTTATAGGTTGGCGGGAGGATGTGTGTGGTGTGTGGGTGATTGGTCACTCCTATGTTTATTGGGCAGCCGAGTTTCTGGCTGCGGAAGGGGCTCCTTGCTTTGTTGTATCGGATGACGTACGGTGGATAGGTGTTCGGGTATGCTTTGGCATGACCTGAAAGCAAGGCTTATGGAGCAGGTTCGGCGGTTTAGCATCCCCAAGCTGTTGGTGATTCACTTAGGAGGGAACGACCTGGGTAAGAGGAAGGCGGTGAATCTTCGATTGGCCATTATTCAGGATTTGCAAGTGATTACGGGCGCTTGGCCAGGCTGTAGGCTTATCTGGTCTTGTATAGTGCCGCGGTTGTGTTGGTGTGGAGTGGTGGTTTGTCGGTCGATTGATGTGGCTTGCCGGAAAGTGAATGCCGCGGTTGCTAAGTTTGTGGTGGCCCATGGCGGTGCGGTAGTTTGGCACCAGCGGATCAAGTTCCGGTACTTCTACTTGTTTGGACCTGATGGGGTGCACTTGACAGGACAGGGACTATCTATATTTCTGGAGGATCTGTTTTCGGTGGTTGGTTCGGTGGTTTAGGGGTATGGTGGCGGTGCGTAGTTTCTGTGGAGCAGAACTTCGCTGTTGGCGGGAAAGAACGGCAAGTTAACATTTGTTGTATTAAAGAGTGGATTGGAGGTCGTTTGGTGGTTGATTTTTAGGTGCGCTCTCCTTCGCTGACTGGTTTTACATCTGCTGGACGCCTTCTCGGGTGGCAGCCTCATCACCTTCACGGGTGGGTAGTCAGGATGGAGGTTGAGCGGATACCTAGTGTTTGTTGGAAGGTTTACGTCAGTTTTTTATAAGATAGTTTGTTTATGGGATAGGGTTGTTTTAGCCGTTCTTTCTGGCCACCATTCTTTAGTTTAATTATCCACAGTTAATGGTTCACTTAAATAAATAGCTAACATTTTCTGCCAAATTCAAGTCTCCGTGTCTTTATTTCTTATAATTAAGTGTTAAGATGTTATGGTTTATGTTACGGACAATCCTCAGACTATATGAGGTTTAGGAGAACGAATTGACAGAATAGGAGAGGAGTGGGTTAAACCTCAGCTAGTCTGGGAGGCAGGACGGTAAGGCATTATGGGAGTTTATGATTAGCCAATAGGAATGAATGTTGGGGGTAGGTGGAAAGGGTTCTTAAGCCTGGTGAAGGGGCTGGGTCAGCCTCTTCTGCTTTTGTCGTCCCACCCTCCCTCCCTACTGGTGGTGTTTGTTTTATGCTGTTGCGTTGGCTATTTTCGTGATGTGGGTTGTCACGGTTTGGTGGTGGCGGGAAAGAACGGCAAGTTAACATTTGTTGTATTAAAGAGTGGATTGGAGGTCGTTTGGTAGTTGATTTTTAGGTGCGCTTTCCTTCGCTGACTGGTTTTACATCTGCTGGACCGCCTTCTCGGGTGGCAGCCTCATCACCTTCACGGGTGGGTAGTCAGGATGGAGGTTGAGCGGATACCTATTGTTTGTTGGAAGGTTTACGTCAGTTTTTTATAAGATAGTTTGTTTATGGGATAGGGTTGTTTTAGCCGTTCTTTCTGGCCACCATACTTTAGTTTAATTATCCACAGTTAATGGTTCACTTAAATAAATAGCTAACATTTTCTGCCAAATTCAAGTCTCCGTGTCTTTATTTATTATAATTAAGTGTTAAGATGTTATGGTTTATGTTACGGACAATCCTCAGACTATATGAGGTTTAAGTGATACTGCCGTATATGTCCATTGATACTGCTGTATAAGTCCAGTGATCCTGCCGTATAATTCCAGTGATCCTGCCGTATAATTCCAGTGATCCTGCCATATAATTCCAGTGGCACTGGCATATAAATCCAATGATCCTGCCGTATAATTCCAATGGTACTGGCGTATAAGCCCAGTCCAGTGATACCGCCGTATATGTACAGTATAATGCTGCCGTATATGTCAATTGATACTGCCGTATATGTCCAGCGGTACTGCCGTATAAATCCAGTGATCCTGCCATATAATTCCAGTGATCCTGCCGTATAATTCCAGTGGTATTGGCGTATAAATCTAGTCCAGTGATACTGCCGTATATGTTGATACTGCCGTATATGTCCAGTGATACTGCCGTATATGTCCATTGATACTGACGTATATGTCCAGTGATACTGCCGTATATGTCCATTGATGCCGCTGTATAAATCCAGTGATCCTGCTGTATAATTCCAGTGATCCTGCTGTATAATTCCCGTGGTACTGGCATATAAATCCAGTGATCCTGCTGTATAATTCTAGTGGTACTGGCATATAAGTCCAGTCCAGTGATACTGCCGTATATGTCCATTGATACTGCCGTATATGTCCAGTGATACTGCCGTATATGTCCAGCGATACTGCCGTATAATTCCAGTGATCCTGCTGTATAATTCCAGTGGTACTGGCGTATAAATCCAGTGATCCTGCCGTATAATTCTAGTGGTACTGGCGTATAAATCCAGTCAAGTGATACTGCCGTATATGTCCAGTGATACTGCCGTATATGTCCATTGATACTGCCGTATATGTCCAGCGGTACTGCCGTATAAATCCAGTGATCCTGCCATATAATTCCAGTGATCCTGCCGTATAATTCTAGTGGTACTGGTGTATAATTCCAGTGGTACTGGCGTATAAGTCCAGTCCAGTGATACTGCCGTATATGTCCAGTGATACTGCCGTATATGTCCAGCGGTACTGCCGTATATGTCCAGCGGTCCTGCCGTATAGTTCCAGCGGTACTGGTGTATAAATCCAGTCCAGTGATCTTGCCGTATATGTACAGTGGTACTGTCATATAATTCCAGTGATACTGCCGTGTATATATATATATATATATATATATATACACCCTGTTGCAAAGTTGATTACTGAGGCAATAACAAGTTAACAACTATGCTGGTGTTAGTCCGGTAACCGCTATTAGTGCAGTGGGACTGCAGTGCCAACCCTAGATGGGCCAGGTGTTTGTGTCGCACACTTGTGTCGCTTAGCTTAGTCATACAACTACCTCATTGCCCTCTTTAACTTCTTGGCATGATGTGCTGTTTGTGTACTATTTTTTTTAAAGTGCTATCCTGTCTGACACTGCAATGCCACTCCTAGATGGGCCAATTGTTTGCGTTGCTTAGCTTAGTCATACAGCTACCTCATTGCACCTCTTTTTCATCTTTGCATGATGTGCTGTTTGAGGGATTTTTTATATCTGCCCTCCTGTCTGACACTGCAGTGCCACTCCTAGATGGGCCAATTGTTTATGTTGCTTAGCTTAGTCATACAGCTACCTCATTGCACCTCTTTTTCTTCTTTGTATGATGTGCTGTTTGGGGCCTAGTTTTTTTAAGTGCCATCCTGTCTGCCACTGCAGTGCCACTCCTAGATGGGCCAGGTGTTTGTGCCGCACACTTGTGTCGCTTAGCTTAGTCAGTCATACAGCAACCTTGGTGCACCTCTTTTTAATCTTTGCATCATGTGCTGTTTGGGGCATGGTTTTTTAAAGTGCCATCCTGTCTGACACTGCCGTATAAGTCCAGGGGTATTGCTGTATTAGTCCAGGGGTACTGCCGTATAAGTCCACCAATTGCAGATTTTTTTTAAAAATTACAGGGGCGTGCAGGAGATGCTGTCAGTGGACTGAAAAATTGTGGGCCACTTTTGACATTCAGCCACTGCGTGACACTACTAGATGGGCCAGGTAGTTGTGTCGCTTAGCTTAGTCATACAGCTACCTCATTGCACCTCTTTTTCTTCTTTGTATGATGTGCTGTTTGGGGACTAGTTTTTTAAAGTGCTATCCTGTCTGACACTGCAGTGCCACTCCTAGATGGGCCAATTGTTTGTGTCGCTTAGCTTAGTCATGCAGCTACCTCATTGCACCTCTTTTACATCTATGCATGATGTGCTGTTTGGGGCCTTTTTTTATATCTGCCGTCCTGTCTGCCACTGCAGTGCCACTCCTAGATGGGCCAGGTGTTTCTGCGCACACTTGTGTCGCTTAGCTTAGTCAAACAGCTACCTCATTGCAATACTTTTTCTTCTTTGCATCATGTGTTTGGGGCCTATTTTTTTAATCTCCCATCCTGTCTGCCACTTGTGTGCCACTCCTAGATGGGCCAGGTGTTTGTGCCGCACACTTGTGTAGCTTAGCTTAGTCATACAGCCACCTCGGTGCAACCTTTTGGCCTAAAAACAATATTGTGAGGTGTGAGGTATTAAGAATAGACTGGAAATGAGTGGAAAGGAATGTTATTGAGGTTAATAATAGCGTACGATCAAAATTACCCCAAATTCTGTGATTTTAGCTGTTTTTATGTTTTTCCCCAAAAAATCATCCAGATCCAAAACCAAAACACGAAAGGGTGGTTTTGGCAAAACCAATCCAAAATTAAAACATGAGCGGGGAATCAGAACCAAAACCAAAACACGAAAAGTGCCCGCCGCACATCTCTAAAATTTACCCCATTGAGACCATCAGGGGCAAGTGTTGGTAACTTAGAGGGTAATTCAGACTGGGCAGCGATCGCAGTCTGAAGCCCGTAGTGGAGTGTGCGTGTGCAGCGGGCGCACTGCGCGTGCGCACCCCGGGAGCCTAGCGAGATGCTAAAAGCATCTCAGGGCTGCGATCGCCTCTGCCTGACTGACAGGCAGAGGCGGCCGCGAGGCCGAAGGTGGTGTTCCATCGGCATTAGAATGGTGTTGCAGGCGTGTCCGGACCGTTGCAGGGGTGGCTGCGGCAGCTACGTGATGTCTCACGCAGCCGCTGCGACCAGGACACGGCGAGTAGCGGCCTGCCAGGCAGGGAGCTACTTGCAGGGTACAAAAGCATTGCCACCGTGTGATGCGTATGCACCCTTGTGGGGGGAAGGGAAGGGTAGGGCCTGACATGCGGGGCGGACTAGCCCTGTGCTGGGCGTCCCCCCGCATGTCAGAGAAACTGATCGTAGATGTGCTAAATTTAGAACATCTACAATCAGATCTGAATTACACCCTTTATGATCACCTCTGTGCAACACAGGTTCTAAAACAACTCCCTAACTCTGATGGAATTGTCAATGACTTCATCCCCTGACATCCTGAGCTGCTTAGGATTACAATCATCGCACTCAGTAAAGTATGTAGAGGTGCTGCTAGTTCATAGATCCCTCTCACTGTTTCTCCTGTCATGTAGATGCATGCTACTGTATATGTGGATGGGCAGAAGTTGCATCATTGGCATCTACTTTTTCATACAGGAAGTGTTTTTTTTTATAACGGAAGTGCCTCTGCAGCCATAGTTGCAGTGAGTAAAGAAACACTTCTGCGGCTCTCCAGAGTCCTATGGTGATTACATTTTACACACAAACCACTTTACAGAGTACTCTGAACCTTTTCAATTACCAGGTTTTCAATTACGTAGTTTACTCACTTCTCCTTCTGTCCTGCATTGTTACTCTCTCACATGCCCCTTTGGCTCTGCAGGGAAGTCATCAACTGTGATTGGTAGAGAGCACTAGCCATTCTCCAATCAGATGTTCAAGATCTCCTGACACTCTGATTTTTTTACAAGTCTACATGGACTCTCTGCTTATGGTGATGGACACGAAGGCAGGGCCGGCAACAGAAAGTTTGGGGAAGCAAACAGTGATATCTCTGGGGCCCCCTCAGATTATATATATACAATAACGCACAACGGAATTTGCTGCACTATATAAGAAATTGTCAATAAATATATATATATATATTTATACAAATATATAAATATATATATCTCTCCTTCCTCCCCCACACTCACCACAGTCTGTCTCTCCCCTAATGACTCCATGCTGAATTCCCAGCTCCCCAACCCCATCCTAAAGCCCTGTACCTCCTCACCAATCCACTTTTACCCCGGGGAAAGACTCACCTGCGCTGCACTTACTTGTATCCAGACCCAAACACCGCACAGCAGGAAACATGCTGCCCTCACACTCCACCAGAAGAGGCCAGTGAGGGGCACAGGAATCCTGGCCAGCGGAGCTGTTGCAATGTGTCCCGTAACTGCCTGCAACAGAGCTGGACCCGGAAGAGCGGGTGCACACTCACGTCGCAGTCACTGCGTGTGAGAGGCTGTTGTCACTCTGATGCTGCGGCCACATCGCCTACAGCTCGCTGCGCTACTTGGACAAGACGGCTGGCATCCCTGCTGGGCATGAAGTGGAATATACTTGGGGTCCCTCTGATCCTTGGGACCCTGTACAGGTGTCCCCTTTGATCCCCCCCCCCCCCTGTCGCCGACCCTGCAATAATCTGCTGTTTATTCATTTTTAGCAGATATTTAGTACTCATTACTGAAATATATAATTATTACAAATATTTAACCATGGCCTCCAACACTTCTGTATACTTACTTTATATTAACTGAATGTTATGGAGGATAGGGCCATGGCTTACTTAGTACTGGTAAATTAGCCAAAATAGTGTAAACTAATGTAATAGTATAACTATATAAAGCCATCTTGGTGTCACCTTGTTGTAACTACTGTGGGTGCAGGGGATGCAGCTGCTATGGGGCCTGGACTGCCTCCAGGGCCCACATCCCCTGCACCCAGTCACACTGCATGTCCCACAATAAAAACGCCCTGCCCTAGGGAACATACAGGGGCAGGTCAGAGCCACAGGAGCCCACCTACCAGCAGCCCTGGCACCCTCCCTCCTCCAGAAGACGCTCCATGAGGGGAAAGCAGAGCTCTGCCTCCCATTCCTGGGCATAGTTTACCCTGGGCCTGAACCCAACAGAGGAGGAAGCTCTGGTGCACAGAGCGCTGAGTGCCCAGAGTGCCCTGCACCCCTCTATCCCTGTGCGTGTGTGTGACACCCTGTACTCCTCTAGCCCTGTGTGTATGACACTGTGTACTCCTCTACGTGTGTGTGTGTGTGTGTGTGTGTGTGTGTGTGTGTGTGTGTGTGTGTGTGTGTGTGTGTGTATGCGCGGCCAGGGACGTGCGGTGAGGTAAATGGCTGAGGAGGCACTGGCTAGCACCAGAGCTAGATTTACACACAATATATGAGCCAAAGGGTTTATGTCCCGCATTATGTAAAGGTGCAGAGGTTTAAACTCTGGAAATTTGTTGAGTTTTGATCAGAGATGTGTGGAAAAGGTCGGCTGCCTCACCTGCCATTGACTTTTGACTCTAGAGTTTTGACTATAAAAAATATTAGAATAATACAAAGAAGACTGCATAGGGAATATAATGTGACCAAGCAGCATAAACGCACCGTCTGGGCTTGCGGAGCACCTCTCAATGCATCACCTTGGCTTGGAAGGGGTTAATGTTTTGCGGTGGGAGGAACGTAGATAGAAGGTTCGGGAGGCTGATTGGCTGGATTGTGGATAGGGGCTGTCCTGCCATGCATATAGGCTGCTGACCTGGTACTTCCTGACTCTTTCAGTTCTTCTCGTGAGGCTGCAAGTACTACCCATTTTTACTTAGTAATTTCAAGTTTCATTCCCTTGCTCTTTCTGCCACTTCTACTTTCCTTTTCCTACTGCTACCTTCAATCTCCTATTCCCTCCTTTCTTACCCTTTACTTTTATTCCTTACTGTGCCTCCCCCACCCCCTGTGTATTATTCTTTGCTATACCCCCTCCCCCCCTTTGTGTTATGACCGTCCGATCCCGACCTAGCAGCAGCGCAGGCCTCCCCGCCCGGCTTTTGGACTCCTCTGATGTCCTGCCGGCCCGGGGTAGCCCTGCTGCGGCTGCCGTGCGGGAGACAAGGGAAGTGCGCGTCCGGGCTCGGCCGCCCGACCGCGCTCCCCGACGTTCGCGCTCTTTGTCACCGCTGCTGACAGCGGCGGTGGATGGAGCGCCGGGGAAGTCTTAGGCTGCCTGCCAGGCTCCCTCACACATATGTTTTTTATTGTTTGTTTTTTCTGTATTATAATGTTGATCACCCATGTTACGTTTCTCATGTTTAACCGTTCTTCTCCCCGCCACCTTAGTTAGAGAGGGAAGTCTGCATTTTAGTTTTAGTATTTAATAGGCCTTCCTCTCAGTCAGAAAATAAAAGCTGACCCCTTTCACGCCAACTACAGTTGTTGTGTCTTTATTTTATAAGATAAGTGTGCTTGAGTGGCGCGTGGATGCATCTGACGTGTGAGGTTTAAGATATTTCTAACATATTCTTTGTATTTTTCATATATGTTATACAGTCAAAACTATGGCGCAAACGTTAGTATGACAGGAAAGGCTGTGTCTCACCTGCCTCACCCCACGTCACTGGTGTGTACGTGTGTGTGTGTGTGAGACATCCTGTACCCTCTACCTGTGTGTGTGTGTGTGTGTGTGTGTGTGTGTGTGTGTGTGTGTGTCATCCTGTACCCATTTATTCACGTGTGTGTGACACCTTGTACCTTCTACCCATGTGTGTGTGTGTGTGTGACACACCTTTGTGTGTGTATGATACATTGAAAGGAGGTGTACATAGAGAAGAACTATCTGTGTCACTGCTACCAATTGTGCCCAATTGTGGAGTAGTGTGTGCATGTTGTGTTCAGTAAGACACATATAGCACCTGGGCGAGCATTGTGTATATAGGAATGATGTGTGCATCTGTATGTGGTAAGATACACCTGTGTGTCTGATGCCCTGAACCCCCGACCCTATGTGTATGACACCCCGTACCCCCTGCCCCTGTTGTGTGTGTTTGTGACACCTTCTTCTACTTGTGTGTGTGTGTCACCCTGTACTCCCTTTCTACCATAGTATGTGCGTCACCTTGTACGTCCCCTCTCTGTAGAAGGGGGGACCTTTCAAATTTTTTCTATGGGGCCCACAAAGTTCTAGTTACTTCCCTGACCTTGTTGTTCCCATGGTGTGTGCCTTTGAAGTCCTCAGCAACTTCTAATATTCTCCTCATCCATGGTAGGGTATACACAATCCCAATTTATAACAATTTATAACATGTATAAGCAAAACTCCACAAAACTCCCCATTACTAAATATCGATATATAAAAGTTGGAGTATAATACAATCCTATACCATGTACAGTATGACACCTGAGATCGATTATTTCTAGAGCCACAATATCCAATAAAAACACAGGAGGATATACCTGGTGCCTTCCTCTTATTTGTCTCTCTCCACAATCTATCCTTATAGTTGCTACCAGTTTCATATTCCTCTCTCGCTGCTCTGAATTGGACTCCCTCTCTTCAAACTGCTTCACTAGCTCCTCATCCACCGTAGGTAAGAGTTTTCCTCACCTTCGCCTATAGTATATATCCCTCAGTCATTTATCTCAATCCTGTATCTCCAACGTAATTTCTGTACAAACTCTCTCACGCCCTTACAGCACCTCCAATTACTTTGTACTCCCCTCCGCTCAGAATACCTTCCTCTCTGCAGCATGCAAAGATTTCTCCCATACTTCTTCCTCTACTCTGGAAGTCACTCCCTCACTCTATCAAACTCTGCCAGCTTCCATACCTTTAAATGAGCCTTCAAGACTCACTTCTTTATATAAGTCTACCTGCCCTCAAAAAAGCTCTACTCAGCACCTCTTGTTTTGCGTTTAAGTTCTCTGCCAGTTCACCTTTCACATTATCCCCCTCCATTTTAGAGTATAAACCCTTTGTTCTCTCCTTCTAGCACAATCTCTCACAGCACCCAAGTGCACTGTCTTGGAGTAATTCTTGACTCATCTCTCTCTTTTAAACCACACATTCAGAACCTCTCAGAAACCTACCGTTTTCATCACAAAAATATTTCCAGGATCAGATACTTTCTCACCCAGGATGCAACTAAGACCCTTATCCACTAACTGGTCATCTTCATATTGGACTACTGTAATCTCCTCCTATCTGGCATTCCCGACAAATGCCTCTCTCCACTGCAATCTATCTATCCTCAATGCTGCAGTCCAGCTCATCTTCTTCACCAAAAGTACTATGTCCACCTTCCCTCTTCTACAAGCCCTTCATTGGCTTTCCCTTCCCTTTCAGAATCCAATCCAAGCTTCTCACACTCACTGTCAAAGCCCTCACATACTCCTCTCCCATTAACATCTGTGATCTTATCTCCCTTTACACTCCTACCCATCCTCTTTGCTCCGCTGATGCACACCTACTCTCCTGCCTAATGATTACTATCTCCCACTCCTACCTTCAAGACTTTTCACGTGCTGCTCCCTTTCTCTAGAATTCTCTACCTCTTCACCTCTCTGCAAAATTTCAAATGGGCTCTCAAGACCCACTTCTTCACCAAACCCAGCCAAACCTCATCCTAACCCTCTGTTCCACGCTCACTGTCTACCCCACCTGTGTCACCCCTGTCTGTCTGCCCATTCCCTTTTAAATTGTAAGCTAACACGAGCAGGGCCCTCTTCCTTCATGTGCTTTTCCTTTTCTTACTTAAACCATCTTCGACAGCATCAAATTCTGCATTTTTTTGCCACCCTAATACTTATTTCAGTGTCGTCTGCTGATGCAGCTATGTGTATGTACCCTGTACTTTTCGTATATTATCTTCAACTGTAAGTCACTCTTTTCCTGTTTTGCTTATTCATTTAAGTACTCTGTAATTGGGCGCTGAGGATCCCTTGTGGCGCCAAATAAATAAAGGATAATAATAATAATAATAGTAGTGCACATTTGTTCACCTGTCTCCATTTTACCCAACAGTGACTGTGTTCCTGTTTGTCCACCAACGCTCATTGAGTGCTGTTTGCTCCTTACCCTAACCCCTGTGTGACCTATCATTGCTTGCCTCTACAAGTCATATTGATTATCTGTTTCTAATTCCCTATCCCCCCCTCCTCTGTTTTTCGATTTATCATTGTGTTTAATGTTATCCTATGTACTTACTTATGTCATAGTAATTAAATTGTCTTCTTAGCACTGTGTGTCACTGTGGACACCATGTGACTCCCTTTAAATAAAATGTAATAATACTTCACTGTACGCCATATTACTGCGGTAATGATCCAGGTGAAAAACGTCAGCTTTTAATTTTGTAATGTACTGGAAGTTCTAATCAGAAGTCCATTTTACATCCATTGGTTAAATCTATTAAAATGCCAAAAATGTAGCAACTAATATATTTCAAGATGCAAGTGCCTTCAAGAAAATGTGTATTTTGTGTTTGCTAGTTGGCAGTAATTAAATGCCTCTTATCTTTCAGACTAGAGGGAAGTTTAATGCAATTTATTTATAGTGTTATCAGCTCTGCCAAGACCTTGCTATAGCTGGAAATGCTTCATGAACACCCTTCTGATTGCATTATTGATTTGCACCTGACCAATTTTTGTTAATCTACATCTGCGTTAAACAGACTGCTGATCCGGAGTCGACGTATCTTCTTTCATCAAGTTCCTTCAAAAAAATGTTTAAAGGGTGAACATTGCCTAATCATACTGGAGACTTTATCTAGGCTGAGAGACTCTCCATAGGAATGCAGCCTAAGCACTCACACTACATACTCACCTTCTCCATGGTGTTAATCGGTCCCCTTGTCCAGTAGTAATCCATAGGACTTGCCATAAGCCGCTCATAACTTTATTGTGATTACCTAAACCTTTCTTTAAGCTAGCTTATCACTAAATAAAACCACACAACACACTGAAATAAAGACACGGACACAGTAGCTGGAGTTAAAGGTCAGACGATGTTTATTAATCGCTGACCAACTCTTTAAACTAATAATTGAGGCCGAATTAGAATTGATTTGAATATATATTTAACTTTAGTTTGGAGGATGGCAAAACAGAAAACCGCTGCCAAACACCAGCACCCGTCACCTAGATGAAAAACCACCAAACCAAGGAGGGGCGTACACCTACCCCACCTCCTTCCCGCATAACCCGCATTGTGCTGGCCTTACCCCTCTTTCTCTGGCAAACGTTCGGTTCCCGCAGGGGAACGTCTAAATGTCCAACCGCAAGAAAAGGACACACCTGCCGTCCTTCTAAAGAGGGAGCCCCACAATGACCACTTATGCCTGTGTGACAGCTGGTTGGCAGCGATTTCCCGCCAATCTGGCTTTCAATAGCCCACGCAAGAACAAAAAACGTAGCCACATTCTGGGAGGGCGGGCGGGCATAAACTGAATGGCAAGAGGAAGTCTGGCAAAATGGCCACCACCTATATACTAACCTAACACCCTCCTCTTCATCTTGATGCACAACCCTCTAATCCAATAGGAAAAAACCAACTGGGAAAACTGATCTGCCTAGCAACTGCTTAGTCATTTCAACAACCAATCACAAAAAGTTGATCGCTTATATGGCCTCAGGCTTATGCAGCCTTCAGCTTATCAAATAAAAAAAAGCAGCTTCTGATCCAGATGCACACAGAAGCACTGTATGAGCTGTATATGCAGTGCTTCCTAGGAGAATGACAGCTGTCCACATTATTTTATGTGCTTTACCCACTCTCAGCCAATCAGTGGTCACCACCATACAAACAGCTCGCTGATTGGTTAAAAGTCAGATCACTCTTAGCCAATCAGCGGGCTGTTTCTATAGCAGTGTCAGCTGATTGGCTGAGAGTGGCTAAAGTGCAGAGAGCCACAAGGGTTCTGTTAATCTCCAGGGAAACATACAGTGCTTCTGTGTCCGTCAGGATTGGGAGCTGCATTTATTTTATTTTGTCAAGACCTATGGATTACTACTGGACAATGGGACCGATCAACACCATGACAAAGGTGAGTTTGTTGTGTGATTGTGAGTGTAGGTGGATGTGTAATACAGACTTAAAACATTCAGCATGTGTGTCTTTTTTTTATATATATTTCCTTTACAATGGGGCTACAGGTGCCAGAAGGCCCTTACTGCCTTGCAGGCTGTCAGTTGTGATTCTCCATATGCCGACATGTGGTGCAGGCTTGCTGGGACCTGTAATTCCACTGTGACGGACAATATCAATCTAAATTTGACTTCTATCAACTCTCAAGTAGTGATGAGCGGGTTCGGTTCCTCGGGATCCGAACCCCCCCGAACTTCACCCATTTTACACGGTTCCGAGGCGGACTCGAATCTTCCCGCCTTGCTCGGTTAACCCGAGCGCGCCCGAACCTCATCATCCCACTGTCGGATTCTCGCGAGATTCGTATTCTATATAAGGAGCCACGCGTCGCCGCCATTTTTCACTCGTGCATTGGAGATGATAGTGAGAGGACGTGGCTGGCTTTCTCTCATTTTCTGTGTTCCGTGTGCTGCAAATATCTGTGCTCAGTGTGCTGCAAATATCTGTTCTCAGTGTGCTGCTCCATATCTGTGCTCAGTGTGCTGCAAATATCTGTGCTCAGTGTGCTTTATTGTGGGGACTGGGGACCACCAGTATTATATAGTAGGAGGACAGTGCAGAGTTTTGCTGACCAGTGACCACCAGTATTATACGTTCTCTGCCTGAAAAACGCTCCATATCTGTGCTGCATTGTAGTATATAGTAGGAGGACAGTGCAGAATTTTGCTGACCAGTGACCACCAGAATTATATCAGTACGGTACAGTAGTCCACTGCTCTACCTACCTCTGTGTCGTCAAGTATACTATCCCATCCATACCTGTGGTGCATTTAAGTTTTGCGCAGTATATATAGTAGGAGGACAGTGCATAATTTTGCTGACCACCAGTATATAATATATAGCAGTACGGTACAGTAGGCCACTGCTCTACCTACCTCTGTGTCATCAAGTATACTATCCATCCATACCTGTGGTGCATTTAAGTTTCTGTGCGCAGTATATATATAGTAGTAGGACAGTGCATAATTTTGCTGACCACCTGTATATAATATATAGCAGTACGGTACAGTAGGCCACTGCTCTACCTACCTCTGTGTCGTCAAGTATACTATCCATCCATACCTGTGGTGCATTTAAGTTTTGTGCGCAGTATATATAGTAGTAGGACAGTGCATAATTTTGCTGACCACCAGTATATAATATATAGCAGTATGGTACAGTAGGCCACTGCTCTACCTACCTCTGTGTCGTCAAGTATACTATCCATCCATACCTGTGGTGCATTTAAGTTTTTGTGCGCAGTATATATATAGTAGTAGGACAGTGCATAATTTTGCTGACCACCAGTATAT